>NW_012118277.1:658674-692927 GCF_000951035.1 Colobus angolensis palliatus | reverse complement strand
TTAGCAAACTCTTCAGTGAAAAGAGCAGTGTAACCATGTCAGTTCAATTCATACATTGCAAAACGGTCTCACAGAAAGCATTTTTTTGTTTTTATCGTATTTTTCTTTGTCACCATTGACTTCAATGCGCTCCCAAAATATCCTGTTTCAGATTCCATGTAATGAGTGTTATTAGACTGCTCAATTAACAGAATGGTGTAATTCTGTGAGATGAATTCACAGATCACAAAGAACTTTCCAAGAATGATCCATTCTAGTGTTTATCTGAGGATATTTCCATTAACACCATAGATTTCAATGTGATCCCAAATATTCCTTGTCAGATTCCCCAAAAGCAGTGCTACCAAACTGCTCCAGGAAAAGAATCGTGTAACTCTGTGAGATGAATTCCCAAATCACAAAGCTGTTTCTCAGAAATGATCTTTCTAGTGTCTGTCTGAGGATATTTCCTTTATCAGCATAAGCTTCAATGCCCTCCAAAATATTCTACTGTAGATTCCACGAAAACAGTGTGATCAAACTGCTCAGTGAAAAAAATGGTGTAACACTGTGAGATGAATTTACACATCCCAAAGCAGTTTCTCTGAAAGCTTCTTTCTAATTTTATCTGTGGATATTTCCTTTTTCACTATGTTTCTCAACGTGCTTCCAAATATCCCTTTAAAGATTCCACAAAAACAGTTTTAGCAAACTGCTCCCTGAAGAAAGTTGTAGCTCTGTGAGATGAATTCAAACTACACCAAGAGTTTTCTCAGAACGCTTTTTTGTAGTTTTTATCTGTGGATGTTTCCTTTTTGACTATAGGCATGAAGGCTTTTGAAAATATCCTTTTGCAGTTTCCACAAAAGAGTGATAACACACTGCTAAATGAAAAGAAAGGTGTAATTCAGTGAGACGAATTGACACATCAAAAAGTAGCTTCTCAGAAAGTGTCATTCTATTTAATATCTGAGGATATTTCCTTTTTCACTGTATACCTCAGTACACTCTCAAATATCCCTTCGCAGATTCCAAGAAAACAGTGTTAGCACTGCTCCTTGAAAAGAAAGGTGTAACTCTGTGAGATATATTGAAACATCACAAAGAAGTTTCTTAGAAAGCTACTTTCTAGTTTTTATCCGATGATAGTTCCTCTGTCACCATAGGCTTCAATGTGATCCTAAATCTCCCTTTTCAGATTCCCCAAAAGCAGCACTACCAAATTGTTCCATGAAAAGAATGGTGTTGCTCTGTGATATGAATTTATAAATCAGAAAGCAATTTCTCAGAAAGCTTCCTTCTAGTTTTTCTTTGAGGATATTTCCTTTTCCACAATAGGCCTCAATGTGCTCGTGAATATCTCATTGAAGATTACATGAAAATAGTGTTAGCAAACTGCTCCATGAAAAGAAAGGTGTAAATCTGTGAGGTGCATTCACACATCACAAAGCAGTTTCTCAGAAACATTCTTTCTAGTTTATATCTGAGGATATTTCCTTTTTCACCATAGGCTTCAACTGCTTCCAAATATCCTTTTGCACATACCATGAAAACAGTGTTATCAAACTACTCCATGAAAACAAAGGTGTATCTCTGTGAGATGAATTCACACATCATAAAGTGCTTTCTCAGAAAGCTTATTTTTAATTTTTATTTGAGGATATTTCCTTTGTCACCATAGGCTTCAATGCTATTCAAAATATCCCTTCTCATGTTCCCCAGAAACAGTGCTCCCTACCTGCTCCATGAAAAGTATCCTGTAACTCTGTCAGATGAATTCACAAATCCCAAAGTAGTTTCTCAGAAAGTTTCTTTCTAGTTTTTGTCTGAGGATATATCCTTTGTCACTATAAGCTTCAATTTGTTCAGAAATATCCCATTGCAGATTGCTACAAAACAATGTTAGCAAATTGCTCAATAGAAAGAATACTGTAACTCGCTAAGATGATTTCACACATCACAAAGCAGTTTCTCAGAAAATTTCTTTCTAGTTTTTATCTGAGAGTAATTCCTTTGTCACCATTGGCTTCAATGTGATACAAAATATCCCTTCTCAGATTAACCAAAAACAATATTGCCAAACTGCTCATTGAAAAGAAAGGTGTACCTCTGTGAGTTGAATTAACAATTCACAAAGCAGCTTCTCAGAAAGCCTCTTTTTGGTTTATCTGAGGATATTTTCTTTGTCACCATAGGCTACAATGTGCTCCCAAATATTCTATCACAGATTTCTGGAAAATAGTGTCATCAAATTGCTCAATGCAAAGAAAAGTGTAACTGTTTGAATTGAATTCACACATCACAAGATAATTTCTCAGAAAGCATCTTTGTATTTTTTATCTGAATATATTTCCTTTTTCAGTATAGATCTTAATGTGCTCCCAAATATCGTTTTACAAATTCCACAAAAACAGTGTTACCAAACTGCTCCATGAAAATAAAATTGTAACTCTGTGAAATGAATTCACACATCACAGATCAGTTTCTCAGAAAGCTTCTTTCTAGTTTTTATCTGACGATATCTCCTTTGTCACCATAGGCTTCAATCCTATTCAAAATATCCCTTCTCAGATTCCCCAAAAAGAATGCTACCACACTGCTCTATGAAATGAGGAGTGTAACTCTGTGAGATGAATTCACACATCACAAAGCTGTTTCTCACATAGGTTCTTTCAAGTTTTTATCTGAGGATATTTTCTTTTTCACCATATTCCTCAATTTGCTCCAGAATATGCCATTGCAGATTCCATGAAAAAAGTGTTAGCAAACTTTTCAATGAAAAGAATGATGTAACTCACTAAGATGATTTCACACATCACAGAGCAGTTTCTCAGAAAATTTCTTTCTAGTTTTTATCTGAGGGTATTTCCTTTGTCACCATAAGCTTCAATGCAATGCAAAATATCCCTCCTGAGATTAACTGAGAACGGTATTACCAAACTTCTCATTGAAAAGAAAGGTGTATCTCTGTGAGATGAATTCACAAATCACAAAGAAATTTCTCAGTAAGCTTCTTTCTAGTTTTTCTCTGAGGATATTACCTTTGTCACCATAGCCTTCAATACGATGTAAAATATCACTTCTGAGATTCCCCAAAAACAGTGCTACAAAACTGCCCCATGAAAGGACTTGTGCAACTCTGTGAGATGAACTCACAAATTACAAAGCAGTTTCTCACAAAGCTTCTTTCTAGTTTTTATCTGAGGATTTTCCATTGGTCACCGTAGGCTTCAATGCAATCCAAAATATTTCATTGCAGATTCCATAAAAACAGTGCTAGCAAACCGCTCCATGAAAAGAAACCTGTAACTCTGTAAGATGAATTCACAAATCACAGAAAAGATTCTCAGAAAGCTTCTTTCTAATTTTTGTCTGATTACATTTCCTTTGTCACTGTAAGCTTCAACATGCTCCAAAAGATCCCATTGCAAATTCCAATTAAACAGTGATACCAAAATGCTCAATGAAAATAACAGTGCAACTCTGTAAGTTGAATTCACACACCAGAAATCTGTTTCTCAGAAAGCTTCTTTCTAGTTTTAATCTGAGTAGATTTCCTTTTTCACAATAGGCCTCAATGCACTCCCGAATATACCAGATTCCAGGAAAAAAGTGTTTGCCAGCTTCTCAATGAAAGGAACTCTGTAACACTGTGAGATGAATCCACACATCAGAAAGAAGTATCATAGAACGCTTCTTTTTTTTTTTCTCTGAAGATATTTCCTTTCCCACCGTAGGCTTCAATGTGCTCCCAAATATCTTATTACAGATCCCACCAAAACAGTGTTATCAGACTGCTCAATGAAAAGAATGATATAATTCTGTAAGACGAATTCACACATCACAAAGCAGTTTCTCAGAATGTTTCTTTCCAGTTTCTTTCTGAGGATTTTTCCTTTTTCAGTTTACCCCTCAATGTGCTCCCAAACATCCCTTTGCAGATTCCATGAAATCCTGTTAGCAAACCGTTCCATGAAAAGAGAGGTGCAACTCAATGAGATAAATTCACAGATCACAAAGGTGCATTTCGGAAAGCTTCTTTCTAGTTTTTTATCTGAAGATAATTCCTTTGTCACCATAGGCTTCATTGCAATCAAAAACAGTGCTACGAAACTGATCCTTGAAAAGAATCATGTAACTCTCTGAAATGAATTAACACATCACAAAAGAGTTTCTCTGAATGCTTATTTCTAGTTTTTTTCCCTGAGGATATTTAATTTGTCACCTTAGGCTTCAATGTGATCCAAAATATCCCTTCTCAGATTCCCCAAAAAGAGTGTGACCAAACTGTACCATGAAAATAAAGGTGAGGGTCTGTGAGATGAATTCACATATTACTAAGCAGTTTCACAGAAAGCTTATTTTTTTGTCTGAGATTATTTCTTTTGAGCCAAAGGCTTTAATGCACTCCGACATATCCTATTGCAGATTCCATGAAAACAGTGTTAGCAAACTGCTCCATGAAAAGTGTGCTCTAACTCCGTGAGATGAATTCACACATCACAAAGCAGTTTCTCATAAAAATTCCTTCTAGTTCTTATCTGAGGACATTTCCTTTATCACCATCATCTCAACTCACTCTGAAATATCACTTTGTAGATTCCACAAAAACAGTGTTAGCAAACAGCTCCATGAAAAGAAAGGTGTTACTCTGTTAGATGAGTACACACATCACAAAGTAGTTTCTCAGAACTTTTCTTGCTAGTTTTTATCTGGATATATTTCCATAGTCACACTAGGCTTCAATGTGATGCAAAATATCCCTTCTGTGAGATGAATTTACACATCACAAAGCTATTTCTCAGACTGCTTCTTTCTAGCTTGTATCTGCAGATATTTCCTTTTTCCTCATAGTCCTCAATGCTCTCTGGAATATCCCATTACAGATTCTATGAAAAAAGTGTTAGAAAACTTCTCAATGAAAAGAGTGGTGTAACTCTGTGAGATGAATTCAGACATCACAAAGGAGTTTCTCAGAAACCTTCTTTCTAGTTTGAATCTGATGATATTTCCTTTTTCAATACTGGCTTCAATGCACTCCCAAGTATCTCCTATCAGATAACACCAAAACAGTGATGCTGAACTGCTCAATGAACAAAATTTTAAACTCTATGAGATGTACACATACATCACAAAACCATTTCTTGGAAAGTTTTTCTCCAATTTTTATCTGAAGTTATTTCCTTTTTCACCATACGGTTCTGGAAGCTCCTGAATATCCCTTTGCAGATTCCATATAAACAGTGCTACCAAACTGCTGAAAGAAAGCAAATCTGTAAATCTGTGTGATGAATTCATCCATCACAAAGAAATTTCTCAGAAAGCTTCTTTCTATTTTTTATCTGAGACTATTTTCTTTGCCACCACAGGCTTCAATGTGCCCCCAAATATAATATGGCAGATTCCATGAAAACAGTGTTATCAAACTGCTCAATGAAAACAACAGTGTAACTGTGTGAGATGAATTCACACATCACAAAGCAGTTTCTCAGAAAACTTCTTTCCCATTTTTATATGTGGATATTTCTGATTTTCCTATACGAATCAAAGTGCTCCAAATATCCCTTTGCAGATTCCACAAAAACAGTGTTAGAAAACTGCTCCATGAAAATAAAGGTGTAAGTCTGTGAGATGAATACACATATCAAAAAGAGCTTTCTCAGGCTGCTTCTTTCTAGTTTTTATCTGAGGATATTTCCTTGCCACCCTCAGCTTCAATGCACTTCAAAAGATCCCCTCTCAGATTCCTGAAAACCAGTGCTACAAAACTGATACATAAAAAGAATTGTGTAACTCTGTGAGATGAATTAACACATCACGAATTAATTTCTCAGAAAGCATCTTTCTAGTTTTTATATTAGGAGATTTCCCTTTCACCACAAGATTCAAGGTGCTCTGAAATATCCAATTGTAGATTCCAAGAAAAGAGTGTTAGCAAACTGCCCGATGTAGAGAACACTGCAACACTGTGAGATGAATTTATACATCACAAAACAGTTTCTCAGAAAGCTTCTTTCTAGCTTTTATCTGAGGATATTTCCTTTTTCACCAAAGGACTCTATGTGCTCCCAAAAATCCCTTTGCAGATTCCACGAAAAGAGTGTTAGGATACTGCTCCTTGAAAAGAAAGGTGTAACTCTGTTAGATGAATTCACACATCACAAAGAAGTTTCTCAGAAAGCTTCTTTCTAGTTTTTATCTGAGGATATTTCCTTTCTCACCATGGGCTTGGAGGAGATCCAAAATATCTCTTTTCAGATTCCCCTAAAAGAGTGCTACCAAAGTGCTCGATGAAAATTAAAGTGTAACTCTGTGAAATGAATTCACAAATCACAAATCAGTTTCTCAGAAAGCTTCTTTCTTGTTTCTGTCTGAGAAAATTACCTTTGATATCATAAGCTTCAATGAGCTCTGAAATATCCCAGTGCAGATTCCAAGAAAACAGTGTTAGCGAACTGCTCAATAAAAACAAAAGTGTAACTCTGTGATGTAAATTCAAACATCACAAGCAGTTACAAGGAAAGCACTTTTTGGTTTTTATCTGAGAATATTTCCTTTGTCACCATAGTCTTCATTGTGATCCTAAATATCCTATTGCAGATTCCACGAAACAGTGTTATCAAACAGTTCAATGAGAAGAACTGTGTAACTCTGAGAAATGAATTAACATATCACAAAACAGTCTCTCAGAAAGCTTCTTTCTAGTTTTTATCTGAGGGTATTTACTTTTTCTCCATAGGCCTCAATGCAGTCCCAAATATCCCGTTGCAGCTTACATGGAAGGAGTGTCAGGAAACTCCTCCATGGAAAGAAAGTTGTAACTCAGTGAGATGAATTCACACATGACAAAGAAGTTTCTCAGAAAATTATTTCTAGTTTTTATCTTTTTCTACATCCTTTTTCACCATTGGCTTGTATGCAATCCAAAATATCCCTTCTCTGATTCCCCAAAAGTTGTGCTACAAAACTGCTCCAGGAAAAGAATCGTGTACCTCTGTGAGATGAATTAACCCACACAAAGTGGTTTATCAGTAAGCTTCTTTCTGCTTTTGGTATGAGGATATTTCCTTTGTCAATGTAAGCTTCAATGTGCTCTGAAATATCCCATTGCAGATTCCAAGAAAATGGTTTTTACAAACTGTTCAATGAAAGAACAGTGTAACTCTGTGAGATGAACTCACACATCACTAAGCAGTTTCTCAGAAAGCTTCTTTTTGATTTTTATCTGAGGACATTTCCTTTGTCACCATAAGCTTCAATGTGTTACCAAATATAATATGGAAGATTCCATGAAAACGGTGTTATCAAACTGCTCAATGAAAAGACCAGTGTAACTATATGAAATAAATTGACACATCAGAAAGCAGTTTCCAAGAAAACTTCTTTCTCATTTTTAATTGAAGATTTTTTCCCTTTTCACTATATGTCTCAGTGCGCTACCAAATATGCCTTTGCAGATTCCATGAAAACAGTGTTACAATATTGCTCCATGAAAAGAAAGGTGTAACACAGTTAGATTAATTCACAAATAACAGAGAAATTTCTCAGACGGCTTCTTTCTATTTTTTATCTGAGAATATTTCCTTTGTCACCCCATGCTTCAATGTGATCCAAAATATCCCTTCTCAGATTCCCGAAAAACAGAGCTACCAAACTATCCATGAAAAGAATCATATAACACTGTTGGTTGAATCAACACATCACAAAACAGTTTCTCAGAAAGCTTCTTTATGGTTTTGGTCTAAGAATATTTTCTTTGTCACCGTAAGCTTCAATGTGCTCTGAAATATCCAGGTGCATATTCTAAGGAAACAATGTTAGCAAACTTCTCAATGAAAAGAACAATGTATCTCTGTGAGATGAATTCACACATCACAGAACAGTTTCTCTGAAAGCTACTTTCTAGTTTTTATCTGAAGAATATTTCCTTTATCACCATAGGCATCAAAGCGCTCCAAAATATTCCTTGGCATATTTCACGAAAACATTGGTAACAAACTACTCCATGGAAATAAAAGTGTAACTCCATGAGATGAATTCAGCCATCACAAAGAAGGCCCTCAGAAATCTTCTTTCTAGTTTTTACCTGAAGATATTTCCTTTGTTACCCTAGAGTTCAAAGTGATCCAAGATATCCCTTCTCAGATTCCTCAAAAACAATGCTACAAAACTCCTCCATGAAAAGAATCATGTAATTCTCTGAGATGAATTCACACATCACAAGGCAGTTTCTCAGGCAATTTCTTTCTAGCTTTATCTGAGGATATTTCCTTTATCTTTGTAGTCCTCCATGTGTTCCCAAATATCCCTTTGCAGATTCCATGAAAACATTTTTAGCGAACTGCTACATGAAGAGAAAGGGGTACCTCTGTGAGATGAATTCAAACATCACAAAGAAGTTTCTTAGAAAGCTTATTTCTCAGAAAGCTTCTGTTTGGTTTTTATCTGAGGATATTTCCTTTGTCACTATAGTCTTAAATGTGATTCAAAATATCCCTTTGCAGATTCCATGAAAACAGTGTTAACCTACTGCTCAATGAATAGAACAGTGTAACTCTGTGAGATGAATTCACGTATCACATAACAGTTTCTCAGAAAGCAATTTTCCCATTATTATTTGAAGATATTTCATTTTTCACCAAAGACTTCAAGGCACTCCAAAATATTCTATTGCAGATTCCACAAAAACAGTGTTAGAATACTGCTCAATGAAAATAATGGTGTATCTCTGTGAGATGAATTCACACATCACAAAGCAATTTCTCAGAAAGTTTCTTTTTCGTTTTTGATCTGAGTGTATTTCCTTTGTCACCATAGGCTTCAATGGGATCCCAAGTATCCTATTACAGATTCCATGAAACCAGTTTTATCAGACTTCCCAATGAAAAGTACAGTGTAACTCTGTGAGATGAATTCACACATCACAAAGCAGTCTCTCAGACAATTTCTTTATAATTTTTATCTGAGGATATTTCCTTTTTCACTATAGTCCTCAATGCGCTCCCAAATATCCTCCTCCAGATCCATGAAAACAGTTTTAGCAAACTGTTACATGAAAAGAGAGGTGTACCTCTGTAAGATGAATTCACACATCACAAACAAATTTCTTAGAAAGCTTCTTTCCAGTTTTTATCTGAAGATATTTCCTCAGTCACCATAGGCTTCAAAGTGATTCAAAATATCCCTTCTCAGATTCCCCCCAAACAGTGCTACCAAACAGCTCCATGAAAAGAATCATGTAACCCTGTGAGATGAATTAGCACATCACAAAGCCGTTTCTCAGAATGCTTCTTTCTAGTTTTTACATGACAGCACTTCCTTTGCCACCATAATCTTTAAGGTTCTCTGAAATATCCCATTGCAGATTCCAAGAAAATAGTGTTAGCAAACTGCTTGATGAAAATAACAGTGTAACTGTGTGAGATGCATTCACACATCAGAAAGTAGTTTCTCAGAAAGTTTCTTTCTATTTATTATCTGAAAATATTTTCTTTGTCACCAAAGGCTTCAATGTGTTCCAAAATAGAACATGGCAGATTCCATGAAAACTGTTATCAAAGTGCTCAATGAAAATAACAGTGTAACACTGTGAGATGAATTCACAATTCACAAAGCAGTTTCTGAGAAAAATTCTTTCTCATTTTTAAATGAGGATTTTTCCCTATTCACTATATGCCTCAATGTATTCCCAAATATGCCTTTGCAGATTCCACGAAAACAGTGTTACAAAACTGCTCCATGAAAAGAAAGGTGTAACTCTGTGAGATGAATTCACAAATAACAAAGAAATTTCTCAGACAGCTTCTTTCTAATTATTATTTGAGGATATTTCCTTTGTCCTCGTATGCTTCAATGCAATTCAAAATATCCCTTCTCAAATTTCCCAAAAACATTGCTGGAAAACTGATCCATGAAAAGAAAGTTATATCTCCGTGAGGTGAATTCACATATCAGAAACAAGTTTCTCAGAAAGGTTCTTTCCAGTATTTATCTTAGGATATTTCCTTAGTCACAATTGACTGCAACACGATAAAAATTATCCCTTCTCAGATTCCCCAAAAACAGTGCTACCAAACTGCTCCATGAAAAGAATTGTGAACTCTGTGAGATGAATTAGCACATCACAAAACAGTTTCTCAGAATGCTTCTTTCTAGTTTTTTTATTAGGATATTTCCTTTGTCACCATAAGCTACCATGTGATCTGAAATATCCTATTGCGGATTCCAAGAAAACAGTGTTAGCAAACTGTTCAATGAAAAGAACAGTGTAATTCTATGAGATGAATTCACACATAAAAACAGTTTCTCAGAAAGTTTCTTTCCAGTTTTTATCTGAGGATACTTCCCTTTTCACTGTAGGCCTCAATACACCCCCAAATATACCTTTGCAGATTCTATGAAAACAATGTTAGTAAGGTGCTGCATGAAAGGAACGGTGTAACTCCATGACATGAATTCACACATCACAAAGAAGTTTCTCAGAAAGCCTCTTTCTAGTTTTTATCTGAGGATATTTCCTTTGTCACCATAGGCTTCTATGCAATCCAAAATACTCCTTCTCAGATTCCTTAAAAACAGTGCTACCAAACTGCTCCATGAAAAGAATTGTGAACTCTGTGAGATGAATTAGCACATCACAAAACAGTTTCTCAGAAAGCTTCTTTCTAGTTTTTGTCTGAGGATATTTCCTTTGTCACCATAAGCTTCAAAGCACTCTGAAATATCCCATTGTGTATTCCACAAAAAAAGCTTTGGCAAACTGCTCCATGAAAAGAAAAGTATAACTCTGTGAGATGAATTCACACATCATGAATAACTTTCTCAGAAAGCTTCTTTCTAGTTTTTATATGAGGATATTTCCTTTTTCATCATGTGCCTCAATGTGCTCGCGAATATCCCTTTGTAGATCCCACGAAAATAGTGTTAGCACACTGCTCCATAAAAAGAAAAGTGTAATGTGTGAGATGAATTGCAGACTCCACGAAAACAGTGTTACAAAACTGCTAAATGAAAACCACAGTGTAACTCTGTGAGATGAATTCACACATGATGAAGTAGTTTCTCAGAAATCCTCTTTCTAGTTTTTAATTGATTATATTTCCTTTGTCACCATAGACTTCAATGTGACCCACAATATCCCTTCTCAGATTCCCCAAACATAGTGCTACCAAACTGTTACATGAAAAGAATGGTGTAATTCTGTGAGATGAATTCACGTATCACAAAGGTGCTTCTCAGAAAACTTCTTTCTAGTTTTAATCTGAGTATATTTCCTTTTTCACTGTATTAATCAATGCGCTCCCCAATATCCCATAGCAGATTAATCAAAAAAAGTGTTAGCAAACTTCTAAATGAAAAGAGCAGTAAAACTGTGTGAAATGAGTTCACGATTCACAAAACAGTTTCACAGAAAGCTTCTTTTTGGACTTTATCTGTGGATATTTCCTTTGTCACCATAGGCTTCAATGCACTCCCAAATATCATATTGCAGATTGCATGAAAACTGTGATATCAAAATGTTCAATGAAAAGAATGGTGAAACTCAGTAAGATGAATTTGGAAGATGAATTCACACATCACAAGGCCGTTTTTCAGAAGGCTTCTTTCTAGTTTTTATCTGAGGAATGTTCATTTTCCACTGTAGTTATCAAAGGGCTCTGGAATATGCCATTGCAAATTCTATGAAAACAGTGTTAACAAACTGCTCCAGGAAAAGAAAGGTTTTACTCTGTGAGATTAATTCACACATCACAAAGAGCTTTACCAGAAACCTTCTTTCTAGTTTTTATCTGAGTCTATTTAATTTGTCAACATAGGCTTCAATGCGATCCAAAATATCCCTTCTCAGATTCACCAAAAACACTGCTAAGAAACTGTTCCATGAAGAAAATCGTGAAACTCTGTGAGATGAATTAGTACATCAGAAAGTGGTTTTTCAGAGAGCTTCTTTCTAGTTTTATATGAGGATATTTCCTTTGTCACGATATGTCTTAAAGTACTCTCAAGTATCCATTTGCAGATTCCAAGAAAACAATGAAACAATAAAAAGAACATGGTAACTCAGTGAGATGAATTCACACATCACACAACAGTTTCTCAGCAAGTTTCTTTCTGGCTTATATCTGAATTCACACATCACAAAGCAGTTTCTCAGAAAGCTTCTTTTTGGTTTTTTATCTGAGAATATGTCCTTTGTCACCATAAGTTTCAATGCCCTCCCAAATATCCTATAGCAGATTCCACGAAAACAATATTATCAAACTGCTCATTGAAAGAAACGGTGTAATTCTGTGAGATGAATTCACACATCACAAAGCAGTTTCTAAGAAAGCTTCCTTCTAGTTTTTATCTGAGGATATTTCCTTTGATACTATAGGCCTGAAGGTGCTCCTAAATGTCCCATTGTGTATTCCATAAAAACAGTTTTGGCAACTGCTCCATGAAAAAAATGGTGTAACTCAGTGAGATGAACTCAGATATCACAAAGACCTTCCTCAGAAACCGTCTTTCTAGTTTTTAACTGAAGATATTGTCACCAAAGGCTTCAATGTGATCCAAAATATCCATTCTCAGATTCCCCAAAAACAGTGCTTCCCAACTGCTCAATGAAAACTATTGTGTATCTCTGTGAGATGAATTATCACATTACAAAGCAGTTTCCTAGAAAGGTTTATTCTAGTTATTATATGAAGATTTTATTTTGTTACCGTAAGTTTCAATGTGCTACTGAATATCCCATTGCAGATTCCAAGAAAAATGTGTTAGCAAACTGCTCACTGAAAAGAACAGTGTAACTCTGACATGAATTCACACATCACAAGGACCTTTTTCAGAAAGCTTCTTTGTAGTTCCTCTCTGAGGATATTTTCTTGTCACCATAGGCTTCAATGTGATCCAAAATATCCCTTCTCATATTTACCAAAAACAGTGCTACCATACTGACCCATGAAAACGATAATGTAATTCCATGAGATGAATTAACACATACCAAAGTGGTTTCTCAGAAAACTTCTTTCTATTTCCACTGAGGATATTTCCTTTATCACTGTAGGCCTCAGAGCACTCCCAAATATGCCGTGGCAGATTCCACACAAACAGTTTTAGCAAACTGCTACATGAAAAGAGCAGTGTGACTCTGTGGGATGAAATCACACATCACAAATTAGTTTCTCAGAAAGATTCCTTCTAATTTTTGTCTGAGGATACTTCCTTCTTCACCATAAGCATCAACGCATACTCAAATATCCCTTTTCAGATTCCAGAAAAACAGTGATAGCAAACTTCTCCATGAAAAGATAGGTGTAACACTGTAAGGTGAATTCACACATAACAAAAAACTTTCTCAGAGAGCTTCTTTCTACTTATAATCTGAAGAGATTCTCTTTGTCACCATAGGCTTCAATGAGATCAAAATATACCTCCTCAGACTGGCCAAAAACACTGCTAACAAACTGCACCAAGAAAAGAATCATGTAACTTTGTGAGATGAATTCACAAATCACAAAGGAGTTTCTCAGAATGTTTCTCTCTAGTTTTCATCCGAGGATACTTCCTTTGTCACCATAAGCTTTAATGTGCTCTGAAATATCCCATAGCAGATTCCAAGAAAACAGTGTTAGCCAACAGCTCAATGAAAGGAACTGTGTAACCCGGAGAGATGAATTCACAGAACGCAGAGGAGTTTCTCAGAAAGCTTCTTTTTGGTTTTTATCTGAGGATATTTCATTTGTCACTGTAGGCTTCAATGCACTCCCAAATATCCTATTGCAGTTTTCACGAAAACAGTGTTATCAAACTCCTCAACCTAAAGAATGGTGTAACTCTATGAATTGAAATTACACATCACAAAGCTCTTTCTCAGAAAGGTTCTTTCTCGATTTTATCTGAAGATACTTCCTTCCTCACCATATGATTCAGTGCATTCCCAAATATCCCTTTGCAGATTCCAGGAGAACAGTCTCAGCACACTGCTCTGTGAAAATAAAGGTTTTAATCAGTCACATGATTTCACACAACACAAGGAACATTTTCAGAAAGCTTCTTTCTACTGTTTTATCAGAGGATATTTCCTTTGTCACCATAGGTGTCAATGCGATCCAAAATATCCCCTCTCAGATTCTCCAAAACACTGTTCTCAAACTGCTCCATGAAATTAAAACTGTATCTCTGTGATATGAATTCACACATCACAAAGCAGTTTCTCACAAAGTTTCTTTCTAGTTTTTATCTGAGAATAATTCTTTTTTTCACTATAGCCCTCAATGTGGTCCCAAATATCCCTTTGCAGATTCCACTAAAACAGTGTTAGCAAACTGCTCCATGAAAAAAAAGGTGTAACTCTGTGAGATAAACTCAGACATCACAAAAGCCTTTCTCAAAAAGTCTCCTTCTAGTTTTTATCTGAGGATAATTTCTTGTCACCATAGTCTTCTATGCTTTCCAAAATATCCTTACTCAGATTCCCTCAAAACAATGCTAAAAATTTGTCCATGAAAAGAATTGTGTAACTCTGGGAGATTAATTAACACATTACAAAGCAGTTTCTCAGAAAGGTTCTTTCTAGTTTTTATATGAATGTATTTCCTTTGTCACCATAAGCTTCAATGCGCTCTGAAATATCCCATTACTGATTCCTAGAAAACAGTGTTAGCAAACTGCTCAACGAAAACAACAGTGTAACTCTGTGAGATAAACACACCCATCACAAAGAAGTTTCTCAGAAAGTTTCTTTCTAGTTTGAATCTAAGGATACTTCCTTTTTCACCTTAGGCCTCTGTGCGCTCCCAAATATCCCTTTGCAGATTCCAGGAAAACAGTGATAGCAAACTGCTCCATGAAAAGAAATTTGAAATTATGTTAGATGAATTCACGCATCACAAAGAAGTTTCTCTGAAAGCTTCTTTCTAGTTTTAATCTATGGTCCTATGGTCCTTTGAGACCATAGGCTTGACTGTGATCCAAAACATCCCTTCTCAGATTCCCGAAAAAGAGGTCTACCAATGTGCTTCATGAAAGAAAAAGTGTAACTCTGTTAGATGATTTCAGAAATCACAAAGAAGTTCCTCAGAAAGCTTCCTTCTCATTTTTGTCACAGGATAATTTCTTTGTCACCATAAACTTCAATGCGCTCTGAAATATCCCATTGCAGATTACAAGAAAACAGTGTTAGCAAACAGATCAATGAAAAGAAGAGTGTAATTCTGTGAGATGAATTCACACATCAAAAAGGAGTTTCTCAGAAAGCTTTTTTAAAATTTTTTTCTGAGGATATTTCCTTTGTCACCATAGACTTCAATACACTCCCAAATATCCTATTGCAGACTCCACCAAAACAGTGTCATCAAAAGGCTCAAAGGAAAACACGATGTAGCTCTGTGAGATGAATTCACCCATCAGAAAGCAGTTTCCCAGAAAGCTTCTTTCTAGTTTTTATCTGACTATATTTCCTTTTTTACATAGGCCTCAATGTGCTCCCAAATATCCCTATGCATATTCCACAAAAAAGTGTTAGCGAACTACTCTCTGAAAAGAAAGGTGTAATCTGTGAGTTGATATCACATATCACAAAGAGTTTCCTCAGAAAGCTCCTTTCCAGTTTTTATTTGAGGATATTTCCTTAGTCACCATAGGCTTCAATGTGATCCAGAATATTGCTTCTCAGGTTCCCCAAAAACAGTGCTACCAAACTGATCCATGAAAAGAATCATGTAACTATGTGAGATAAATTATCTCATCACACAGCAATTTCTCAGAAAGCTTTTTTAGTTTTTCTATGGGAATATTTCCTTTGTCACCATCTTCTTTGTTGAACTCCCAAATATACTATTGCAGACTCCATGAAAACAGTGTTATCAAAAAAGCACAGCTTAATTCTGTGAGATGAATTCACCCATCACACAGCAGTTTCTCAGAAAGCTTCTTTCTAATTTTTATCTGAGGATATTTCCTTTTTCACTATAGGCCTCAGTGCTCTCCCAAATATCCCTTTGCAGATTCCTCAAAAACAGTGTTAGCGAATTGCTCCATGAAAAGTAAGGTGTAACTCTGTGAGACGAATTCACACATCACAAAGAGTTTCCAGAAAGCCTCTTTCTAGTTTTCATCTGAGGATAATAACTTTTTCACCATAGGCCTCAATGTGCTCCCAAATATCCCTTTGCAGATTCCATGAAAATAGTGTTAGCAAAATGCTCCATGAAAAGAATGGTGTATCTCTGTGAGATGAATTCACACATCACAAAGCTCTTTCCCAGAAAGCTTCTTTCTAGTGTTTATCTGAAGATATTTACTCTTTCACCATACTGTTCAATGCACTACCACTTATCCCTTTGCAGATTTCATGAAAAAGTGTTAGCAAATTTGTCAATGAAAGAACATTGTAACTCTGTGAGATGAACAAACACATCACAAAGCAGTTTCACAGAAGGCTTATTTTGGATTTTATCTGAGGATATTTCCTTTGTCACCACAAGCTTCTAAGCACTACCAAATATCCTATTGCAGATTCCATGAAACAGTGTTATCAAATTGCTCAGTGAAAAGAATGGTGTAACCTGTCAGATGAACTCACACATCTCAAAGCAGTTCCTCAGAAAGTTTCCTTCTAGTTTTTATCCGAAGATATTTCCTTTTTCACTATAGGCCTCAATGTGTTCCCAAATGCCCCTTTGCAGATTCCATGAAAACAGTGTTAGCAAACTCCTCCATGAAAAGGCAGGTGTAATTCTGTAAATAGGAGTTGACACTTCACAAAGAACTTTCTCAGAGAGCTTATTTCTAGTTTTTACTTGAGGATGTTTCCTTTGTCACCATATGCTTCAATGCGATCACAAATATCCATTCTGAGATTCCTCATAAACAGTACTACAAAACTGTTCCATGAAAAGAAACTTGCACCTCTGTGAAGTGAATTAACACATCACAAATTGGTTTCTCAGAACGCTTATTT
Source organism: Colobus angolensis palliatus (assembly GCF_000951035.1). NCBI lineage: Eukaryota > Metazoa > Chordata > Mammalia > Primates > Cercopithecidae > Colobus > Colobus angolensis. The sequence continues at coordinate 676,000 of NW_012118277.1, read as the reverse complement.
CTAGATTTTTCATGAGGATATTTTCTTTGTCACCATAAGCTTCAATGTACTCCAAAATATCCCATTGCAGATTCCAATAAAACAGTGTTATCAAACTACTCAATGAGAAGAACGGTGTAACTCGGTGAAGTAAAATCATATATCACAAAGTACTTTCTCAGACGGCTTCATTCTAGTTTTTATCTGAGGATATTTCCTTTTTCACATAAGGCTACAATGCCATTTAAAATATCCCTTTTCTGATTCCCCAAAAACAGTGCTACCAAACTAATCCATGAAAAGAATAATGTATCTCTGTAAGAAGAATTCACACATCACAAAACTGTTTCTCAGAAAGTTTCCTTCTAGTTTTTATCTGATGATATTTATTTTTTCATCATATTCTTCCAGGTGCTCCCGAATATCCCATGGCAAATCCAACGAAAAAGGTGTTAGCAAACTTCTCAATTATAAGAAGGGTGTGACTCTGTGAAATGAATTCACACACCACAAAGCAGTTTAACAGAAAGCTTCCTTTTGATTTTAGTAAGAGGATATTTCCTTTGACACCATAGGTTTTTGTCTGAGGATAATTTCTTTGTCACGATTTGCCTCAATGCTCTCAGGAATATCCCTTTCCAGATTCCACAAAAATAGTGTTAGCAAACTGCTCCATGAAAAGTAGGTGTTAATCTGTGAGATGAATTCACATATCACAAATAAGCTTTCTCAGAAAGCCTCTTTCTAGTTTTTAATCTGAGGATATTTCCTTTGTAATCATAGTTTTCAATGTGATATAAAGTATCCCTTCTTAGATTCCCCAAACACAGGCTACCAAACTACTCCATGAAAAGAATGGTGTAACTCTGTGAGATGAATTCACACATTGCAAAGCAGTTTTTCAGAAAGTTTCTTTTTGGTTTTTATCTGATTACATTTCCTTTTTCACCATATTCCTCAATGCTCTCCCGAATATCTCAATGCAGTTTCCATGGATAAAGTGTTAGCAAACTTCTCAATGAAAATAATGGTGTAACTATGTGAGATGAATTCACACATCCCAAAGCATTTCACAGAACGCTTCTTTTTGGTTTTTATCTGAGGAAAATTCCTTTGTCACCATAGATTTCAACGTGCTCCCAAATATCCTATTGCAGATTCCATGAAAACAATATTATCAAACTTCTCAATGAACAGAATGGTGCAACTCTGTAAGATGAATTCACACATCACAAAGAAGTTTCTCAGATAGCATCTTTCTAGTTTTCATCTGAGGATGTTTCCTTTATCATTAGAGGCATCAATGTGCTCCCAAATATCCTTTTGCAGATTCCACGAAAACAGTACCAACAAATTGCTTCAGAAAAAGAATCGTGTAATTCTGTGACATGAATTCACAAATAACAAAACACTTTCTGTGAAAGCTTCGTTCTATTTTTTGTCTCAGGATATTTTACTTTTCGCCATATGCTCAATGCACTCACAAATACCCCATTGCAGATTCCATTCATGAAGTGTTAGCAAACTACTCAATGAAAAGTACGGTGTCACTCTGTGAGATGAATTCACACATCACAAAGCAGTTTCAAAGAAATCTTAGTTTTGGTTTTTATCAGTGTATATTTCCTTTATCACCATAATCCTCTATGTACTCCCAAATATCCCTTTGCAGAATCCACATAAACAGTGTTAGCAAACTACTCCATGAAAAGAAAGGTGTAACATTGTGAGATGAATTCACATATCACAAATTGCTTTCTCAGAAAGATCCTTTATGGTTTTTATCTGAGGATATTTCCTTTGTCACCACAGGCTTCAATACAATTCGAAATATCCCTTCTCAGATTTTCAAAAAAGAGTGCTCCCAAACTGATCCATGAAATGAATCAAGTAATTCGATGAAATGAATTAACACATCACAAAACAATTTCTCAGAAAGCTTCTTTCCAGTTTTTATGTGAGGATTTTTCCTGTGTCACCAAAAACTTCAATGTACTCTGAAATATCCTATTGCAGATTCCAAGAAAACAGCATTAGCAAACTTCTCAATGAAAAGAACAGTGTAACTCTGTGAGATGAATTCACACATCACTAAGCAGTTTATCAGAAAGGAAATGTTTGCTTTTTATCTGATGATATATCCTTTCTCACCATAACCCTCAATGTGCTCTCAAATATCACTTTGCAGTTTCCACGAAAACAGTGTCAGCAAACAGCTTCATGAAGAGAAAGGTGTAACTCTGTGAGATGAATTCACACATCACAAAACAGTTTCTCAGAAATCTTCTTCCTAGTGTTTATCTGATGATATTTCCTTTTCACTATAGGCCTCAATGCTCTCCCAAATATCCCTTCACAGATTCAATGAAAACAGCTTCATGAATAGAAAGGTATAAATCTGTGACAAGAATTCAAACATCACAAAGAACTTTCTCAGAAAGATTCTTTCTGGATTTTATCTGAGGATATCTCCTTTGTCACTGTAGGCTTCAATGCGATCCAAAATATCCCATCTCAGATTCCCCAAAAGCTGATCCATGAAAAGAATCGTTTAACTCTGTGAGATGAATTAACACATCAAAAAGCAGTTGCTCAGAAAGTTTCTTTCTAGTTTTTATATGAGGATATTTTCTTTGTCACCATAAGCTTCAATGCTATCCAAAATATTCCATTGTATACTCCAGGAAAACAGCATTTGCAAATGGCTGAATGAAATTAATAGTGTAAATCAGTAAGATGAAATCGTACATCATGAATCAGTTTCTCCAAAAGCTTCTTTCTACTTTTTCTCTGAGGATATTTCCTTTTTCACCATGGGCCTCAATGTGCTCCCAAACATCCCTTTGCAGATTCCATGGAAACTGTGTTAGCATTCTGCTCCATGTACAGAAAGGTGATACTCTGTGAGATGAATACACACATTTCAAAGCAGTTTCTCACAAAGTTTCTTTCTAATTTTTATCTGAGAATTATTCTTTTTTCACTATAGACCTCAATGTAATCACAAATATTCCTTTGCAGATTCCACAAAAAACAGGGTTAGCAAACTGCTCCATGGAAACAGAGGTGTAACTCTGTGAGATGAATGCACACATCACAAAGAAGTGTCTCAAAAAGCTTCCTTCTAGTTTTAATCTGAGGATATTTCCTTTTACAGCATAGACCTCAGTATGCTCCAAAGTATTCCTTTGCAGATTCCATGAAAGCCATGTTAACAAACTGCTCCATGAAAATAAAGTTGTAACTCTGTGAGGTGAACTCAAACATCACAAAGAAGTTTCTCTGAAAGCTTCTTTCTAATTTTAATCTGAGAAAATTTCCTTTGACACCATAGGCTTCAATGTGATCCAAAATATCCCTTCTTAGATTGCTCAAAAACAGGGCTACCAAACTTCTGCATAAATAGAAAGGTGTAACTCTGTGAGATGGTTTCAAAAACCACAAAGCAGTTCCTCAGAAAGCTTCTTTCTATTTTTTGTCTCAGAATATTTCATTTGTCACCATAAGCTTCAATGCATTCTGAAATATCCCATTGCAGATTTCAAGAGAACAGTGTTCACAAACTGATCAATGAATAGAACAGTATAACACTGTGAGATGAATTCTCACAACAAAAAGCAGTTTCTCAGAAAGCTTCTTTCAAGTTTTATTCTGAGGATGTTTGCATTGACACCGTAGGCTTCAAAGCACTCCCAAATATCCTATAGCCGACTCCACAAAAACAGTGTTATCAAAAGACTCAAAGAAAAGCACAATGTAGCTCTGTGAGAGAAATTCACTCACCATAAGGTACTATCTCAGAAAGCTTCTTTCTAGATTATATTTGAGGATATTTCCTTTTTCACCATAGGCCTCAATGCCCTCCAAAATATCCCTTTGCATATTCCACAAAAACAGTGTTAGCAAACTGCTCCTTGTAAAAAAAGGTTAACTCTGTGAGATGGATTCACATATCACAAAGAATTTTCTCAGAAAGCTCCTTTGTAGTTTTTATCTGGGGATATTTCTTTAGTCACCATAGGCTTCAATGCGATCCAAAATACCGCTTCTCAGATTCCCCAAAAACCATGCTACCAAACTGATCCATGAAAGGAATTGTGTAACTCTGTGAGATAAATTATCACATCCTAAAGTGGTTTCTCAGAAAGCTTCTTTGTGGTTTTTCTATGAGGATATTTCCTTAGTCACCAGATACTTCATTGCACTCCCAAATATCCTATTGCAGACTCCATGAAAACTGTGTTATCAAAAGTCTCTAAAAAAAGCATCGCATAGCTCTGTGAGATGAATTCACCCATCACAAAGAAGTTTCTCAAAAAACATCTCAAGATGTTTTTTGAGAAACTAGTTTTTATCAGAGGATACTTCCATTTTCACCTTAAGCCTCAATGTGCCCCAAAATATCCCTTTGCAGATTCCACAAAAAAGTGTTTGCAAACTGCTCTATGCAAAGAAAGGTGTATCTCTGTGAGATGAATTCACACATCCCAAAGAACTGTCTCAGAAAGCTTCTCTCTAATATTTATCTGAGGATATTTTGTTAGTCAACGTAGGCTTCATGGCAATCTAAAATATCCCTTCTCCAATTTCCCAAAAGCAGTGCTATCAAACTGATCCATGAAAGGAATTGTGTAACTCTGTGAGATGAATTAACATATCATAAAGCAGTTTCTCAGAGGGCTTCTTTCTAGTTTTTATATGAGGATATTTCCTTTGTCACCATAGCTTCAATATGCTCCAAGATATGCCCTTGTAGATTCCAAGAAAACAGTGTTAACATACTGCTCTATGAAAGGAACAGTGTAACTCTGTGCATTGAATTCAAACATCCCAAAGCAGATTCTCAGAAAATGTCTTTCTAGTTTTTCTATGAGGATATTTCCTTTTTCACTATCGACCTCAATATGCTCCAAAATATCCCTTTGCAGAGACCATGAAAACACTGTTAGCAAACTACTCCATGAAAAGAAACGTGTAAATCTGGGAGATGAATTCACACATCACAAAGGAGTTTCTCAGGAAGCTTCTTTCCAGTTTTTATCTGAGGATATTTCCTTTGTCATCATAGGTTTTAAGGCAATCTAAAACATCCCTTCTCAGATTATGCAAAAACAGTGCTACCAAATTTCTGCATGAAAAGAATCGTGTAACACTGTGAGATGAATTCATAAATCACAAAGTGGTTTCTTAGAAGGCTTCTTTCTATTTTTTATCTGAGGATATTTCCTTTTTCACTATATGCTTCAATGGGCTCCCAAATATCCCTTTGCAGATTCCACGAAAACAGCTTTAGCAAACTGTTTCATGAAAAGATAGGTGTAACTCTGTGAGGTGACTTCACACATCACAAAGGAATTTATCAAAAAGCTTCTTTCTAGGTTTTATCTGAGGATATTTCCTTTGTCACTATAGACTTCAATATGATCCAAACTGTCGCTTCTAAGATTCCACCAAAACAGTGCTAATAAACTGATCCATGAAAAGAATTGTGTAAATCTGACAGATGAATTAACACATCACAAAGCAGTTTCTCAGAAAGCTTTGTTCTACTTTCTATATGATGATATTTCGTTTGTCACCCTAAGATTCAATGGACTCCAAAATATCCCTTTGAAGATTCCAAGGAAAGAGTGTTAGAAAACTGTTCCCTGAAAAGGACAGTGTAACCCTGTAAGATGAATTCACACATCACATAGTGGTTTCTCACAATGTTTCTTTCTAGTTTTTATCTGAGGATAATTCCTTTTTCACCATAGGTCTCAATGCACTCGTAAATATCCCTTTGCAGATTCCACGAAAACAGTGTTATCAAACTACTCCATGGAAATAAAGGTGTAACTCTGTAAGATGAATTCACACATCACCGAGAAGTTTCTCAGAAAGCTTCTTTCTAGTTTTTATCTGAGGATATTTCCTTTGTCAACATAGGCTTTAATGCAATCTAAAATATCCCTTCTCAGATTCCCCAAAAACAATGTGACAAAACTACTGCATAGAAATTATCATGTAACTCTGTGAGATGGATTTACACATCACAAAGCAGATTCTCAAAAAGCTTCTTTCTAGCTTCTTTCTGAGGATATTTCCTTGTCACCATAACTTCAATGTGCTCTGAAACATCCTATTGCAGATTCCAAGAAAAGAGTGTGAGCAAACTGCTCAATGTAAACATCAGCGTAAGTCTGTGGGTTGAGTTCACACATCACAAAGTAGTTTATTTGAAAGCTTCTTGTTGTTATTTATCTGATTATACTTTCTTTGTCACCATTGGCTTCAAAGCACTCCTGAATATCCTATTGCAGATTCCAGAAAAACAGTGTTAGCAAGCTGCTCAATAAAACAAATGGTGTAATTCTATGAGATGAGATCACACGTCACAAAAAACTTTCTCAGAAAGCCTCTTTCTAGTTTTTTTCTGAGTATATTTCCTTTGTCACCATTGGCTTCAATGTGATCCAAAATATACCTTTTCAGTTTCCCCTAAAACAGTGCTCCCAAGCTGATCCATTAAATAAATCGTGTAACTCTGGAAGATGAATTAACACATCACAAAGCAGTTTCTCAGAAAGCTTCTTTACAGTTTTTATATGATGATATTTCCTTAGTCACAGTAAGCTTCAATGCGTTGCAAAATATTCCATTGCAGATTCTAAGAAAACAGTGTTAGCAGACTGCTAAATGAAAAGAACTTTGGAACTCTGTGAGATGAATTCACATGTTACAAAGCAGTTTCTCAGGAAGGTTCTATCCAGCATTTATCTAAGGATATTTACTTATTAACCATATGCCTCAATGTGCTCCCATACATCCCTTTGCATATTCCACAAAAATAATGTTGACAAACTGCTCCATGAAAAGAAAGGTGCAACATTGTGAGATGAATTCCCACATCACAAAGTAACTTCTCAGAAAAGTTCATTATTATTTTTTTCAGAGTATATTTCCTTTGTCACCACAGGCTTTAAAATAATACTCTTCACATCCCCCAAAAACAGTGCTACCAAACAGCTTTTTGAAAAGAATTGTGTAACACTGTGAGAAGAATTCCCAAGTCACAAAGCTGTTTCTCAGAAAGCTTCTTTCCTGTTTTTGTCTGAGGTATTTCCACTGTCACCATAAGCTTCAATGCACTCCAACATATCCCATTGCAGATTCCAAAAAAAGGTATTAGTAAACTGCTCAATGCAAAGCACAGTGTAACTCTGTGAGATGAATTCACACATCACAAGGTTTTTCAGAAATATTCTTTCTAATTTTTATCTGAGGATAATTCTTTTTTCACTATACGAATCAATGCACTCCCAAATATCCCTTAGCACATTCCATGAAAACAGTATTAGCAAACTGCTACATGAAAAGAAAGATGTAACACGGTGAGGTGAATTCACATATCACAAAGAACTTTCTCAGAAAGCTTCTTTCTCATTTTTATCTGAGGATATTCCCTTTGTCACCATAGGCTTCAAAGCATTAAAAAAAAATCCTTTCTGAAATTTCCCAAAAACAGTGCTAACAGATTGATTCATGAAATAAATCATGCAATGCTGTGAGATGAATTAACACATCTCAAAGCAGTTTGTCAGAAACCTTCTTTCTAGTTTTTTCTGAGGATAATTCCTTTTTAACCATAGGCTGTAATGTGATCCAAAATATCCACTTGCAGATTCCCCAAAAACAGTGCTACCAAAGTGCTCCATGAAAGGTCTCGTGTAACTCTGTGATGTGAATTCAGAAATTATGAAGCCATTTCTCAGAAAGCTTCTTTCTTCTATATGTCTGAGGATATTTCTTTGTCACCATAAGCTTCAAAACGTTCCAAAATATCTCATTGCAGATTCCAAGAAAACAGTGTAAGCAGTCTCCTAAATGAAAAGAGCAGTGTGACTCTGTGAGATGAGTTCATACATCACAAAGTAGTTTCTCAGAAAGCTTTTTTCTAGTTTTTATCTGAGGATATTTCCCTTTTCACCATAGCAAATGAGCTCCAAAATATCCCTCTGCAGAGTCCACATAAGCAGTGTCAGCAAACTGCTCCATGAAAGACAGTGGTGACACTGTGAGATGAATTCCCACATCACAAAGAAGTTCCTCAGAAAGCTTCTGGATAATTTTCATCTGATGATATTTCCATTGTCAGCATAGGCTTCAAGGTGATCCAAAATATCCCTTTTCAGATTCCCCAATAAAAGTGCTACCAAACTGTTCCATGAAAGGACTCGTGTGACTCTGTGAGATGAATTCAGAAATCACAAAGCGGTTTCTCAGAAAGCTTTTCTCTAGTTTTTGTCTGAGGATATTTCCTTTGTCACCATAAGCTTCAATGCAGTCCAAAATATCCCATTGCAGTTTCCAAAAAAACAGTGTTACCAAACTGCTCAATGAAAAGAAGAGTGTATCTCTGAGATAATTGACACAATATTACGCAGTTTCTCAGTAAGCTTCTTTTTGGTTTTTATCTGAGGATAGTTTCTTTGTCACCACAGGCTTCATTGTGCTCCCAAATATCCTATTGCAGATTCCATGAGAAAAGGGTTATCAAACTGCTCATTGAAAAGAATGGTGTAACTCTGTTAGATGAATGCACACATCATGAATCAGTTTTTCAGAAAACTTCTTTCTCGTTTTTGTCTGAGGATATTTCCTTTTACACTATAGGCCTCAATGCACTTCAAAATGTCCCTTTGGAGATTTCACGAAACTATTACAGCAAACTTCTCCATAAAAAGTAAGGTGTAGCTCTGTGAGATGCAATCACACATCATAAGGAAGTTTCTGAGAATGATTTTTACCAGTTTTTTCTGAAGAGACTTCCTTAGTCACCGTAGGCTCCAAAGGGATCCAAATTATCCCTTCTCCGATTCCACAAAAACATTGCTAACAAACTTATCCATGAAAAGTATCATGCAACACAGTGAGATAAATTAAAACATCACAAAGAGGTTTCTCAGAAAGCTTATTTCTAGTTTTTATATGTGGATATTTCCTTTGTCACCAAAAGCTTAAATGGGCTCCAAAATATCCCATTGTAGATTGCAAGAAAACAGTGTTAGCAAACTGTTCAATGAAAAGAAAAGTGTAATCCTGTGAGATGAATTCACACATAACAAAGCAGTTTCTCAGAAAGTTTCTTTTTGGCTTTTATCTCTTTCCTTTATCACCATAGGCTTCAACGCTCTCCCAAATATCCCACTGTAGATTCCTTGAAAACTGGTTATCAAACTGCTCAATGCAAAGAACGTGTAACTCTTTGAGATGAATTCACACATCACAAAGTAGTTTCTCAGAAATCTTCTTTCTAGTTTTTATCTGAGGATATTTCTTTTTTCAGTATATGCCTCAATGTGTTCCCAAATATCCCTTTGCAGTTTCCACGCAAACAGTGTTACCAGACTGCTCCATGAAAAGAAATGTGTATCTCTGTGAGATGAATTCAAACATCAAAAGAAACTTTCTCAGAAAGCTTCATTGTAGTTTTTATCTGAGGATATTTCCTTTCTCACCAAAGGCTTCAATGCAATCCAAAATATCCTTTCTGAGATTCCCTAAAAACAGCGCTACCAATCTGATCCATGAAAAGAATCATGTAATTCTGTGAGATGAATTCACAAATAACAAAACAATTTCTCAGAGAGAATCTTTCTACTTTTCGTCTGAGGATATTTCCCTTTTCACAAAAAGTTTCAATGTGCTCTGAAATAGCTCATTGCAGATTCCAATAAAACAGTGTTAACAAACTGCTCAATGAAGAAAACAGTGTAACTATGAAAGTTGCATTCAGAAATCACAAAGCAGTTTCTCAGAAAGCTTATTTTTGGTATTTCTCTGAGGATATTTCTTTGTCATAAGCATCAGTGCACTCCCAAATATCCTATTGCATATTCCACGAAAACAGTGTGATCAAACTGCTCAATGAAAAGTACGGTGCAACTTTGTGAGATGAATTCACACATCACAAAGCAGTTTCTCAGAAAGCTTCTTTTCGGTTTTCCTATGAGGATATTTCCTTTTTCACTATAGGCCTCAATGCGCTGCCAAATATCCCTTTGCAGATTTCAAGGAAACAGTGTTAGCAAACTGCTCCATGAAAAGTAAGTTGTAACTCTGTGAGATGAATTCACACAATACAAGGAACTTTCTCAGAAATCTCCTTTCTAGTTTTTTCTGAGCATAATTTCTTTTCATTTTAGGCGTCAATGCATTCCCAAATATCCCTTTGCAGATTCAAGGAAATCAGTATTAGCAAACTACTCAATGTAAACAGCGATGTAACTCTGTGAGATGCATTCATACATCACAAAACAGTTTCTCAAAAGGGGTCTTTCTCCTTCAACTATGAATATATTTACTTTTTCACTATAGTCTTCAATGCGCTTGCAAATATCCCTTTGCAGATCCCACGAAAACTGTGCTAGCAAACTGCTCCATGAAAAGAAAGCTGTACCTCTGTGAGATGAATTCACAAATCACAAAGAACTTTCTCAGAAAGACTCTTTCTAGTTTTTATCTGATTATATTTCCTTAGTCACCATAGACTTCAATGCGATAAAAATATGCCTTCTCAGATTCCCCAAAAACAGTGCTACCAAACTGACCCATGAAAACAATCTTGCAACTCTGTGAGATGAATTAACATATCATAAAGCCATTTCTCATAAAGCTTCTTTCTAGTTTCTATATGAGGATATTTCCTTTGTCACCATAAGTTTCAAAGCACTCTGAAATATTTCATTGCAGATTCCAAGAATACAGTGTTATCAAACTGCTCAATGAATAGACTAGTGTAACTCTCTGTGATGCATTCACACATCACAAGGAAGTTTCTCACAAAGCTTCTTTCCAGTTTTTATCTGAGAATATTTCATTTTTCACCATAGGTCTCAATGCACACCCAAATATCCCTTTGCAGATTCCACAAAAACAGTGTTGGCAAACTGCTCAATGAAAAGAAATGTGTAACTCTGTGAGATGAAACCACGAATTCCAAAGAACTTTCAGAGAAAGCTTCTTTGTTATTTTTATCTGAGGATATTTCCTTTGTCACCATAGGCTTCAAGGCATTAAAAAATATCCTTTCTCAGATTCCCCAAAAACAGTGCTACCAAGTGGCTGAATGACAAGAATCATGCAAGTCTGAGATGAATTCACAAATAAAAAAGGAGTTTCGCAGAAAGCTTCTTTCTAGTTTCTGTCTGCAGGTATTTCCTTTTTCACCACGAACTTTAATGCACTCTGAAACATACCATTGCAGATTACAAGGAAATAGTATTAGAAAACTGCTCATTGAAAAGAACAGTGTAACTATGTTTAATGAACTCAGACATCCCAAAGCTTTTAGTTTCTCAGAAAGTTTATTTTTGATTTTTATCTGAGAATATTTCCATTGTCAACATAGGCTTCAATGCAATCCAAAATAACTCTCCTCAGATTCCCCAAAAACAGTGCTACCAAACTGCTCTAAGAAAAGAATGGTGTAACTCTGTGTGATGAATTTACAAATCACAGAGCAGTCTCTCAGAAAGTTTCTTTCTATTTTTTGTCTGAGGATATTTTCTTTTTCACAATAAGCCTCAATGCACTCCAAATTATCCCATGGAAGATTCCAAGGAAATAGTGTTAGCAAAGTCCTCAATGAAAAGAACAATATAACTCTATGAAATGTATTCACACATCACAAAGCAGTTTTTCAGAAAGCTTCTTTTTACTTTTTGCCTGAGAATATTTCCTTTTCACAATAAGATTCAATGTGCTCTGAAATATGCCATTGCACATTCCAAGAAAACAGTGTTAGCAAATTGCTCAGTGAAAAGTACAGTGTAAGTCAGTGAGTTGAATTCACACATCGCAAAGCAGTCTCTCACAAAGCTTCTTTCTAGTTTTTCCATGAGTTTAATTCATTTTTCACTATAAGCCTCTATGTGCTCCTAAATATCCCTTTGCAGATTACAAGAACACAGTGTTAGCAAACTGCTCAAAGAAAAGATCAGTGTAACTTCATGAGATGATTTGACAAAACGAAAAGCAGTTTCTCAGAAAGCTACTTTTTCGTATTTATCTGAGGATATTTCCTTTGTCACCCTAGGCTTCAATGCAATCCAAAATATCCCTTCTCAGATTCCCCAAAAACAGTGTTACCAAACTGCTCCATGAAAAGAAAGATGTAACTTTATGAGAAGAATTCACACATCACAAATAACTTTCTTAGACACCTTCCCTCTAATTTTTAACTGATGATATTTCCTTTGTCACCATAGGCTTCAAGGCGATCCAATATATCCCTTCACAGATTCCCCAAAAACAATGCTACCAAACTGATCCATGAAAATAGTCGTGTAACTGTGTTAGATGAACTAACACACAACAAAGCAGTGTCTCAGAAAGATTTATTCTAGTTTTTCTATGAGGATATTTCCTTTGTCACCATAGGCTTCAATGTACTCCGAAATATCCTATTGCAGATTCAACGAAAACGATGTTATCACACTTCTCAATGAAAAAAATGGTGTAACTATGTGGGATGAATTCACACAACACCAAGCTGTTTCTCAAAAATCTTCTTTCTAGTTTTTTTCTGAGGATATTTCCTTTATCACCATAGGCGTCAAATCATTCCAAAATATCCCTTTGCAGATTCCACAAAAACACTGTTAGCACACTGCTCCATGAAAAGAAATGTGTACTTCAGTGAGATGAATTCACACATTACAGTCAACGTTCACAGAAAGCCTCTGTCTAGTTTATATGTGAGGATATTCTCCTTTTCACTACAGGCCTCAATGTGCTCCCAAATATCTCTGTGCAGATTCCATGAAAAGTGTTAGCAAACTGCTCCATGAAAAGAAAGCTATAACTTTGTGAGATGAATTAACACATCAGAAAACGGTATCTAAGAAATATCCTTTCTAGCTCTTATATTAGGATATTTCCTTTGTCACCATAGGCCTCATAGTGCTCCCAAATATCCCTTTGGAGATTCCACGAAAACAGTGTGGGCAAATTCTCCATGAAAACAAAGATAAAACTCTGAGAGATGAATTCACATATCACAAAGAACTTTCTCAGAAAACTTCTTTCTAGTTTTTATCTGAGGTTATTTATTTTGTCACCATACACTTGGTTGTTTTCCAATAAATCCCTTCTCCAAATCCCCAAAAACAGTGCTACCAAACTGTTCAATGAAAAGAATCGTGTAACTCTGTGAGATGAATTCAAAAGTCACAAAGTAGTTTCTCAGAAATCTTCTTTCTAGTTTTTATATGCGGATATTTCCTTTTGAACCATAGGCTTCAATGTGCTCCAAAATATCTCTTCTCACACACCACAAAAGTGATGGCAAAGTGCTCCCTGAACAGAAACTTTTAGCTCTATGAAATGAATGCACAAATCACAAGGGATTTTCTCTGAAAGCTTCTCTCCAGTTTTTACCTGGAGAATTTTCATTTTTCACCTAAGGCCTCTATATGCTCCCAAATATCCCATTACAGATTCCTCAAAAACAGTGTTACCAAATTGCTCAATGAGAAGAAACATTTAACTCTGTGAGATGAATCCACCCAACTCAAAACAGTCTGTCAGAAAGCTTCTTTCTAGTTTTTATCTGAAGCTTTCCTTTTTCACCATGGGCTTCTCTGTGCTCTGAATATCCCTTTGTAGATTCCACAACATCAGGGTTAACAAATTGCTAAATGAAAATAAAGGTTTACCTCTGGGAGAAGAATTCACACATCAAAAAGAAATTTCTCAGAAAGCTCCTTTCTAGCTTTCATCTGTGCAGCATATTTACTTTTCCACCATCACCCTCAATGACTTTCCAAATATCCCTTCTCAGACAACACAAACCCAGTGATGCCAAACTTCTCAACCAACAAAATGGTTTATCTCTCTGAGATGAATACACACATCACAAAACAATTTCTCATAAACCTTACCAGTTTTTATCTGAAGATATTTCCTTTTTCAATATCAGCCTCTATGAGCTCCAAAACATCCCTTTGCAGATTCCCCAAAAGCAGTGCTACCAAACTTCTCAATGAAAAGAAACGTGTAACTCTGTAAGATGAATTCAGCCATTAAAAAGCAGTTTCTCATAAAGCTTCTTTCTAGTTTTTATCTGAGGACGTTTCTTTTTTCACCATAGGACTCAAGGTACTCCCTAATATCCCTTTGAAAATTCCAGGAAAGCAGTTTTAGCAAACTGTTCCATGAAAAAAAGGTGTACCTCAGTGTGATGAACTCACACATCACAAAGAACTTTCTCAGAAATCTTCTTTCTTGTTTTTATCTGAGTATATTTCCTTAGTCACCAAAAGCATCAATACGATCCAAAATACTCCTTGTTAGATTCCCCAAAAACAGTGTTGCCAAACTGGTCCATGAAAAAGATCATGTACCTCTGAGAGATGAATTAACACATCAAAACTGGTTTCTCAGAGAGCCTCTTTATAGTTTTTATGGGAGCATATTTCCTTTGTCACCATCAGATTCAATGTACTCCTAAATATCTCATTGCAGGTTTCAAGAAAACTGTGTTAGCAAACTGCTCAATGAAAAGAAGACTGTAACTCCATGAGATGAATTTACACATCACAAAGCAGTTTCTGAGAAATCTTTCTAGTTTTTATGTGAGGATACTTCCTTTTCACCATTGGCTTCAAAGCACTCACAAATATCCTTTTGCAGATTCCAAAAAAACAGTGTTAGCACACAGCTGAATGAAAAGAAAGGTATAACTCTTTGAGATGAATTCACAAATCACAAAACAATTTCTCAGAAAGCTTCTTTTTGGTTTTTGTGAGAGGATATTTTCCTTGTTATCATAGGCTTCAATGTGCTCCCAAATATCCTATTGCAGATTCCACAAAAACAACGTTATCAAACAGCTCAATTAAAATAACAGCATAACTCTGTGAGATGAATTCACACATGATAAAGTAGTTTCTCAGAAATCTTTCTGGTTTTTAATTGAGGTTATTCCCTTTGTCACCATAGGCTTCAGTGTGACCCAAAATATCTCTACTCAGACTCCCCAAAAACAGTGCTACCAAACTGTTCCATGAAAAGTACGGTGTAACTCTGTGAGATAAATTCACATTCCACAACGTTGCTTCTCGGAAAATTTCTTTCTAGTTTTTATCTGAGGATATTTCCTTTTATAGAATTTTAATCATTGTGCTCCCCAATATCCTATAGCAGTTTAAATGAAAAAAGTGTTATCAAACTTTTCAATGAAAACAATGGTGTAACTCTGTGAGATGAATTCACACATCACAAAGCAGTTTCACAGAAAGCAACTTTTTGGACTTTTATCTGGATATTTCCTTTGTCTCCATAGGTTTCAATGCAGTCTGAGATATACTATTGCAGATTACATGAAAACAGTGTTATCAAACTGCTCAATGAAAAGAATGGTGAAACTCTGTAAGATGAATTTACACATCACAAAACTCTTTCTCAGAAAACTTCTTTCTAGTTTTTATAGGAGGATATTTCCTTTTAAACCACAGGCTTCAATGTGCTCCCAAATATCCCTTCTCAGACACCACAGAAACAGTGATGCCAAAATACTCCCTCATGAGAAACTTTTTGCTCTATGAGATGAATACACACATCATAAAGGAGTTTCTCAGAAAGCTTCTCTCCAGTTTTTACCTGAAGATGTTTCCTTTTTCACCATTGAACTCTATGCACTCCCAAATATCCCTTTGCAGACTCCAGAAAAATGGTGTTAGCAAACTGCTCAATGAAACGTGAGGTGTAACTCTGTGAGATGAGTTCACCCATCACATGGCAGTTTCTCAAAAAGCTTCTTTCTCGTTTTTATATGCAGATAATTCCTTTTAAACCGTAGGCTTCAATGTGTTCCCAAACATCCCTTCTCAGACACCACAAACACACTGAAGCCAAAGTGCTCCCTCAATGGAAACGTTTAGCTCTATGAAATGAATACATACATCACAAAGGAGTTTCTCAGAATGCTTCTCAAGGCCTCAAGTTGCTCGAAAATATCTCTTTGCAAATTCCAGGAAAGAAGTTTAAGCAAACTGCTCCATATAAAGAAAGGTGTAACTCTGTGAGATGAATTCACAAATCAGAAAGCAGTTTCTCAGAAAGCTTCTTTCTAGTTTTTGTCTGAGGATATTTCCTTTTTCACCATAGGCTTCAAGGTGATACAAAATGAGATGAAGTCACAAATCAGAAAGCAGTTTCTCAGAAAGCTTCTTTCTAGTTTTTGTCTGAGGATATTTCCTTTTTCACCATATTTTTCAATGCAATCCAAAAAATCTCTTCTCAGATTCCCCAGAAACAGTGCAAAGAAACTATTCCATGAAAAGCATCATGTAACTCTGTGAGATGAATTCACAAATCACAAAGTAGTTTCTCAGAAAGCTTCTTTCTAGTTTTTGTCTGAGGATATTTCCTTTGTCATCCTAAGGTTCAATACTCTCTGAAAAATCCCATTGCAGATTCCAAGAAAAGAGTGTTAGAAAACTGCTCAATGAAAAGAACAGTGTAATTCTGTGAGCTGAATTCACACATCACAAAGCAGTTTCTCTGAAATATTCTTTTTGGTCTTTCTATGAGGATATTTCCTTTGTCACAACAAGCTTCAATGTGCTCCAAAATATTAGATTGCAGATTCCAAAAAGAAAAAATCAGAGTAAGCACACTGCTCAATGACAAGAACAGTGTAGCTCTGTGAGATGAATTCACGCATCACAAAGCAGTGTCTCAGAACACTACTTTCAAGTTTTTATCTGAGGATATTCCCTTTTTCAAAATTGGCCTCAAGACGCTCCCAAATATCCCTTTGCAGATTCTACGAAAACATTGTTAGCAAACTGCTCCATGAGAAGAAAAGTGTAACTCTGTGAGATTAATTCACACATCACAAAGAACTTTCTCAAAAAGCTTCTTTCAATTTTTTATATGAAGATATCTTCTTTGTCACCATAGGCCTCAATGCAATCCAAAATATCCGATCTCAGAAGCCCCGAAAGCAGTACTACCAAATTGCTCCATGAAAAGCATCATGTAACTCTGTGAGATTAATTCACAAATCACAAAGCAGTTTTCCTTTTTCACCATAGGCCTCAATGAGCTTGCAAATATCCCTTTGCAGAGTCCATGAAAACAGTGTATCCAGACTGCTCCATGATAACAACAGTGTAAATCTGTGGGATGAATTAACACATCACAATACAGTTTCTCAGAAAGCTTCCTTTTGGTTTTTTGTCTGAGGATATTTCCTTTGACACCCTAGGCTTCAATGTGCTCTCAAATATTCTATTGCAGATTCCATGGGAACAGTGTTAGCAACCTGCTCCAAGCAAAGAATCGTGTAACTCTGTGA
>NW_012118277.1:648714-658624 GCF_000951035.1 Colobus angolensis palliatus | reverse complement strand
ATGAATTCACACATCACAAAGAAGTTTCTTAGAAAGCTTCATTCTACTTTTTATCTGAGTATATTTGCTTTGTCAACCTAGGATTCAACATGATCCAAAATATCCATTCTCAGGTACCACAAAAACAGTGCTACCAACCTGCTTAATGAAAAGAATGGTGTAACACTGTGACATGAATTTACACATCCCAAAGCTGTTTCTCAGAAAGCTTCTTTCTCGTTTTCATTGGAGGATATTTCCATTCTCACCACATTTCTCATTGCACTCTTGAATATCCAATTGCAGATTAAATGAAAAAGTGTTAACAAATTTCTCAATGAAAAGAACTTTGTAACTGTGTGAGATGAATTCACACATCACAAAGAAGTTTCACAGTAAGCTTCTTTTTGTTTTTTACTGAGTATATTTCCTTTGTCAACATAGACTTTAATGATGAAATCTTCAATGATGAAAACAGTGATACCAAAGTTCTCCCTCAACAGAAACGTTTAGATCTATGAGTTGAATGCACACATCAAAAATCAGATGTTCAGAAAGCTTCTCTCTAGTGTTTACCTGAAGATATTTCCTTTTTTGCCATTGGACTCTATGCACTCCCAAATATCCCTTTGCAGATTCCAAAAAAAGAATGTTACTAAACTGCTCCATTAAAAGAAAGTGGTAACTTGGTGAGATGAATTCACTAACCATGAAGAATTTTCTCAGAAACCTTCTTTCTAGTTATTATCTGAGGATATTTCCTTTGTTGCCACAGGTTTCAATGCACTCTGAAGTATCAGATTGCAGATTCCAAGAAAATAGTGTAAGCAAACTGCTCAATGGAAAGAACAGTGTAACTCTGTGAGATGAATTCACTCATTACAAAGGAGTTCACCAGAAAGCTTCTTTCTAATTTTTATCTGAGGATATTTCCTTTTACTATTTAGGCCTCAAGGAGCTCCTAAATATCCCTTGAAGATTCCAGGAAAACACTGTTAGGAAACTTGTCCATGAAAAGAAAGGTGTAACTCTGTGTGATGAATTCACACAACATGAAGAAGATTCCCAGAAAGCTCCTTTCTAATTTTTTACTGAGGAGATTTCCTTCATCACCAGAGGCTTCATTGTTATCCAAAACATCCCTTCTCAGATTCCCCCAAAAGAGTGCTACCAAACTGCTCCATGAAAATAAAGGTGTAACTCTGTGTCATCAGTTCACAAATCACAAAGGAGTTACTCAGATATATTCTTTGTAGCTTTTATCTGAAGATATTTCCTTTGTCATATTAGGCTTCAATGTGATCCAAAATATCCCTAATCAGATTCTCCAAAAACAGTGCTACCAAACTGCTCCATGAAAACAATTGTATAACTGCATGAGATGAATACACAAATCACAAAGTAGTTTCTTAGAAAGCTTCTTTCTCGTTTTTGTCTGAGGATTTTTCCTTTATCACCATAGGCCTTAATGAGCTCATGAATATACCTTTGCAGATTTCCCAAAAACAGTGTTATCAAACTGCTCCATAAAAACAATGGTGAAAATTTGTGAGACGAATTCACACATCACAAAGCAGTTTCTCAGAAAGCTTCGTTTTGGTTTTGGTCTGAGGATATTTCCTTTGGCAACATGGGCTTCAATGTGCTCCAAAATACTCTATTGCAAATTCCATGAATATGGAGTTAGCAAAGTGCTCCAGGGAAAGAATCATGTACTCTGTGAGATGAATTCACATATCACAAATATGTTTCTCAGAAAGCTTCTTTCTAATATTTATCTGAGGATATTTCCTATGTCGCCATAAACTTCAATAGAACCTAAAATATCCCTTCTCAGACTCCCCAAAAACAGTGCTACCAAACTTTTCCATGAAAAGAATGGTGTGACTCTGTTAGATGAATGCCCATATCACAAAGATGTTTCTCAGAAAACTTATTTCTAGTTTTTATCTGAGGATATTTCCTTTTTCACCGTACTCCCAAATATAAATTTGCAAATTCCACGAAAATGGTGTTAGCAAATTCCTGCATGAAAAAAATCGGGTAATCCTTTGAATTAAACTCAGGCATCATAAAGAATTTTCTCAAAAGCTTCTTTTGAGTTTTTGTCTGAGGATATTTCCTTTGTCATTATAGGCTTCAATGCAATAAAATATATCCATTCTCAGATCCCCCTAAAACAGTGCTACCTAACTGTTCCAAGAAAAGAAAGGTGTACCTCTGTGATATGAATTCACACATCACAAAGAACTTTCTCAGAAGGCATCTTTCTAGTTTCTTTCTTATGATATTTCCTTTGTCACCATAGGCTTCAATGAAATTCAAAATATCCCCTCTGAGATTCTCCAAAAGCAGTGCTACCAAACTGCTCCATGAGTAGAATCATATAACTCTGTGAGATTAATTAACAAATCAAAAAGGAGTTTCTCAGAAAGCTTCCTTCTAGTTTTTGTCTGAGGATAACTCCTTTCTCGCCCTAAGCTTCAATGCACTCCAAAATATCCCATTGCAGATTCCAAGAAAACAGTATAAGCAAACTGGTCAATGAAAAGAACAATGTAACTCTGTGAGACGAATTCACACATCACAAGGCAGTTTTTTGGAAATCTTGTTCCTAGTTTTTATCAGAGGATATTTTCTTTTTCACTCTGGGTCTCATTGTGCTCCAGAATATACCATTTCAGATTACAGGAAAACAGTGTTAGCAAACTTCTCTATGAAAGAAAGATGTAATTCTGTGAGATGAATTCACGCATCACACGGAACTTTCATAGAATGTATCTTTCAAGTTTTTATAGAAGGATATTCCGTTTGTCACCATAGTCTTTAATGTGACACAAAATATATTTTCTCAAAATTCCCAAAAACATTGTTACCAAACTAATCCGTGAAAAGGATCATGTAACTCTGTGAGATGAATTCACACATCACAAAGTGGTTTCTCAGAAATCTTCTTTCTACTTCTTATATGAGGATATTGCTTTTGTCACCTTATGCTTCTATCTGGTCTGAAATAATCCATTGCAGATTCCAAGAAAACAGTGTTAGAAAACTGCTTAGTGAAAAGAACAGTTTAACTCTGTAGGATGAATTCACACATCACAAAGCAGTTTGTCAGAATGCTTATTTCTAGTTTTTGTCTGAGGATGTTTCCTTTTTCACCCTTAGGTTTCAATGTGATTCAAAATATCCCTTCTCAGATTCCCCAAAAACACTGCTACCAAATTGATCCATGAAAAGAATGGTGTAACTCTGTGAGATGAATTCGCAAATCACAAAGCAGTTTCTCAGAATACTTCTCTCTAGCTTTTTCTGAGGATATTTCCTTTGTCACTATAGGCTTCGATGTGTTCTGGAGTATCCCATTGCAGATTCCAAGAAAACAGTGTAAGCAACTCTGTGAGACGAATTCACACATCACAAAGAAATTTCTCAGAAAGGTTCTTTCTAGTTTTTATCTTACGATATTTCCTTTGTCACCACAGGCTTCAAGGTGATCCAAAATATTCCTTCTCAGATTCGCCATAAACTGTGCTACCAAACTGCCCCATGAAAAGAATTTTGTAATGCTGTGAGACGAATTAACACATCACAGAATTTTGTCAGATTGTTTATTTCTGGATTCTCTATTAGGCTATTTCCTTTTCTACTTTAGGCTTCAATGTGCTCCCAAATATTCCTTCTCAGACACAATAAAAACAGTGATGTCAAAGTG
Source organism: Colobus angolensis palliatus (assembly GCF_000951035.1). Classification (NCBI taxonomy): domain Eukaryota; kingdom Metazoa; phylum Chordata; class Mammalia; order Primates; family Cercopithecidae; genus Colobus; species Colobus angolensis. The sequence continues at coordinate 654,930 of NW_012118277.1, read as the reverse complement.
CTCCATGAACAGAAATGTTTAGTTCTATGAGATGAATGCACACATCACAAAGGAGTTTCTCAGAAAGCTTTTCTCCAGTTTTTACCTGAAGATATTTCCTCTTTTTCATTGGATTCTATGGGCTCCTGACTATCCCTTTGCAGATTCCAAAAATACAGTTATATAAAAATGCTCAATGAAAAGAAAGGTGTAACTCTGTGAGATGAATTCATGTATCACAAAGCAGTTTCTCAGAAAGCTTCTTTCTAGTTTGAATCTGAGGATATTTTCTTTTTCACCATAGTCTTCAATGTGCTTCCAAATATCTCCTCTCAGATACCACAAAAAGAGAAATACCTAACTCTTCAATCAACAAAAGGTTCAAACTCTGAGATGAATACACAGATCACAAAACCGTTTTGCAAAAAGGATCTCTCCAGTTTTATCTGAAGTTATCTCCTTTTTCTCTTTAGGCCTCTAGGAGCTCCTGAATGTCTCTTTTCAGATTCCACAAATACAGTGCTACCAAACTGCTCAAAGAAAACAAAGGTGTACCACGGTGTGATGAATACATCTATCAACAAAATTTCTCAGAAGTCTTTTTTCTAGTGCTTTTCTCGGGATATTTATTTTTCCACAATCGGTGTCCATGCACTCCCAAATATCCCTTCTCAGACACCACAAAGACCGTTGTACCAAAACGATTCATGAAAAGAATCATGGAACTCTGTGAGATGAATTAACATATCACATAGTGGTTTCTCAGCAAGCTTTTTGCTAGTTTTTATATGAGGATAATTCTTTTTCACAAAAGGCCTCAATGCACTCCAGAATATGATATTGCAGATTCCATGAAAACAGTGTCAGAAAACTGCTCTATGAAAAGAGAGGTGTAACTCTCTGAGATGAATTCACACATCACAAAACAGTTTCTCTGAAAGTTTCCTTCTAGTTTAAATCTGAGGATATTTCCTACGTCCCCATAAGCTTGAATTCGATCCAAAATATCCCATTGCAGGTTCCAAGAAAACAGTGTTAACAATCTGCTTAATGAAAGGAGCAGTGTAACACTGTGAGATGAATTCACACATCACAAGGCAGTTTCTCAGAAAGCTTCTATTTGTTTTTTATCAGAGGATATTTTCTTTTTCACTATAAGCCTCAATGTGTTCAGGAATATCCCATTGCAGATTCCACGAAAAACTGTTAGCAAACTGCTCCATGAAAACTAAGATTTAATTCTGTGAGATGAATTCACTCATCACAAAGAACTTTCTCAGAAAGCTTCCTTCTAGTTTTTATCTGAGGATATTTCCTTTGTCACCATACTTTTCAAAGCAACACAAATTATCCCTTCTCAGATTCCCCATAAACACTGCTGCTAAATTGATCAATGAAAAGGATGGTGGAACTCTGTGGGATAAATTCACAAATCATAAAGGAGTTTCTCAGAAAAATTCTTCCTAGTTTTTTTCTGAGGATTTTTCCTTTGTCACAATAAACATTGATGTGCTCTGAAATATCCTATTGCAGATTCCAAGAGAACAGTGTTATCAAATTGATCCATGAAAAGAAAGGTGTAACTCTGTGAGAAGAATTCTCACACCACAAAGCAGTTTCTCAGAAAGTTTCTTTCTAGTTTTTGTCTGAGTATACTTCCTTTTTCACTCTAAGCCTCCCTGTGCTACCACATATTCTTTTGTAGATTCCACGAAAACAGTGTTAGAGATTGCTCCATGAAAAGAAAGGTGAAACACTGTGAGGTGAATTCACACATTCCAAAAACCTTTCTCAGAAAGCTACTTTCTAGTTTCCATCTGAGGATATTTCCTTTGTCACCATGGGCTACAACACATCCAAAATTTCCCTTCTCAGATTCCCCAAAAACAGTGCTATCATTTGTTACATAAAAAGGATTGGGTAACTCTGTGAGATTAATTAACACATCAGAAATTGTTTTCTCAGAAAGACTCTTTCTAGTTTTTATATGAGGGTATTTCCTTTGTCACCTTAATCTTCAATGTGCTCTGAACTAACCCTTTGCAGATTCCACGAAAACAGTTTTAGTAAACTGCTCAATGAGAAGAATGGTGTAAATCTGTGAGATGAATTTGCACATCACAATTCAGTTTCTCAGATAAGTTCTTTCTAGTTTTTATGTGAGAATATTTGCTTTTTTACCATAGATCTCAATGCGTTCCCAAATATGCCTTTGCAGATTACATTAAAGAAGTGTTAGCAAACTGCTCCATGGAAAGAAAGGTGTAAATCTGTGAGATGAACTCACACATCACAGAGAACTTTATCAGAAAGTTCCCTTCTGGCTTTTATTCATGGATATTTACTATGCCACCATAAGCTTCAATGTGCTCTGAAATATCCCATTGCAGATTCCCAAAAAACAGTTTTAGCGCACTGATCAATGAAAGAATAGTGTTACACTGTGAGATTTATTCACATATCACAAAGCAGTTTCTCAAAAGTTTCTTTCTAGTTTTTATCTGAGGATATTTCCTTTTTCACCATAGGCCTCAGTGCACTCCCATATATCCCCTTGAAGATTCCACAAAGAGAGTGTTAGCAAATTGCTCAACAAAAAGAACATTGTAACTGTGTGAGATGAGATCACACATCACAAATCAGCATCTCAGAAATGTTCTTTTTCGTGTTTATCTGAGGATATTTCCTTTGTCACCGTAGGCTTCAATGTGCTCCCAAATATCTTATTGCAGATTTCACAAAAACAGTGTTATCTAACAGCTAACTAAAAGAATGGGGTAACTCTGTGAGACAAATTCACACACCGTAAAGCAGTTTCTCAGAAAGTTTCTTTCTAGATTTTATCTGAGGATACTTCCCATTTCACAATTGGCCTCAATGCACTCCCAAGTATTGCTTTGCGGATATCACAAAAATAGTGTTAGCAAACTGCTCCATAGAAAGAAAGGTGTAACTCTCTGAGATGACTTCACACGTCACAAAGAACTTTCTCAGAAACCTTCTTTCTAGTTTTTATCTGAGGATATTTCCTTTTTCACCATAAACCTCAGTGCATTCCGAAATAGCCTTTTGCAGATTCCACTTAAACAGTGTTAGTAAACTGCTCCATGAAAAGAAAGGTGTAACTCTGTGACATGAATTCACACATCATAAAGAGGTTTCTCAGAAAGCTTCTTTCTAGTTTTTATCCGAGGCTATTTCCTTTGTCACCATAGGCTTCAATGCAATACAAATTATTCCTTCCAGATGCCACTAAAATAGTACTATCAAACTGACCCATGAAAAGGATGATGGAACTCCGTGAGAATTTGCAAATCACAAGGCAGTTTCTCAGAAAGCTTATTTCTTCTTTTTGTCTGAGGACATTTCCTTTGACACCATGAACTACAATGCACTCTGAAATATCCCATTGCAGATTCCATGAAATCAGTGCTGGCAAACTGCTCAATGAGTAGAAAAGTGTAACTCTGTGAGATGAATTCACACATGGCAAGGAAGTCTCTCAGAAAGCTTCTTTCTAGTTTTTATCTGAGAATATTTTCTGTGTCACCATAGACTTCAATGTGAAACAAAGTATCCCTTCTCAGACACCACAAAAACAGTGCTACAAAACTGATTCATGCAAAGTGTTGTAAAATTCTATGAGAAGAATTCGCAAATCAGAAAGTAGTTTCTCAGAAAGCTTCTTTCTAGTTTTTATCTGAGGATATTTCCTTTGTCATCATAAGCTTCTTTCTAGTTTGTATCTGAGGATATTGTGTAACTCTATGGGAAGACTTCAAAAACCTCAAAGCAGTTTCTCAGAAAGCTTCCTTTTAGTTTTTATCTGAGGATATTTCCTTTTTCATCATAGGCCTCAATGCACTCTCAAATATCCCTTTGCAGATTAGATGAAAACAGTGTTAGGAAAATTCTCAATGTAAAGAAACTTGTGACTCTCTGAGGTGAAATCACGCATCACAAAGAAGTTTCACAGGCTTTCTGTGAAAAGAAGCCTTTTCTTTTTGGTTTTTCCCTGAAGATATTTACTTTGTCACTGTAAGCTTAAAATGCACTCTGAATTATCCCATTGTGGATTCCAAGAAGACAGTGGTAACAAACTGATCAATGAAAAGAAAAGTGTAACTCTATGAGATGAATTCACACACCACAAAGAATTTTCTTCAAAAACTTCTTTCTAGTTATTATCTGAGGATATTTCCTTTGTCACCATAGGCTTCAATGGGATCAAAAATATTCCTTCTCAGATTCCCCAAGAACAGTGCTACCAAACTGCTGCATGAAAAGAAAGGTGTAACTCTGTGAGATGAATTTACAAATTAGAAAGCAGTTTCTCAGAAAGTTTCTTTCTAGTTTCTCTCTGAGGATTTTTCCTTTGTCAATATAAGTTCCAATGTTCTCTGAAACATCCCATTGCACTTTCCAAGAAAACAATGTTAACACACTGCTCAATGAAAAGAACATTATAACACTGTCAGATGAATTAACACATCACAAAGCAGTTTCTCAGAAGTCTTCTTTTTGGTTTTTATCTGAGGATATATACCTTTTCACGAAAGCTTCAATACACTCCAAAATATCCTATTGCAGAATACACCAAAACAGGGTTATCAAAGTGCTCAACGAAAATAATGGTGTAACTATGTGAGATGAATTTACACATCACAAGTCAGTGTGTAACACTGTGAGACGAATTCACACATAAAAAGAAGTTTCTCAGAAATAATTTTTCTAGTTTTTATCTGAGGATATTTCATTTGTCAACATGGACTTCAATGTGATCCAAAATATGACTTCTCAGATTCCCCAAAAAGAGTGCTATGAAAGAACTCCACGAGAAGAATCATGTAACTCTGGGAGATGATTTCACAAATCACAAAGCAGTTTCTCAGAAAGCTTCTTTCTAGTTTTTGTCTGAGGATATTTTCCTTTTTACCATTTGCGTCAATGCGCACAGGAATATCCCTTTGAAAATTCCAGGAAAACAGTGATAGCAATCTGTTCCATGAAAAGAAAGGTGTATATCTGTGAGATGAATTCACACATCACAAAGCAGTTTCTCAGAAAGCTTCTGTTTGGTTTTTGTCTGAGGATATTTCCTTTTTCACCATAGGCTTCAATGTGCTCCAAAATATCCTATTGCAGATTCCAGGAAAACAGTGTTATCAAACTGCTCAATGAAAAGAATGCCGTAGTTCTATAAGATGAAATCAAGCATCTCAAAACTGTTTCCCAAAAAGATTCTTTCTAGTTTTTATCCGAGGATATTCCCTTTTTCACTATAGACCTCAATATGATCCAAAATATCCATTCTTGATTTCGCAAAAGCAGTGCTACCAAACTGCTCCATGAAAAGAATCGTGAACTCTGTGAGGTGAATTAAAATATCAAAAAGTAGTTTCTCAGAATGCTTCTTTCTAGTTTTTATATGAGAATATTTCATTTGTCACCATAAGTTTCAATGTTCTCCTAAATATTACATTGCAGATTCCAAGAAAACTGTGCTAGCTAATGCCTCAATGAAAAAAACAGTGTAACTCTGTGAGATGAATTCTCACATGACAAAACAATTTCTCAGAAAGCTTCTTTCTCCTTTTTATCTGAGGATATTTCATTTTTGTCACCATATTCTTCAATGCGATCCAAAATATCCCTTCTCAGATTTCCCAGAAATAGTGTAACCAAACAGATCCATGAAAAGAATCATGTAACTCCCTTAGATGAATTAACACATCATAAAGCAGTTTCTCAGAAGACTTCTTTCTATTTTTTCCAAGGATATATCCTTTTTCACCATAGGCAACAATGCCCTCACAAATATGCCTTCACAGATTCCATGAAAAGATTGTAAACAAACTGATCCATGAATAGAAAGGTGTCACCTTGTGAGGTGAATTCACACATCACAACGAAGTTTCTCAGAAAGCTTCTTACTAGTTTTTATCTGAGGATATCTTCTTTGACACTGTAGGCTTCAATGAAATACAAAATATCCCTTCTCAGATCCCCACAAACAGTATTATCGAATTGCTCCATGAAAAGAATGGCGTAACACTATGGGATGAATTCACACATCACAAAACAATGTCTCAAAAAGTTTCTTTCTAGTTATTATCTGAGGATATTTCCTTTTTACTGTAGAACACAATGCACCCGAAAATATACCTCTGCATATTCCATGAAAACAGTGCAGTGATTGCAAAGTGCTCCATGAAGAGAAACATGTAACTCTGTGAG
>NW_012118277.1:619501-648464 GCF_000951035.1 Colobus angolensis palliatus | reverse complement strand
AGTGTAACTCTGTGAGATGCATTTACACATCGCAAAGGAGTTTCTAAGAAAGCTTCTTTCTAGTTTTTATCTGAGGGTACTTCCTTTCTAACCATAGGCCTCAATGCTCTCCCAATTATCCCTTAGCAGATTCCACGAAAAGATTGTTAGCAAACTGCTCCATGAAAAGAGAGGAGTAACTCTGTGAGACAAATTCATACATCACAAAAATGTTTCTCAGACACCTTCTTTCTAGTTTTTACTTGAGGATGGTCACCATAGACTTCAAAGCGATCCAAAATATCCATTCCCAGATTCCTCAAAAGCTGTGCTATGAAACTGATCCATGAAAATAATTGTGTAACTCTGTGGGATGATTTAACACACCACAAAGCGGTTTCACAGAAAGCTTCTATCTAATTTTTTTCTGAGGATATTTTCTTTGTCAAAATAAGCTTTAATATACTCCAAAATATAGCATTGCAGATTCGAGGAACACAGTGGTTACAAACAGCTCAATAAAAAGAACAGTGTAACTCTGTGAGAGCAAATCACATGTCACAAAGCGTTTTCTCAGAAAGCTTCTTTCTCATTTTTATCTGAGGATATTTCCTTAGTAACCATAGGCACCAATGTGATCCAAAATATCCCTTCTCAGATTTCCCTAAAATAGTGCTACTAAAATTTTCCATAAAAGGAATAGTGTAATCCTTTGGGATGAATTAACACAACACAAAGCGTTTTCTCAGAAAGCTTCTTTGTAGTTTTTATATGAGAATATTTCATTTCATAAGTTTCAAGGTGCTCCATAATATCCTATTGTAGATTCCAAGAAAACAGTGTTAAAAAACTGCTTAAAGAAAACAACAGTGTAACTCTGTGAGATGTATTCACACATCAGAAAGCAGTTTCAAAAAAGGCTTCCTTTTTTAAATCTCAAGATATTTAACTTTTCACTGTACACCTCAATGTGCTCCCAAATATCACTTTTCAGTTTCCATAAAAAGGGTGTTAGTAAGCTGATCCATGAAAAGAAAGGTGTAACTCTGTCATATTAATTCATACATCACCAAAAACCTTCTCAGAAAGCCTCTTGCTACTTTTTATGTGAGAATATTTCCTTTGTCACCTTACACTTCACTGAGATCCAAAATCTCTTCTCAGATTCCCCAAAAACAGTGCTACCAAACTGCTCCATGAAAAGAATCGTGTAACTGTATGAGATGAATTAATATATCACAAAATGGTTTCTCAAAAAGCGTCTTTATGGTTTTTGTCTGAGAATACTTACTTTGTCACCATAAACTTCTATGTACTCCAAAGTATCCCATTCCAAATTCCAAGAAAACAGTGTTAGCAGACTCTTCAAAGACAAGCACAGTGTAACTAAATGAGACGATTTCACACATCACTAAGCAGTTTTTCAGAAATATACTTTCTAGTTTTTATCTGAGGATATTTCCTTTTTCACCATATGCCTCAATGCTTCCTCAAATATCCCTTTGCAGATTCCATGAAATCTGTGTTATTGAACTGCTCCATTAAAAGAAAGGTGTAACTCTGTGAGACGAATTCATACATCACAAAGAACTTTCTCAGAAAGCTTCTTTCTAATTTTTATCTGAGGATATTTCCTTTGTCACCATAAGCTTCAATGCTATCCAAAATATCCCTTCTCAGATTCCCTGGAAGCATGGCTACCAAACTGCTCCATGAAAAGAATCCTGTATGTCTGTGAGATGAATTCACAAAGCACAAAGCAGTTTCTCAGGAACCTTTTATCTCAAGGTATTTCCTCTGTCACAATAACCTTCAATGTTCCTCAAAATATCCCATTGCAGATTCCAAGAGAGCAGTGCTGGCAAACTACTGAATGAAAAGAACATTGTAACACTGTGAGATGAAGTCACACATTACAAATCAGTTTCGCAGAAATCTTATTTTTGGTTTTTTTATGAGGATATTTCCTTTGTCACCATAGGCTGCAATGCACTCCCAAATATCCCCTTGTAGATTCCACGAAATCTGTTATTGAACTACTCCATGATAAAAGAAATTGTAAATCGGTGAGATAAATTCATAAATCACAAAGAACTTTCTCAGAAAGCTTCTTTCTAGTTTTTATCTGAGGATATTTTCTTTGTCACCATTAGCTTCAAAGTGATCCAAAATATCCTCTCTCAGATTCTACAAAAATAGTGAAAAATAGTGCTAACAAACTGATCCAGGAAAAGCATCATGCAATGCTGTGAGATAAATTAACAAATCACAAAGCAGTAGATCTGAAATATTCTTTCTAGTTTTTATATGAGAATATTTCCAATGTCACCGTAAGCTTCTACGTGGTCTGAAATATCGCATAGCAGATGGCAAGAAAACAATGTTAGCACAATGCTCAATGAAAGGAACAGTTTAATTCTGTGATATGAATTCACACGTCACCAAGGAGTTTCACAGAAGGCTTCTTTCTAATTTTAATCTGAGGATATTTCCTTTTCACTGTAGATTTCAATGCAGTTCAAAACATGCCTTCTCAGACACCCAAAAAGAGTGCTACCAAATAACTCCATAAAAACTGTGGTGTAACTCTGAGAGAGGAATTCACACATATCAAAACTGTTTCTCAGAAAGCTTCTGTCTAGTTTTTTGCAGAGTTTAAATCCTTTTTCACCATAATCCTCAATGCACTACGGAATACCCCAATAGAAATTCCACGAAAAAAGTGTTGGCAAACTTCTCAAAGAAAAGAAAGGTGTAACTCTGTGAGGTGAATTCACACATCCCAAAGCAGTTTCACAGAAGGCTTCTTTTTGGTTTTTATCTGAGGATTATTCCTTTGTCACTATATATTTCAATGTACTCCCAAATATCTTATTGCAGATTCCACTAAAACCGTGTTATCCAGCTGTTCAATGAAAAGAATGGTGTGTCTCTGTAAGATGAATTCACACATTGCAAAGCAGTTTCTCAGAAAGCTTCTTTCTAGTTTTTATCTGAGGATATTTCCTTGTTTACTATAGGCCTCAATGCATTCTCAAATATCCCTTTGCAGATTCCAAGAAAATGGTGCTAGCAAATTGCTCCATGAAAACAAACGTATACATTTCTGAGGTGAATTCAAACATCTCAAAGAACTTACTTACAAAATTTCTTTCAAGTTTTTATCTGAGGTTATTTCCTTTGACACCATAGGCTTCAATGCGATCCAAAATATCCCTTCTCAGGTTCCCCAAAAACAGTGCTACCAAACTGAATTATGAAAAGAATCATGTAACTCTGTTAATTGAATTAATGCATCACAATGTGGTTTTCCAGAAAGCTTCCTTCTAGTTTTTATATGAGAATAATTCCTTTCTCACCATAAGTTTCAATGTGCTCCAAAATATCCCACTGCAGATTCTAACAAAACAGTGTTAGCAAACTTCTCCATAAAAAGAACAGTGTAACATTGTAAGACGAAGTCACACATCATGAAGCAGTTTCTCAGAAATTTTTTTATAGTTTTTTTCTGAGGATATTTCCTTTTTCACCATAGTTAGGCCTCAATTCACTCCCAAATATCCATTTGCAGATTCCACGAAAACAGTGTTAGCAAACTGCTCCATGAAAACAAAGGTGTAACTCTATGAGATGAATTCACACATCATAAAAAACTGCCTCAGACAGCTTCCTTCTAGTTTTTGTTTGAGGATATTTGTCACCATATGCTTCTATACGATCCAAACTATCCCTTCTCAGATTTCTGAAAAAGAGTGCTAACAGACTGACCCATGAAAAAAATTGTGTAACTCTGTGAGATGAATTCAGGCATCACAAAGCAATTTCTCAGAAAACTTCTCTTTGCTTTTTGTCTGAGGATATTTCCTTTGTCACCTAGGCTTCAATGGGATCCTGTATATCTCTTCACACGATCCCCAAAAACAGTGCTACCAAACTGCTGCATGAACAGAAAGGTGTAACTCTGTGAGACAAAATAACACAGCACAAAGCAGTTTCGCAGAAACCTTGTTTCTAGTTTTTGTCTTAAGATTTTTCCTTTGTCAACATAAAGTTCAATGCTCTCCAAAATATGCCATTGCAGATTCCAACAGAAGAGTGTTAGTAAACTATTTAATGAAAAGAACAGTGCAACTCCATGAGATGAATTCAGAAATCACAGAGCAGTATCTCAGAAATCTTCTTTGTGCTTTTTATATGAGGATATTTCCTTTGTCACCATACACTAAAATGAACTCCCTAATATCCTATTGCAGATTCCACAAAAACAGTGTTATCAAGCTGCTCCATGAAAAGAACACTGTAATTCTGTGACAAAGGAAATATACTACTTCCAATGTGATCCAAAATATTAAAACCTTTCAAAAACTACTTTCAATACGATCCAAAATATGCCTTCTCAGATTCCCCAAAAACAGTGTTGCAAAATGATCCATAAAAAGAGTCGTGTAACACTGTGAGGTGAATTAACACATCACAAAGTCGTTTCTCAGAATGCTTCTCTCTCATTTATATTTGAGGATATTTCCTCTTTCACTTCAAATATCCCTTTGCAGATTCCATGAAAACAGTGTTAGCAAACTCCTCAATGAAAAGAACAGTGTGACTCTGTGAGATGAATTCAGACATCACAAAGCAGTTGATCAGAAAGCGTCTCTTTGGTTTTTATCAGAGGATATTTCCTTTGTAACCATAGACTTCAATGCACTACTAAATATACTATTGCAGATTCCACGAAAACAGTGCTATCAAACTGCTCAATGTAAAGAATGGTGTAATTATGTGAGAAAAATTCACACATCGGAAAGCAGTTTCTCACAAAGCTTCTTTCTCGTTTTTTTTTCTCATAATACTTCCTTTTTCATTATAGGCCTCAAAACACTCCAAAATATCCCTATGCAAATTCTACAAAAACAATATTGGCAATCTAATTCATGAAAAGAAATGTGTATCTTGGTGGGATGAATTCACACCATGCAAAGTAGTTTCTCAGAATGATTCTTTCCAGTTGTTATCTTAGGATATTTCCTTTGTCACCATAGGCTTCCATGGGCTCCCAAATATCCTATTGCAGATTCCACGTTTACAGTGTTAACACTCTGTTCCAAGAAAAGAACAGTGTAACACTGTGAGATGAATTCACACATCACAAAGTGGATTCTCAGAATGATTCTTTCTAGTTGTTATCTGAGGATATTTCCTTTTTCACTATAGGCCTCAATGTGCTCCCAAATATCCCTTTGCCTATTCCTTGAAAACAGTGTTAGGAAACTTTACCATGAAAAGAAACTTGTAAATCTGTGAGAAGAGTTAAAACATCACAAGGAGCTCTCTCATAAAGCTTCCTTCTAGCTTTTTCTGAGGATATTTTGTTTTTCACTATAGGCCTCAAAGTGCTCCCAAATATCCCTTTGTAGATTTCATGAAAACAGTGCTACCAATATTATCCATGAAAAGAATCGTGTATCTCTCTGAGATGAAGTGACATATTACAAAACGGATTCTCAGAAAGCTTCTTTCCAGTTTCTATATGAGGATATTTTCTTTGTCAGCATAAGCTGCATGCACTCTGAAATATCCCATTGCAGATTCCAAGAAAACAGTGTTAGAAAACTGCTCAATGAAAAGAACAGTGTAACTCTGTGAGATGAATTCACACATCACAAAGCAGTTTCTCAGAAAGCTTCTTTCTAGATTTTATCTGAGGATATTTCGTTTTTAAACATAGACCTCAATGTGCTCCCAAATATCCCTTTTCAGATTCCACAAAAAGACTGACAGGAAACTGCTCAATGAAAACAACAATGTAACACTGTGAGATGAATTCACAGAAAGCTTCTTTATCAGAAAATTTATTTCTAGGTTTTATCTGAGGATATTTCTTAGGACTCAATGCACTACCATATATCACCTTGCAGATTGCAGAAAAAACAGTATTAGGAAACTCTTCCATGAAAAAAATGCGTAACCCTGTGAAAGGAATTCACACATCACAAAGGTTCTCATACAGCTTCTTTTTAGTTTTTTTCTGAATATATTTCCTTTATCATCATAGGCTTTAATGTGATCAAAAATATTCCTTTTCAAATTCCCTAAAAACAGTGCTACCAAACTGATATATGAAAAGAATCGTGTAAGTCTAACTCTGTGAGATGAAATAAAACATCAAAAAGCAGTTTTTCAATAGCTTCTTTGTGGTTTTTATATGAGGATATTTCCTTTCTCACCATAAGCTTCAATATGCTCAGAAATATCCCGTTGCAGAATCCAAGAAAAGTGTGTCAACAAACTGCTAAATGAAAAGAACAGTGTAACTCTGTGAGGTGAATTCACACATCACAAGGCAGTTTCACAGAAAGATTCTTTCTACTTTTTATCAGAGGATATTTCCTTTTTCAGTACAGGCTTCAATGTGTTCCAATATATCCCTTTGTAGATTCTATGAAAACAGTGTTAGCAAACTGCTCAATTAAAGAATGCTGTAACTCTGTAAGATGAATTCACACATTACAAGAAGTTTCTCAGAAAGCTTCTTTCTAGTTTAAATCTGAGGATATTTCCTTTGTCACCATAGGCTTCAATGTAATCCAAAATATTCCTTCTCAGATTCCCAAAAAACAGTGCTACCAAATTTATCTATGAAAAGAATCGTGTAACACTGTGAGATGAATTAACATACCACAAAGCGGTTTTTCAGAAAGCTTCTTTCTAGTTTTTATATGAGGATATCTCGTTTTCCACCATAGGCTTCAATGCGCTCCAAAATATACATTCTAAGACACCAGAAAAACAGTAATTCCAAAGTGCTCCCTCAACAGAAACATTTAGCTCTATTAGACGAATGTAAACATTACAAAGGAGTTTCTCCAAAATCTTCTCTCCTGTTTTTACCTGAATAATTTTTTTTGTTACCTTACACCTCTATGTGGTGCCAAATATCCCTCTGCAGATTCCACAAAAACAGTGCTAAAAAACTGCTCTATGAAAAGAATGATGTGACGCTTTGAGGTAAATGGACCCATCACAAGTTAGTTTCTCAGGATGCTTCTTTCCAGTTTTTATCTGAGGATATTTCCTTTTCCACCATAGGCTTCAATGCACTCCCAAATATCCCTTCACAGACACCACACAAACAGTGATGCCAAAGTGGTCCCTCAACAGAAAAGTTTAGCTCTATGAGATGAATGCACTCCTCACAAAGGAGTTTCTCAGAAAGTTTCTCTCCAATTTTTACCTTAAGATACTTCTTTTTTTGCCACTGGACTCTATGTGCTCCCGAGTATCCCTTTGCAGATTGCACAAAAACAGTATTACCAATCTGCTCAAGGAAAAGAAAGGTTTATCTCTGTGAGATGAATTCACACATCACAAAGCAGTTTCTCAGAAAGCTTCTTTCTTGTTTAAATCTAAGGATATTTCCTTTTTCACCATGCGCATCAATGTGCTCCCAAATAACACTTCTCAGAACCACAAAAACACTCTTGATGAACTATTCAATCAACAAAAACTTTAAACTCTGTGAGAAGAATCCACACATCCCAAAACCATTTCTCAAAGTGCTTCTCTCCAGTTTTCATTTGCAATTATTTCCTTTTTCACTATAGGCCTCTGGGAGGTCCCAAATATCCCTTTGCAGATTCCATGAAAACAGTGCTATCAAACTGCTCAAAGAAAACAATTGTGTATATTTTGTGATGAATTCACCCATTCCAAAGGAATTTCTCAGAAAGCTTCTTTCTAGTTTTTATCTCAGGATATTTCCTTTTGCACCATCCACTTCCATGCACTCCCAAATATCCCTTCTCAGACACGACAAAAACAGTGATGCCAAACTGCTCTCTCAACAGAAAGCTTTAACTCTATGAGATGAATGCACACATCACAACGGAGTTATCAGAAACTTTCTCTCCTGTTTTTACCTGTAGATATTTCCTTTATCAACGTTGGCCTATATATGCTTCCAAATATCCCTTGCATATTCCACAAAAGGAGTGATAACAAACTGCTCAAAGAAAATAAAGCTTTGACTCTGTGAGATAATTCGCCTGTCACAAGAGTCTCTCAGAAAGCTTCATTCTAGTTTTTGTATGAGGGTATTTCATTTTTCACATAGGCTTCTCTGGGCTCCAAATATCCCTTTGTATATACCACAAAAACAGGGTTACCAAACTGCTCAGTCAAAAGAATCAATTACCTCTGCAAGATGAATTCACTCATTACAAAGAAATTTCTCAGAACGCTCCTTTCTAGTTTTTCTCTTTGCATATTTACTTTTCCACCATCAGCCTCAATGTGCTCCCATATATCGCTTCCCAGACACCACAAAAACAGTGATGAAAAACTGCTCAATCACCAAAATGGTTTATCTCTATGAGGTGAATACAAACCTCACAAAACAGTTTCTCAAAACCTTCACTCCAGTTTTTATCTGAAGATATTTCCTTTTTCACCATAGGCCTCTATGAACTCCAGAAAATCCTTTTGCAGATTCCCCCAAAAGAGTGCTACCAAACTGTTGGGGTCTGTGTGTTTCCTAAACAAAGGAATGAACACACAAGACAACACAAGGCAAGACAAATATGGCGGCCACCACGAACGACATGCTCTGCATTATTCTATACAGTGGTTTGTGGAATGTTACCAAGGCACAAGACACATTGTTGTTTTTCTGACCTTTCCCTGACTTTCTGGATTTTCAAGATGTTTACATGTAAACAAGCCCCCAGGGTCTGCTGTTTGCAGTTGGCTCCTTTGTCTTCCCTGTTTGCAGGGAAGGAACGCCCTGCTTCGTTTGCAAGAGCAGGACTTACCGGGAACGTCTCGTTTGTGAGCATGTAGTCCTCTATATTTCCCCTTTCTTTATTTACAAGTTTGAATTTCATTCAAAACCATCATTACATATTGGGCTTGCTGGGATTCAGTGTTTGCCCTTTGGCACTGTCTCCAGCAGACTGTGAAAATGACAAAAACAAGAACAGCAATCAATACATTGCTAGAAACAGAGGTCAGCAAAGTTTTCAGGGCTCATAGGGTTCAAAGACGTCAAACTTTGTGCAATACCAGTCATCAAATCTGCACCAGTCAGCAGCAGTAACTGATTGTGAAATGTTTCAGAAATATTCTGTGTTAATTCTTGTATTTCTGACAATTTACTATGGCCAGCATAGCCAGGAATAAAGCCAGTGGGGTTTTGGGGTGCCCAGCTTGTTGAACAACCCCTTCAGCTTTCTGAGTAAGCTTTTTCAGTTGACCCCATGTTGAGGGCTCTGCACATCGAGTCCCGAAGGTGAATGTTCTCCGACTGCTCAGATTCAGCTCCTGAAATTCCTTGAGGCATCTTCAGATTGGCTCCTCTTCGCCATGGCAGTTTCAACCGTCGAGATGGAAACCACTGCTCCAGCACTTGTATGGACAAGAGCATAGCCTCAGTCCCACTATAAAACTTTTCCTTTTAAGTATTTCCTTTGTAATGAAAGATAATATGCCCACAGATTAGTGTTTTGTGGCTTTTCTAAAGGCTGTTGAAAATGTTTCACCACTGCAGACTGCTGTAATTGGTATCAATGGTTGAGAAAATTTAAAGTAAAAAGGGCTTTCAGAATTTGGTGTTTTGGGGAATCTCGCCCATCTCCCCCTTTTGTTTTAAAAGTTGTAATTTTAAGGTAGCATTGGCTCTTTCAATAATTGCTTGACCTTGACTGTTAAATGGAATACCAGTGGAATGATGAATATGGTATAAAGAAAGGAAGGCAGACAATTTATGAGAGCAATAAGCAGGGGGCATTATCAGTTTTCAGGTCAGCAGGAACTCCCATACATGCAAAGCAAGTAAGTAAATGAGTAATAACAGAGTCAGCCTTTTCAGAAGGCAATGGTGTGGCCCATTGGAAATGTGACCAGATATCAATTGTATGATGAACATATTTTAAACGACCAAAAGAAGGAACATAAGTTACATCCATTTGCCAAATGTGATTTTGTTGAATGCCTTGAGGATTAATACCTGGACTTAAAAAAGGTGCAATAATAGGAGCACAAGATGGGCAGGCTCTGACAATAGCTCGGGCTGGACAGCGTGTTATACAAAATCACCATTGTAATCCTAAACTGTTAGTATGATGTAGTCGGTGCTCATCCTGAGCCCTTTGGGCACTGCCAATATGTAAAGAATCAATCTGATTATTGCCAAAAGATAAAGGTCCTGGCAAAGCTGAATGAGAACGAATATGAGTGGTAAAGAATATTGTTGCAGAAAAGCAAATAATTTATTACTAGTATATGTTTGGACAAACAGAGGTAAGATGGTGCACTTCTGGGTTCTTCATCACCATTTTTTCCTGTGCGTGCAAAAATACAGCTGATGCCTGGGAAAGTGCAGATTATTCAGGCATGCGCCAGGTGATGTCAATCCAAAGAAACCAAGATTTACCTGGTGGCACCTGTGGAGCCTCTCCCCCTCCCCGACACGCCCATGCCCCGCCTATTGCCCTTCCACTACTAGAAAAGCCGCTCTCAGTGGGCGCGCTGTGGCAGGCTTCCTCAGCCCCTATTTTTGTCGGGAATGTATCAGGAATTCTGCCCGAGGGCTTTACCGGGTGACCCTCTTGGCCTCCTTTGCTGGACACCGACAGACCTTACCCCCACACTTTCTTCCCTGAAGCTAGATGATCAAAGAATAAATTTGCAGTTTTGCTTCTAGCCTTGCCTACTTGCTGATTCTTTTGTGCTCTCTCCGGTGATTCTTAGAAAAACAAATCAGTATAATGCTGAGAAAAAGAACCAGTGTACTCAACACAAGCCACTTGCCAAGCCTCATGAATTTCCAACAGAGATTCAATGTATTGATTAGATAATCAGGTAATAATATTTATAGGGTCAGCACCAAGCAACCTTTAATAATTAATTCAACCAATTTATCAATATACAGGTGAATTTTCTTAATGGCTTTAGTAGCCAAAAACAGCCACGGCAGAATATTATCATCTTGGTGTAAAATGGCCATTGACGAATGGGGAGTATGAAAAAGACACAAAGAAAGTGGAATATTGGGTGCAATGTATCAAGGTGAGATTCACTAATTCATTTTCTACAAATGACAATTCTTCTGCTACAGGGGATAATTGATGAGAACTATTTAAATCTGAATCTCCTTCCAAGGTAGCAAATAGATGTTGCAATTTGTAAGTAGGGATGATAAGAGCTGGATTAGGAAACCCAGGTTGTAATGTTCCCATAGGTTGAATACAAGCATTTGCAGCTCTAAGATCAGTTAATAAGTGCCATTTTCCACTTTTCTTTTTAATGACAAACACAGGGGAATTCCATGCAGAAGTACTTGGTTCAGTATGTCCCTCGGCCAATTGTTCTTTAACGAAATTCTTTAAAACCTTAAGTTTTTCTTTAGGTATTGGCCACTGTTCCACCTAAACAGGACTTGTAGTTTTCCACTTCAAATGTAAAGCTTGAGGCTTGTGGACAGTGGCTAAGAGTTTAAGGGATTGTAGCCCACTTTGAACATCATATTTTTGGCAGCTGAAGAAATATGAGGAATGCTTAAAAAGGCACCAAATTGCTGCAAAAGATCACGGCCCCAAAGGTCAATATTAATGGGAACAATATAAAAGAACACTTTTCCTTGTTGTCCTTCAGGACCCACACAGCTCAGGGGGCTCAACACTTTGGTAGACTATAGAAACAGTACCTAGGCCGGATAGAGTAACCAATACTTGTTTCTTTTTCCAATGATCAGGCCATTGAGCCAACCATATAATAGATACATCCGCTCCTGTGTCACCTAATCGCTCAAAAAGTATTCTATTAATTTGCAATGAACATAAAGGTTTTTGATCAGAAACTAAAGTTTCCCAGAAAAGAGTTTTCCCAGTACTACTGAAACTTCCTTGATGAGACACATCTCTAGATAAGAAAGGAAAAAAAGGCAATAAAAGCAATTGTGCAATACTTTCCCCTGCCTCTAGGTGCATAAATTGTGAGACTTGTACCATAATAAGGATTTCATCAGTAAAATTAGGATCAATAATTCCTGTGACCACCATTAACTCCCGCATAGCACTGCTGCTTCGACCTAACAAAAGTCCTACATGTCCCTTTGGCAAAGGGCCACACACTCCAGTAGTTAACTTATATATTCCTCCATTAGGAGACAGAGTATAAGGTTGAGTAATAGCTAAGTCAGCAGCAGCACTCTGCTTAGTTGCAGCATAAAGCTGGGAAACAGGGGTATGGGGTGATATGCTTAAGGACGACTCAAAATCATTCCTTGATGTTATAAGCCATTGCTCCCTGGGTATTGTGGTAGGCCTGCATTGTAATTGTTGGGGCCCCAAGCCCACGGGCCCCAGTTCCTGTTTCCCGGGAGAGTTGACAATAAATTTCCACTCTTAGCAGTTTTTGAACAGCATTCATTTGTCCAATGTTGACCTTTTCCACATCGTTTGCAATCCCCAGAGGGTAACTTTTTCTCTTTTGCGATAGGGAAGCCCAGTTTTTTCTGATGTCCTTTCTTAAAGTGGCTGGGTTTCCCACAATGAAAACATACACTTTGTTTAGAATTACTCCTTAAGGCCTTAGAAAGTGCTCCAGTGAACAATTGAGCATTGTAAATAGCTCCCCCAATGCCTGCACAACCCGAATATACTCATCTAAATTAGCTCCACTGGCCTATAAAGGTCTTAATAATTTTTGTTGCAGCTTTCATTTCTTTCAAAAATTTAAATTGTAGGGCTATAAAAGTCACATTCTGGCGACCGTTTGGGAACTGAGCATTGGGGCTGAAAGCAGCCCGTGCTTTGGGAATAGATCTAATTCCTTGAAATCATCCTTTTCCTTCAATTCCTTCTTTTCTCCTACAGGAGGAAAAGTCACAGAGGAAACCTGACCTGACATAGGCAAGGAGGTTGGAAGTGGAGGCAAAGGGAAATCTTTTTAACAGGGAATGCTCGTGGCAGAGAGATAGGAGAAACAGGAGCAGCGACACCTTGCAATTTTAACAACTGTTGTAACATCTTTAAAATACGCTGCAAATCAGAATTTCCTTCAGATGAAGGAGACATTAGCTCCTTTTCCAATTCCTTGTCATCAACAACCAGGGCATAAATATGTTCCTCTCTAGGATCATTCCTCTCTAAAGCTTCAGATGTCTCACCTCCTGTGGCAGTATCACCACACTCTGAGTCAGTTTCAAATAACTCTAATGCCTGAGTAATGGAACTACACAAAGTTCACAAAGTCAGAGGCATTGTTTGCCCTCACTCATGAGCTCAACACAGGACTGTAACCACTTGTAACCATTCCTTTCGATTTAACTGCACTTTGTTTTGATATTGGAACCAATAACAATGTGGTGCAACATGGGTAAACAATCGCTTCAAAGTCTTTTCTTTTACTTCTACTCCTATAGGCATCAACAGTCCCTGGAGTAACCACAAATATTTAGAGGACAGAGAGGTGGAATTCCTCATAATTTTCCCGTGGGTCCCCTTTCATTTATTTACCTGCCCGGGGTGTTCTCCCTCTGGTCCCTTGCTCTCGTGGAGCCATGGACCCTGCTCGCTGCACCAGATGTTGGGGTCCACGTGTTTCCTAAGAAAAGGAATGAACACACAAGACAAGACAAACATTGCAGCCACACGAAACGACATGCTCCACTTTATTTTATACAGTGGTTTGTGGAATGTTTCCAAGTAACAAGACACATTGTTGTTTTTCTGACCTTTCCCTGACTTTCTGTGTTTCAAGATGTTTACACATAAACAAGCCCACAGGGCCTGCTGTTTACCGTTGGCTCCTTTGTCCTCCTTGTTTGCAGGCAAGGAACACCCTGCTTCATTTGCAAGAGCAGGACTTATCGGAACCCTCTGCTTTGTTTGCAAGAGCAGGACTTATTAGGAACATCTTGTTTGCGAGCACGTAGTCCTCTACACAAAACTGCTCAATGAAAAGAAAGGTGTAACTCTGTGAGATGAATTTTTTCTAGTTTTTATCTGAGGATATTTCTTTTTTCACCATAGGTCTCAAAGCACTCCCAAATATACCTTTGCAGACTCCTGGAAAACAGTGTTTGCAAACTGCTCCATGAAAAAAAGGTATAACTCTGTGAGATGAATTCACACATCACCAAAAACTTTCTCAGAACGCCTCTTTCTAGTTTTTATCTGAGGATATTTCCTTTGTCACCACAGATTTCAATGTGATCCAAAATATCCCATCTCAGATGCACCAAAAACAGTGCTACCAAACTGCTCTATGAAAGCAATCATATAATTTTGTGAGATGAAATAACACATCAGAAAGAAACTTCTCAGAAAACTTATTTCTAGTTTTTATATGAGGATACTTACTTTGTGACCATGGGTTTCAAAGCCCTCACAAATATTAGATTTCAGATTCCAAGAAAACAGCGTAAGTAAACTGCTCAATGCAAAGAGCAGTGTAACTCTGTGAGATGAATTCACACATCACAAAGCAGTTTGTCAGAAAGTTTCACTTTAGCTTTTTTATGAGGATATTTCCATTGTCAATATAATCTTCAATGGGCTGTGAAATATGTGATTGCAGATTCCAAGAAAACAGTGTTAGAAAGCTGCTCAATGAAAAAAACTGAGTTGAATTCACACATCACAAAGGAGTTTCTCAGAAAGCTTATTTCCAGTTTTAATGTGAGGATATATACTTTTTCACCATAGGCCACAATATGCTCCCAAATATCAATTTACAGATTCCACGAAAGCATGGAGCAAAGGGCGCCATGAAAGGAATCATGTTACTCTGTGAGATGAATTCATATGTCATGATTAAATTTCTCATAAAGATTCTTTCTAGTTTTTATCTGAGGATATTTTCTTTGTCACCATGGGCTTCATATCGATTGAAAATATCCCTCCTCAGATTCCCCAAAAACAGTGCTACCAAACTTATCCATGAAAAGTATCATGTTACTCAGTGGGATCAATAAATCCATCACAAATCGGTTTCTCAGAAACAGTTTTTCTAGTTTTATATGAGAATATTTCCTTTTTTACCGTAAACTCCAATGCACTCCCAAATATATCATTGCAGATTCCAAGAAAACAGTGTTAGCAAACTCCTCAATGAAAAGAACACTGTAACACTGTGAGATGAATTCACTCATCACAAAGAAGTTTCTCAGAAAGCTTCTTCCTAGTTTTTTCTGAGGATATTTCCTTTTTCACTGTAGTCCACAATTCTCTCTGAAATGTCCCTTTACAGTTTAGATGATAACAGCATTAGCAAACTGCTCCATGAAAAGAAAGGTGTAACTGTGCATGATGAATTCACACATCACCAAGAAGTTTCTCAGAAAGCTTCTTCCTAGTTTTTTCTGAGGATATTTCCTTTTTCACTGTAGTCCACAATTCTCTCTGAAATGTCCCTTTACAGTTTAGATGATAACAGCATTAGCAAACTGCTCCATGAAAAGAAAGGTGTAACTGTGCATGATGAATTCACACATCACCAAGAAGTTTCTCAGAAAGCTTCTCTCTACCTTTTATCTGAGGAGTTTTCTCTTGTCATCATAGGCTTCAATGTGATCCTAAACATCCCTTCTCTGGTTCTCCAAAAAGAGTGTTACCAAACTGCTGCATGAAGAGAATGGTGTAACTATGCAAGATGAATTAACACATCACAAAGTGGTTTGTCAGAAATCTTCTTTCTAGTTTTTATATGAGGTTATTTCCTTTGTAATGATCAGCTTCAGTGCTCTCTGAAAAATCCCTTTGTGGATTCTAAGAAAACAGTATTAGCAAACTGCTCAATGAAAAGTACAGTGTAAATGAGAGACGTGAATTAACACATCACAAAGTAGTTTCACAGAAAACTTCTTTATAGTTTTTTTCTGAGGATATTTCCTTTGTCTCCATAAGCTTCAATGTGCTCCAAAATATCCCATTACAGATTTCAAGGAAACAGTGTTACCAAAGTGCTCAGTGAAAAAATGGTGTAACTCTGTGAGATGAATTCACACATCACAAAGCAGTTTCTCAGAAAGCTGCTTTTTGGTTTTTATATGAAGATGTTTAGATTTCCACCATATTCCTCAAGGCACACGCGAATATCCCTATGCAGATACTGCAAAAATAGTGTTACCAAACTACTCCATGAAAATAAAAGTGTAAATCTGTGAGATGAATTCACACACCACAAAGCAGTTTCTCAGAAAGCTTCTTTTTCGTTTTTGTCTCAGGATATTTCTTTGTCAACATAGGCTTCAAAGTGCTCCCAAATATCCTATTGCAGATCCCATGAAAACAGTGTTAGCCTCCGCTCCATGAAAGAAAAGGTGTAACTCTGTGAGATGAATTCACACATCACAAAGAACTTTCTCAGAAAGCTTCTTTCTCTTTTTTACCTGAGGAAAATTACTAATAACCATAGGCTTCAATGCGATCCAAAATGTCCCTACTCAGATTCCTCAAAAACAGTACTGCAAAACTCCTCCATGAAAATAACCGTGTAACTCTGTGAGATGAATTTACAAATCACAAAGTAGTTTCTTAGAAAACTTCTTTTTTTCTGGCTTAGAACACTTTTTTTTTATTATACTTTAAGTTCTAGGGTACGTGTGCATAACGTGCAGGTTTGTTACATATGTATACTTGTGCCATGTTGGTGTGCTGCACCCATCAACTCGTAGCTTCTTAGAAAACTTCTTTCCAGTTATTATCTGAGGATATTTCCCTTTTCACCATGAGCCTCATTGTGCTCATGAATATCCCGTTGCATATTCCATGATAATAGTGTTAGCAAACTGTTCCAAGAAAACAAAGGTGTAAATCTGTGAGATGAATTCCCATATCACAAATTTGTTTCTCAAAAAGCTTCTTTTTGATTTTTCTCTGAGGATATTTCCTTTGTCACCATGCCCTTCAATGTGCTCCAAAAATCCAATTGCAGATTTCACGAAAACAGTGTCATCAAACTGCTCATTCAAAAGAATGGTTTAACACTGTAAGATGAATTCACTCATTACAAAGCTGTTTCTCAAAAAGTTTCTTTCTAATTTTTATCTGAGGATATTTCCTTTTTCACTATAGGCCTCAATGAGCTCCTAAATATCCCTGTGCAGATCCCTCAATAAGAGTGCTAGGAAACTGTTCCATGGAAAAAAAGGTGTAACTCTGTGAGATGAATTCACACATCACAAAGACATTTATCAGAAAAGTTTTTTCTAGTTTTTATCTGTGGATATGTCCTTTGTCACCATAGTCTTCAATGTGATCCCAAATATCCCTTCTCAGATTCCCCAAAAGCAGTGCTACCAAACTGCTCCATGAAGAGTATCATGTAACTCTGTTAGATGAATTCACAAATCACAAAGAGATTTATCAGAAAGCTTCTTTCTAGTTTTTATATGAGGATATTACCTTTGTCAAAATAAGCTTCAATGCTCTCCATAATATCCCATTGCAGAGTCCAAGAAAAGAGTGTTAGCAAACTGATCAATAAAAACAAGAGTGTAAATCTGTGAGATAAATGCACACATAAAATAGCAGTTTCTCAGAAAGTTTGTTTCTAGTTTTGATGTGATGATATTTCCTTTTCGCCATAGGCCTCAATGCACTCCCAAATATTGCACTGCAGATTACACAAAAACAGTGTTAGCAAACTGCTCCGTGAAAAGAAATTTGTAACTCTGTGAGATGAATTCACACATCACAAAGTCCTTTCTCAGAAAGCTTCTTCCTAGTTTTTATCTGAGGATATTATCTTTTTCACCATAGGCTTCAATGCAATCCAAAATATCAATTCTCAGATTCCTCAAACACAGTACTACCAAACTGCTCCACGAAAATGACCATGTAAATCTGGGAGATAAATTCACAAATCAAAAAGCAGTTTCTCAGAAAGCTTGTTTCCGTTTTTCATCTGAGAATAATTCCTTTGTCAACATAAGCTTCAATGTGCTCAGGAATATGCCATTACAGATTCCAAGAAAACTGTTAGCAAACTGCTGCATAAAAAGAACAGTGTAACCTTGTGAGATGAATTCACACATCACAAAACAGTTTCTCAAAACGCTTCCTTGTAGTTTTTGGCTGAGTACATTTCCTTTCTCACCGTAGTCCTCAATGCACTCCCAAATATCATTTTGCAGATTCCACTGCAAAAGTGTTAGCCAACTGCTCCATGAAAATTGCACTGTAACCCTGTGAGATGAATTCACACCCAAAAAGTTTCATTCTCAGAAATCTTCCTTCTCCCTTTTTTCTGAGGATATTTTCTTTGTCACTGTAGATTTCAATACGATCCAAAATACCCCTTCTCAGTTTCCCAAAAACAGTGCTTCCAAACTGCTCCATGAAAACAATTGTATAACTCTGTGAGATGAATTATCACGTCACAAAACAGTTTCTCAGACAAATTCCTTCTAGTATTTATCTGAAGATATTTCCTATTTCAAAATAGGCCTCAATTTGCTCCCATATATCCTTTTGCACATACCTCGAAAATAGTGTTAGCAAACTGCCCAATGAAAAGTACAGTGTAACTCTGTGAGTTGAATTCACACATCACAAAGCAGTTTCTCAGAAAGCTTTTTTCTAGTTTTTATCTTAGGATATTTACTATTTCAACACAGGCCTCAATACCCTCCCGAATATCCCTTTGCAGATTCCATGAAATACTCCATGAAAAGAAACATGTAAATCCATGAAATGAATTCACACATCACAAAGCAGTTTCCCATAAAGCTGCTTTCTAGTTTTTATCTGAGGATATTTCCTTTGTCCCAATGGGTTTCAATGAGATCCAAAATATCCTTTCTCAGATTCTCCAAAAAGAGCACTACCTAACTTCTCCATGAACATAATAGTGTAACTCTGTGAGATGAATCCTCAAATTCCAAAGGAGTTTCTCATAAAGCTTCTTCTTAGTTTTTTTTTCCTGTGGGTATTTCCTTTGTCACCATAGATTTCAGTGTGTCCCAAATATCCTATTGCAGATTCCAGGAAAACAATGTTATCAAACTGCTCAATGAAAATAATAGTGTAACACTGTGAGACGAATTTACACAACACAAAACAGTTTCTCAGAAAACTTCTTTCTAGTTTTTATCTGAGTATATTTCCTTTTTCCCCATACACCTCAAGGTGTTCCCAAATATCCCTTTGCAGATTCCACAAAAAAAGTGTTAGGAACTACTCCATGAAAAGAAAGCTGCAATTCTGTGTGATGAAATCACACATCTTAAAGAAGCTTCTCAGAAAGCTTCTTTCTAATTTTTGTCTAACTATATCCCTGTTTTCACTATAGGCTTCCATGTGCTCCCCATTATCCTTTTGCAGATTTCATGAAAGCAGTGCTACAATACTGAACCATGTAAAGAATCGTGTAACTCCAGGAAATAAATTCACAAATCTGAAAGCAATTTTTAAGAACGTTTCTTTCTATTATTTGTCTGAGGACATTTTCTTTGTTACCCTAAACTTGAATGCACTCCAAAATATCCCATTGAAGATTCCAAGAAAACAGTGTTAGCAAACTGTTCAATGAAAAGAACAGTGTAACTCTGTGAGATGGATTCACACATCACAATGCAGTTTCTCAGAAAGTTTCTTTCTAGTTTTTATTTGAGGATACTTCCTTTTTCAATATAGGCCTCATTGCACTCCCAAATGTCCCTTTGCAGATTTCATGAAAACATGGTTAGCAAACTGCTCCATGAAAAGAAAGGTGCAAATGTGCGAGATGAATTCACACAACATAAAGACCTTTCTTAGAAAGCTTCTTTCTAGTTTTTATCCAAGGATGCTTCCTTTGTCATCATTGGCTTCAATGCAATCCAAAATATCCTTCTTCAGATTCCCCAAAAACAGTGCTACCAAACTCATCCATGAAAGGAATCGTGTAACTCTGTAAGATATATTAAGTAATCACAAAACAGTTTATCAGAAAACTTTTTTCTAGATTTTATATGAGGATATTTCCTTTGTCACCAGAAGCTTCAATGCACTCCGAAATATCCCTATGCAGATGCCAAGATAACAGAGAGACTACTCAATGAAAAGAACAGTGTAACTCTCTGAGATAAATTCACACATCAGAAGGCAGCCTCTCAGAAAGCTTCTTTCTAGTTTTTACATGAGGATATTTCCTTTGTCACCATAAGCTTCAATGCACTCCAAAATATCAGATTGCAGATTCCAATTAAACAGTGAAAGCAAACTCCTCAATGCAAAGATTGATGTATCTGTTTGAGATTAATTCACACATCACAAAGCAGTTTCCCAGAAAGCTTCTTCCTAGTTTTTATCTGAGGTTATTTCCTATTTCAGCATAGGCCTCAATATGCTCCCAAATATCCCTTTGAAGATTTCAGGAAAAGTGTGTTATTAAACTGCTGAATGAAAACAATGGTAACCTATATGAGGTGAATTCACACATCACAAATAACTTTCTCAGAAAGCTTCTGTCTAGTCTTTACTTGAGTATATTCACTTTGTCACCATAAGCTTCAATGCAATCCAAAATATCCCTTCTCAGAGTCCCCAGAAACAGTGCTACCAAACTGCTCCATGAAAGGAATCATATAACTCTGTGAGTTGAATTCACAAATCGGTTTCTCAGAAAGCTTCCTTCTAGTTTTTTCCAAGGATATTTTCTTTGTCACCATAAGCACATGTGAGCTCTGATATATACCATTGAAAATTCCAAGAAAAGGGTGAGAGTAAATTGATCAATGAAAAGAACGGTGAGATTAATTCATGCACCACAAAGCAGCTTCTCATAAAACTTCTTTCTAGTTTTTATCTGAGTATATTTCCTTTGTCACCATGGGCATCAATGTGATTCAAAATATCCCTTCTCAGATTCCCGAAAAACAGAGCTACCAAACAACTGCATGAAAAGAATCGTGTAAGTCTGTGAGATGAATTCACAAATCACAGTGACGTTTCTCAGAAAGCTTCTTTCTAGTTTTTGTCTGTGGGTATTTCTTTGTCACCATAACCTTCAAGGCACTCCGAAATATCCCATTGCAGATCCCAAGAAAACAGTGTTAACAAACTGCTCAATGTAAAGAATAGTGTAACCCTGTGAGATGAATTCACACATCACAAAGCGGTTTCTCACAGAGCTTCTTTCTAGTTCTTACATGAGGGTATTTCCTTTATCACCATCAGCTTCAATGAGCTTCCAAATATACCTTTGCAGATTCCACAAAAACAGTGTTAGCAACTGCTTGATGAAAAGAACAGTGTAAATCTGGGAGATGAATTAATGCATCAGAAAGCAATCTCTCAGAAATATTTTTTTTTGTTTTAATCTGAGGATATTTCCTTATTCATCATAGGTCTGAAAGCGCTGCCAAATATCTCTTTTCAGATTCCAGGTAAACAGTGTTAGCATAATGCTCCATGAAAAGAAATGTGTAGATCTGTGAGATGAATTCAAACATCACAAAGAACTTTCTGAGAAAGCTTCTTTCTAGTTTTTAACTGAGGATAATTCCTTTGTCACCATAGGCTTCAATGTGATCCAAAATATCCATTCTCAGATTCCCCAAACACAGAGTTACCTAACCGATCCACGAAAATAATTGTGTAACTCTTTCAGATGAACTAACACATCATGAAGTGGTTTCTCAGAAAGCTAATTTCTAGTTTTTTATGGGGCTATTTCCTTTGTCACCGTTAGCTTCAATGAGCTCTGAAATATCCCATTGCAGATTCCAGGAAAACAGTGTTAGCAAACTGCTCAAATAAAGGAAAGTGTAACTCTGTGAGATGAATACATGCATCACAAAGCAGTTTCTCAGAACGTTTCTTTGTAGTTTTCATCTAATGATATTTCCTTTCTCACCATAAGCCTCAATTCACTTCCAAATATCCCTTTGCAGATTCCAAGGAATTAGTGTTCGTAAACTGCTCCATGATAATAAAGGTGTAACTCTGTGGGATGAATTAACACATCAAAAAGTAGTTTCTCAGAAAGCTTCTTTCTAGCTTTTATCTGAGGATATTTCCTTTGTCATCATAGGCTTCAGTATGATACAAAATATCTCTTCTCATATTCCCCAAAAACACTGCTGCCAAAATTGTAAATGGAAAACGTCATTTAACACTTTGAGATGAATTAACACATCACAAAGTGGTGCCTCAGAAATCTTCTTTCTAGTTTTTATATGAGGATATTTCCTTTGTCACCATAAGCTTCAATGTGCTCTGAAGTATCCCATTGCAGATTCCAAGAAAACACTGTTATCAAACTGCTCAATAAAAAGTACGGTGTGACTCTGTGAGATGAGTTCACAAATCACAAAGCAGTTTCTTAGAAAGCTTCTTTTTGGTTTTTATCTGAGGACATTTCCTTTGTCACCATAGGCTTCAATGTGCTCCAAAATATCCTATTGCAGATTCCACGAATACATTTTTAGAAAACAATCCAATGAAAAGAACGGTGTAACTCTTTGAGATGAATTCAAACATCATAAAGCATGTTCTGAGAAAGCTTCTTTCTAGTTTTTATATGAGAATATTGCCTTTGTGACCATTGTCTTCAATGAGATCCAAAATATCGCTTCTCAGATTCCCCAAAAACAGTGTTACCAAACTCATCCATGAAAAGAATCGAATAAATCTGTGAGATGAATTAGGACATCACAAAGTGGTTTCAAAGAAAGCTTCTTTCCAGTTTTTATATGGGAATATTTCCTTTTCCACCACAGACTTCAATGTGCTCCCAATTAGCCCTTCCCAGACACCACAAAAACAGTGATGCCAAGTGCTCCCTCAACAGAAATGTTCAGTTCTATGAGATGAATGCACACATCACAAAGGAGTTTCTCTGAAATATTCTCTCTAGTTGTGACCTTAATAACTTTCCCCTTTCACCTTAGGCCTCCATGCGCTCCCAATGATCTCTCTAAAGAATCCACAAAAACAGTTCCAAAAAGCTGCTCCATGAAAAGAATGATGTAACTCTGTGTGATAAATTGACCCATCACAAAGCAGTTTCTCCGAAGCTTTTTTCTCGTTTTTTTCTGAGGATATTTACTTTTCCACCACAGGTTTCAAGGTGCTTCCAAATATTCTTCTCAAACACAACAAAAACAGTGATACCAAAGTGGTCCCTCAACAGAAATGTTTAGCTCTGTGAAA
This sequence comes from Colobus angolensis palliatus, assembly GCF_000951035.1. NCBI lineage: Eukaryota > Metazoa > Chordata > Mammalia > Primates > Cercopithecidae > Colobus > Colobus angolensis. The sequence continues at coordinate 625,350 of NW_012118277.1, read as the reverse complement.
TGAATGCACACATCATAAAAGGTTTCTCAGAAAACTTCTCGCCAGTTTTTACCTTAAGAATTTTCTTTTTTCACCTTAGGCCTCTATGTGCTCCCAAATATCCCTTTGAAGACTCCACAAAAACAGTGCTAACAATCTACTCCAAGAAAAGAAAGGTGGAACTCTGTGAGATGAGTTCACCCATCACAAAGCAGTTTCTCTGAAAGCTTCATTTATAATTTAAATCTGAGTATATTTCCTTTTTCATCATAGATTTCCATGTGTTCCTCTCAGATAGCACAAAAACAGTAATGTTGAACTGTTCAATCAACAAAGATGTTAAATTCCATGAGATGAATACACACAACAAAACCCTTTCTTAAAAAGTTTCTCTCTAGTTTTTATCTGAAGTTATTTCCTTTTTCACCATAGGGCTCTGGGACCTCCTAAATATACCTTTGCAGATTCCTTAAAAACAGGGATACCAAACTGTTCCATAAAAAGAATCATGTAACTCCATAAGATGAAATCAAAAATCACAAAGCAGTTTCTCAGAAACCTTCTTTCTAGTTTTTGTCTGATGATATTTTCTTTGTCACTCTAAGTGTCAATGCATTCCAAAGTATACCATTGCAGATTCCAAGAAAACAGTGATAGCAAACTGATCAATGAAAAGAACAGTGTAACTCTTTGAGGTGAATTCACACATCCCAAAGCAGTTTCTCAGAAAGCTTCTTTCTGGTTTTCATCTGGGGATATTTACTATGTCACCGTAGGCTTCAATGCACTCCACAATATCCTATTGAAGATTCCATGAAAACATTGTTACCAAACTGCTCAATGAAAAGAACATTGAAACTGTGTGAGATGAATTCACACATCACAAAGCAGTTTCTCAGAAACCTTCTTTCTAGTTTTTATCTGAGGATATTTCCTTTTTCACCATGGGCCTCAATGCACTCCCAAATATCCCTTTGCAGATTCCACGAAAACAGTGTCAGCAAACGAAACCATGAAATAAAGGTGTAACTCTGTGAGATTAACTCACACATCACAAAGAACATTCTCAGAAAGCTTCCTTCTAGTTTTAATCTGAGGAAATTTCCTTTGTAATCATCAGTTTCAATTCAATTCGAAATATCCCTTCTCAGATTCAACAAAAACAGTGCTACCAAACTGTTAATTGTGTAACTCTCTGAGATGAATTAACACATTACAAAGCGGTTTGTCAGAAAGCTTCTTTCTATTTTTTATAACAGGAGATTTCCCTTTCCACCATATGCTTCAATGTGCTCCCAAATATCCCTTTGCAGACACAACAAAAACAGTGATACCAAAGTGCTCCCTCAACAGAAATATTTACCTCTATGAGATGAATGTACACTTCACAATGGAGTTTATCAGAAAGTTCTCTCCAGTTTCTACCTGAACAATGTTTTTTTCACCTTAGGCCTCTATGCGCTCCCAAATATCCCTCTGCCAATTCCAGAAAAACAGTGCTACCAAACTGTGCATTGAAAATAAAGGTTTAACACTGTGAGATATATTCACCCATCACAAAGTTTTTTCTCAGGAAGCTTGTTTCTAGTTTTTATTTGAGGATATTTCTGTTGTCAGCATAGGCTTGAATGTGATCCAAAATATCCTTTCTCGGATTCCACAAAAACAGTGTTAACAAAGTGTTCCATGAAAGGAAATTTTAACTCTGTGAGATGAATTCACAAATTCAAAAGCAGTTTCTCAGAAAGCTTCTTTCTAGTTTTTACCTGAGGATATTTTCTTTTCAACCATAGACTTCAATGGGCTCCCAAATACCCCTTCTCAGACACCATAAAAAGAGTGAAGCCTAAGTGCTCCCTCAACAGAAAGGTTTAGATCTATGAGATGAATACACACATAATAAAGCAGTTTCTCAGAAAGCTTCTCTCCAGTTTTTACCTGAAAAACTTTCTTTTTTCACCTTAGGCCTCTATGTGCTCCTAAATATCCCTCTGCAGATTCCACAAAAACAGCACTACCAAACTGCTCAATGAAAACAATGGTGTAACTCTGTGAGATGAATTCACCCATCACAAAGTAGTTTGTCAGAAAGCTTCATTCTACTTTAAATCTGAGAATATTTCCTTTTTCACCATAGGCTTCAATGTGCTCCCAAATATATCCTCTCAGATACCACATAAACAGTGATGCCAAACTGCTCAATGAACAAAAAGTTTAAACTCTGTGAGGTGAATAAACACATCAAAAACCATTTCTCAAAAAGCTTCTTTCCAGTTTTTATCTGAAGTTATTTCCTATCTCACCGTAGGCCTCTGGGAGTTCCCAAATATCCCTTTGAAGATTCCATAAAAACAGTGCTACCAAACTGCGCCATGTAAAGAATCATGTAACTGTGTGAGATGAATTCACAAATCACAAAGCAGTTTTTCAAAACAATTATTTCTAGTTTTTGTTTGAGGATATTTTCTTTGTCACCCTAAACTTGAATGTGCTCCAAAATATCATATTGCAGATTCCAAAAACACAGGAGTAACAAACTGCTCAATGAAAAGAACAGTGTAACTCTATGAGATGAATTCAATCATCACAAAGCAATTTCTCACAAAGTTTCTTTTTGGTTTCTAACTGAGGATAATTTCTTTGTCACCATAGGCTTCAATGTGCTCCAAAATATACTACCAAATATTTCATGAAAGCATTGCTAGCAAAATGATCAGTGCAAAGAACAATGTAACTCCATGAGATGAGTTCATACATCACAAAGTAGTCTCTCAGAAAACTTCTTTCTAGTTTTAATCTGAGGATATTTCCCTTTTCACCAAACGTCTCCAATCGCTCATAAATATCCCTTCGCAGATTCCATGAAAACAGTGTCAGCAAACTGCTCCATAAAAAGAAAGGTGAAACGCTGTGAAATGAACTCACACATCACAAATAACTTTCTCAGAAAGCTTCTTTCTAGTTAATATCTGAGGATATTTCCATTGGCACCATCAGCTTCAATCCGATCCAAAATGTCCCTTCTCATATGTCCCAAAGAGTGTTCTATGAATCTGCTACATGAAAAGGTCCGTGTAACTCTGTGAGAAGAATTCTCAGATCACAAAACAGTTTCTCAGAAAGCATCTTTCTAGTTTTTATATGAGGATATTTCCTTTGTCACCATAAGCTTCTATGTGCTCCAAAATATCCCATTGCAGATTCAAAGAAAACAATGTTAGCAAACTGGTAAATTAAAAGAACAGTGTAACTCCGTGAGATGAATTGACACAATACAAAGAAGTTTTTCAGAAAGTTTCTTTCTGGTTGTCATCTGATTATATTTCCTTTGTCACTGTATGCTTCATTGCACTCTGAGGTAACCCATTGCAGATACCAAGAAAACAGTGTGACCAAGCTGCTCAATGAAAACAACAATGAAACTCTTGGAGATGAATTAACACATCACAAAGCAGATTCTCAGAAGGATTGTTTCTAGCTTTTAACTGATAATATGCCCTTTTTCAACTTAGTCCTCAATGAGCTCCCAAATATCCTTTTGCAGATTCCATGAAAACAGTGTTAACGAACTGCTGCATGAAAAGAAATTTGTAACTCTGTGAGTTGAATTCTTACATGAAGAATAACTTTCTCGGAAAGCTTCTTTCTGGTTTTTATCTGAGAATATTGCCTTAGTCAACATATACTTCAATGCAATCCAAAATATCCCTTCTTAGGTTACCCAAAAACAGTGCTACCAAACTAATCCATGAAAGCAGTCGTGTAACTCAGTGAGATGAATTCACACATCAGGCAGCAGTTTCTAAGAAAGCTTCTTACTTGTTTTTTAAATGAAGATATTTCCTTTTTCACCATAAGTTTCAAAGTTCTCCGAAATATTGCATCGCAGATTCCCAGAAAACACTGTGAGCAAACTGCTTGATGAAAAGAATGGTGTAACTCTGTGAGATGCATTCACACATCCCAAAGCTGTTTCTCAGAAAGCTTTTTTCTAGTTTTTCTCTGAGGATATTTACTTTGTCATTCTACGCTGCAATGCAATTCAAAGTACCCCTTCTCAAAATCTCCAAAAAGAGTGCTGGGAAACTGCTCCATGAAAAGAACTTTGTGTCTCTGTGAGGTGAATTCACACATCGGAAACAATTTTCTCAGAAAACTTCTTTCTAGTTTTTGTCTCAGGATATTTCCTTTGTCACCATAAACTTCAATGCCCTCCAAAATATCCCATTGCAGATTCCAAGAAAACAGTGCTAGCAAACTGATCAATGAATAGAACAGTGTAATGCTGTGAGATGAATTCACACGTCAAAAAGCATATTCTCAGAAAGCTTCTTTCTAATTTTTTTCAGAAAGAAAAAATTTGCCACCATATGTTTCAGTGCACTTCCAAATATCCTATTGCAGACTCCAAGAAGACAGTGTTATCAAACGGCTCAAAGAAAAGCATGATGTAGGTCTGTGAGATGAATTCACCCAACACAAAGCAGTTTCTCAGAAAGCTTCTTTCTGGTTTTTATCTGAGGATATTTCCTTTATCACCATAGGCATCAATGTGCTCCCAAATATCCCATTGCATATTCCATGAAAACAGTGTTAGCGAATTTCTCCTTGGAAAGAAAGGTGTAGTCTTGTGAGGTGAATTCCCACATCACAAAGAAGTTTCTCAGATAGCTTCTTTCTAGTTTTTATCTGAGGATAATTCCTTTGTCACCAAAGGCTTCAATGCAATCCAAAATATCCCTTTCCAGATTCCTCAAAAACAGTGCTACCAAACTGCTACATGAAAAGAATGGTGTAACTCTGTGAGATGAATTCACACATCACAAAACAGTTTCTCAGAATGTTTCTTTCTAGTTTTTATCTGAGGATATTTCCTTTTTCACCATAGGCATCAATGTGCTCCCAAATATCCCATTGCATATTCCATGAAAACAGTGTTAGCGAATTTCTCCTTGGAAAGAAAGGTGTAGTCTTATGAGGTGAATTCCCACATCACAAAGAAGTTTCTCAGATAGCTTCTTTCTAGTTTTTATCTGAGAATAATTCCTTTGTCACCAAAGGCTTCAATGCAATCCCAAATGCCCTTTCCAGGTTCCTCAAAAACAGTGCTACCAAACTGCTACATGAAAAGAATGGTGTAATTCTGTGAGATGAATTCACACATCACAAAACAGTTTCTCAGAATGTTTCTTTCTAGTTTTTATCTGAGGATATTTCCTTTTTCACTGTAGGCCTCCATGTGCTCCTAAATATCCCTTTGCAGATTCCAATAAAACAGTTGTGGTAAAGTACTCCAAGAAAAGAAAGGAGTATGACTCTGTTAGGTGAACTAACACATCACAAAGGGGTTTCTCAGAGAGCTTATTTCCAGTTTTTTCTATAAAGATACTTCCTTTGTCACCATACAATTCAATGTGTTCCAAAATATTCCTTCTAAGATTCCCCAGAATCATGGCTGGTAAACTACTCGATTAAAAGTGTAGTGTAACTCTATGGGATGAATTAACATATCACAAAGTGGTCTCAGAAAGCTTCTTTCTAGTTTTTATGTGATATTATTTATTTTGTCACCATAAGCATTAATGCACTCTGAAATATCCCATTGCAGATTCCAAGAAAACAGTGTTAGCAAACTGCTTAATGAAAAGAACATTGTAACTCAGTGAGATGAATTCACACATCACAAAAGAGTTTCTCAGAAAGCTTCTTTCTACTTTTCATATACGGATATTTCCTTTTAAACCATAAGTTTCAATGTGCTCCAAAGTATCCCTTCTTAGACACCACAAAAAGAGTGATGCCAAAGTGTTCACTCAACAGAAACGTTTAGCTGTATGAGATGAATGTACAAATCACAAAGGACTTTCTTC
>NW_012118277.1:617072-619216 GCF_000951035.1 Colobus angolensis palliatus | reverse complement strand
ATTCACTCATCACTAAACAATCTCTCAGAAAGCTTCTGTCTAGTTTTTATCTGAGGGTATTTCCTTTTTCACCGTAGGTTTCTCTGTGATTTGTATATCGCTTTGTAGATTCCACAAAAACAGTGTTAACAAACTGCTCAATGAAAAGAATGATTTACCAATGGGAGATGAATTCACCCATCACAAAGAAATTTCTCAGAAGCCTCCTCTCTACCTTTCATCTGTGCAGCATATTTACTCCTCCACCATTAGCCTCAAAGCATTCCCAAATATCTCTTCTCAGACACCACAAAAACAGTGATGCCAAACTGGTCAATCTCAAATATGGTTTACCTCCATGAGGTGAATGCACATATCACAAAACAGTTTCTCAAAAACCTTCTCTCCAGTTTTTATTTTAAGATATTTCCTTTTTCATCATCAGCTTCTATGAGCTCCCAAACATCCCTTTGCAGATCCCCCAAAAAAGTGCTACCAAACTGCTCAATGAACAGAAAGGTGTAACTCTGTGAGATGAATTCAACCACCACAAAGCAGTTTCTCATAAAGCTTCTTTCTAGTTTTTATCAGAGGATGTTTCTTTTTTCACCATAGGTCTCAAGGTGCTCCGAAATATCCCTTTGCAAATTCCAGGAAAGCAGTTTTAGCAAATTGCTCCATGAAAGTAAAGGTGTAACTCAGGAAGATGAACAAACATATCTGAAAATCTTTCTCAGAAAGCTTCTTTCTAGTTGTTATCTGAGTATATTTCCTTAGTCACCAAAGGCTCCAATGTGATCCAAAATATCCCTTCTCAGATTCCACAAAAACAGAGCTACAAAAGTGATCCATGAAAAGGATCACGTAACTCTGTGAGATGAATTAACACATCACAAAGTGGTTTCTCAGAGTGCTTCTATCCAGTTTTTGTATGAGAATATTTCCTTTGTCACCATAAGCTTCAATGTGCTCCTGAATATCCCATTGCAGATTCCAAGAAAACAGTGTTAGCAAACTGCTCAAAGAAAAGAACAGTGTAACTCTGTGAGATGAATTTACACATCAGAAAGCAGTTCCTGAGAAAGCTTCTTTGTAGTTTTTATGTGAGGATATTTCCTTTTTCACCATAGATCTCAAAGTGCTCACAAATATTCCTTTGCAGATTTCAAAAAAACAGTGTTAGCAAACTGCTACATGAAAAGAAAGGTGCAACCATGTGAAATGAATTCACATATTGCAAAGTCCTTTCTTAGAAAGCTTTCTTCTAGTTTTTATCTGAGGATACTTCGTTTTTCACAATTTGCCTCAATGTGCCCCTGAATATCCCCTTGCAGATTCCACGAAAATAGTGTTACCACACTGCTCCATAAAAAGAAAGGTATAAATCTGTGAGATAGGCCTCATGCGCTCCAGAATATCCCATCTCAGATTCCACGAACATAGTGTTAGCAAACTTCTCATTGAAAGAATGGCATAACTCTGTGAAATGAATTCACACATCACTAAGAAATTTCTCAGAAATTTTCTTTTTAGATTTTATCTGAGGATATTTCCTTTGTCACCATAGGCTTCAACACAATCAAAAATATTCTTTCTCAGATTCCACAAATACAGTGCTACCAAACTGCTCCATGAAAAGGATCATGTAGCTCTGTGAGATGAATTTCATAAATCACAAAGCAGTTTCTCAGAAAGCTCCTTTCTAGATTTTGTCTGAGGATATTTTCTTTTTCAACATTTGCCTCAATGCACTTGTGAATATCTCTTTGCAGATTCCACGAAAATAGTGTTAGGAAAATGCTCCATGAAAATAAAGGTGTAAATCTGTGAAATGAATTCACACATGGCAAAGTAGTTTCTCAGAAAGCATCTTTTTGGGTTTTGTCTGAGAATATTTCCTTTGTCACCATAGACTTCAATGCACTCCCAAATATCCCTTCTCAGACACCACAAAAACAGTGATGCCAAAGTCCTCCCTTAACGGAAATGTTTACCTCTTTGAGATGAATACACACATCACATAGGAGTTTCCCTGAAAGCTTCTCTCCAGTTTCTACCTGTAGAATTTTCTTTTTTCACCTTAGGTCTCTATGTGCTCCCAAATATTCCTTTGCAGATTCCATAAAAACAGTGCTACCAAACTGCTCAAAGAAAAGAAAGGTGTA
>NW_012118277.1:610289-617022 GCF_000951035.1 Colobus angolensis palliatus | reverse complement strand
AGTGCTACCAAACTGCTCAAAGAAAAGAAAGGTGTACCTCTGTGTGATGAATTCACCTATCACAAAGAAATTTCTCAGAAAGCCTCTTTCTTGTTTTTGTCTTGGGATAATTCCATTTCCACCATCAGGTTCCATGCACTCCCAAATATCCCTTCTCAGACACCACAAAGCAGTGACACCAAACTGCTCTCTCAACAGAAACCTTTACCTCTATGAGGTGAATGCACACTTCTCAAAGGAGTATCAGAAACTTTCTCTCCAGTTTTTACCTGAAGATATTACCTTTACCTTAACCTTGGTCTCTTTCCACTCCCAAAAATCCCTTTGCATATTCCACAAAAAGAGTGTTACCAAACTGCTCAATGAAAAGAAAGATTTAACTCTGTGAGATGAATTATCCCATCACAAAATGATCTTCTAGTTTTTATCTGAGGGTGTTTCCTTTTTCACCATAGGCTTCCCTGTGCTCTGAATATCCCTTTGCAGATTCCATGAAAACAGTGTGACCAAACTCCTCAATGAAAAGAATGGTTTACCTATGGGAGATTAATTCACCCATAACAAAGAAATTTCTCAGAAACCTCCTTTCTAATGTTTATCTGTGCATATTCACTTTTCCACCATCAGCCTCAATACACTCCCAAATATCTCTTCTCAGTCACCACAAAAAGAGTTATAAAAAACTACTCAATCAACAAAATGGTTTATCTCTATGAGGTGAATATGAAGTGAATACATGTATCATAAAACAGTTTCTCAAAATACTTCTCTGCAGTTTTTATCTGAAAGCATTTCGTTTTTCACCGTAGGCCTCTATGAGTTTCAGAAAATCCCTTTGCAGATTCCCCAAAAGAGTGCTACCAAACTGCTCAATGAAAATTAAGTTGTAACTCTGTGAGGTGAATTAAGCCATCACAAAGCAGTTTGTAAGAAGACTTTTTTCTAGTTTTTATCTGAGGATATTTCCTTTTTCACCACAAGCCTCAAAGTGTTCACAAATATCCCTTTGCAGATTTCACGAAAGCTGTGCTTGCAAACTGCTCCATGAAAATAAAGCTGTAATTCTGTAAGATGAATTCACACATCACAAATAACTTTCTCAGAAAGCTTCTTTCTAGTTTTAATCTAAGGATATTTTCTTTGTCACCATAGGCTGCAATGCATTCAAAAATATCTTATTGCAGATTCCACAAAAACAGTGCTATCAAACTGCTCATTGAGAAGAATGGTTTAACTCTGTAAGATGAACTCAGACATCACAAAGCTGTTTCTCAGAAAGGTTCTTTCTAGTTTTTATCTGAGGATATTTTCTTTTTCTGTAGGCCTCAAGGTGCTACAGAATATCCCATTGCAGACTCCATGAAAACAGTGTTAGCAAATTGCTCCATGAAAAGAAAGGTGTAACTCCATGAAACAAGTAGACACCTCAGAAAGAACTTTCTCAGAAAGCTTATTTCTAGTTCTACCTCAGGGTATTTCCTTTGTCACCATAGGCTTCAAGGCAATACAAAATATTCCTTCTCAGATTCCACAAAAACACTGCTACCAAACTGATCCATGAAAAGGATCGTGTAACACAGTGGGATGAATTAATACATCATGAAGTGGTTTCTCAGAAAGCTTCTGTCTAGTTTTTATATGAGGATATGGCCTTTGTCACCATAAGCTTCAAAGGCCTATTAAATATACCATTGCATATCCCAAGAAAACAGTGTTAGCAAACTGTTCAATGAAAATAACAACATAACTCTGTGAGATGAACTCACACATCACAAACAAGTTTCTCAGAAATCTTCTTTGTAGCTTTTCTGTAAGGATATCACCTTTTTCACTAAAGGCCTCAAAGGGCTCCCAAATATCCCTATACAGATTCCAAGAAAACATTGTGAGCAAACTCCTCCATGAAAAGAAATGTGTATCTCTGTGAGGAGAATTCACAGATCACAAAGAACTTTCTCAGAGCTCCTTCTAGTTTTTATTTGAGGATACTTACTTTGTCATCATAGGCTTCAAAGTGATCCAAAATATCCCTTCTCAGATTCCCCAAAAACAGTGCTACCAAACTGTTCCATGAAAAGAATCGTGTAACTCTCTGAGATGAAATAACACATCACAAAAGGGATTCTCAGATATCTCCAACATAGCAAATTGCACATTCCAAGGAAAGAATGTTAGCAAACATCTCAATGAAAACAACTGTGTAACTCTGTGAGATGAATTCACACATCACTAAGCAGTTTCTCAGAAAGATTCTTTCTTATTTTTGTCTCAGCATATTTCCTTTATCACCCTAGACCTCAATGCCATTCAAAATATCCATTCTCACATTCCCCAAATCAGTGCTACCAAACTGTGCCTTGAAAATAAACTGTAACTCTGTCAGGTGAATTCACAGATCACTAAGCAGTTTTACAGAAAGTTTCTTTTTGGCATTTGTCAGGATATTTTGTTTGTCACCAAAGGCTTCAATACACTCTGAAATATTCTGTTGCAGATTCCGCAAAAACATTGTTAACAAACTGCTCGACAAAAGGAATGGTGTAATTCTGTGAGATGAATTCACACATCACAAAGCAATTTCTCAGAAAGCTTCCTTCTAGTTTTTATCTGAGGATATTTTCCTTTTCACCATATGTCTCAACTTTCTCCCAAATATCACTTTGTAGACCCAACAAAAACAGTGTTAGCAAGCTGCTCCATGAAAAGAAACATGTTACTCTGAGAGATGAAAACACACACCACAAAGAAGTTTCTCAGAAAGCTTCTTGCTATTTTTTTTCTAATTATATTTCCGAATGTCATGCATTGGCTTCAATGCAATTCAAAATATCCCTTTTCAGATCCCCAAAAATAGTGCTAACAAACTGCTACATGAAAAGAATGTTGTAACTCTGTAAAATGAATTCACACATCAGAAAAATGTTTCTCCGACTGCTTCTTTCTAGATTTTATCTGAGGGTATTTTCTTTTTCACCATGTTCCTCAATGTGCTCTCCAATATCCCATTGCAGAATAAATGATAAAAGTGTTAGCAAACTTCCCAATGAATAAAAAAGGTGTAACCCTGTGAGGTGAATGCATGCATCACAAAGTCGTTTCACAGAAAGCTTCTGTTTGGTTTTTATCTGAGGATAGTTCTTTTGTCACCATAGGCATCAATGCGCTCCCAAATATCCTATATGCAGATTCCATGAAAACAGTCCTATCAAACTGCTCTGGGAGAAGAAAGGTGTAATTCTGTAAGAAAAATTCACACATAACAAGCAACTTTCTCAGAAAGCTTTTTCTAGCTTTTATCTGAGGATATTTCCGTTGTCACTGTAGGCTTCAATGTGATCCACAATATCCCTTCTCAGATTCCCCCAAATCAGTGCTACCAAACTGATCCATGAAAAGAATCATGTAACTCTGTGAGATGTAATAACACATCACAAAGTGGTTTCTAAGAAAGTTTCCTTCTAATTTTTATATGAGGATATTTCCTTTTTCACTATAGGCCTCAATGTGCTCTGGAATATCCAATTGCAGATACCATGAGAAGAGTGTTAGCAAACTGACCCATGAAAAGGGAGGTGTAACTCTGTGAAATGAATTCAAAGATCATGGTGAAGTTTCTCAGAAAGATTCTTTCTAGTTTTTGTATGACAATACCCTTTTCACCATTTGCCTCAATTCACTCTCAAATATCCTTTGCAGATTCCAGGAAAATAGTGTTGGCAAACTGCTCCATGGAAAGAAATGTGTAACTCTGTGAGTTGAATTCAGACATCAAACGTAAGTTTCACAGAAAGTTTCTTTCTAGTTTTTATATGAGGATATTTCCTTTGTCAACATAGGCTTCAATGCGATCCAAAGTATCCCTTCTCAGATTCCCCAAAAACAGTGCTACCAAACTGTTCTATGAAAAGTATCATGTAACTCTGTAATATGAATTGACAAATTATGAAGCAGTTTCTCAGAGTGCTTCTTTGTAGTTTTCGTCTGAGGATAATTCCTTTGTCACCATGAACTTGAATGTGCTCCAAAATATCCTATTACAGATACCAAGAAAACAGTGTTAGCAAAACACTCCATGCAAAGAACAGTGTTACTCTGTGAAATCAATTCACACATGACAAAGCAGTTTCTCAGAAAGCATCTTTTTGGTTTTTATCTGGGGATATTTTCTTGGTCAACATAGGCTTCAATGTGATCCCAAATATCCTATTGCAGATTCCACAAAAACAGTTTTATCAAATTCCTTAATTAAAGAACAGGTGTAACTCTGTAAGGTGAATTCACACAGCACAAACTGGCTTCTCAGAAAGCTTCTTTCTAGTTTTTATCTGAGGATATTTCCTTTTTCACTATAGGCCTCACTGCGCTAGCAAATATCACTTTGCAGATTCCATGAAAAGAGTTTTAGCAAACTTCTCCATGAACAGAACTGAATAACTCTGTTAGATGATTTCACACGTCACAAATAACTGTCTCAGAAAGCTTCTTTCTAATTTTTATCTGAGGATATTTCGTTTCTCACCATAGTCTTCAATATGATCCAAAATATCCCTTCTCACATTCCCCAAAAACCATTCTATCACACTGCTCAATGAAAAGATTCGTGTATCTCTGTGAGATGAATTCAAAAATCACAAAGAGTTTCTCGCAAAACTTCTTTCTAGTTTTTATCTGAGGATATTTCCGTTGTCACCATATGCTTCAACAACAGTGCTATTTGTGAGATGAATTCACGCATTACAAAGAAGATTCTCAGAAAGCCTCTTTCTGGTTTTTTTCTGAGGATATTTCCTTTTTCATCATAGGCCTCAATGCACTCCCAAATATCCCATTCGGGATTCCACAAAAGAAATGTTAGAAAACTTCTCCTTTTTCACCAAAGGCTTCAATGCAATCCCAAATATCCCTTCAGAGATTCCCCAAAGTCAGTGCTACCAAACTGATCCATGAAAGAAATTGTGTAACTCCGTGAGATGAATTAACACATCACAAAGCAGTTTCTCAGAAAGTTTCTTTCTAGTTTTTATATGAGGATATTTCCTTTGTCACTATAATCTTCAAAGTGGTCCAAAATATCCCATTGTAGATTCCAGGAAAATAGTATTGGCAAACAGATCAATGAAAAGAACAGTGTAACCCTGTAAGATTAATTCACGCATCACAAAACAGTTTCTCAGAAAGTTTCTTTCTAGTTTCTATCTGGGGATATTTTCTTTTTGCACTATAAGCCTCAATGCGCTCCAAAATATCCCTTTGCACACTCCAGGAAAATGGTGTCAGCAAACTGCTCAAGGAAAAGAAAGGTGTGACTGTGAGATGAGTTCACACATCACAAAGATCTTTCTCAGAAATCTTTCTAATTTTTATCTGAGGATATTTCTTTTGTCAGTATAGGTTTCAATGCAATGGAAAATATCACTTCAGAGTTTCCCCAATATTGTGTTACCAAACTGCTCCATGAAAAGTATTCTGCAACTCTGTGAGATGAATTCACAAATCAGAAAGCAGATTCTCAGAAAGGTTCTTTCTAGTTTTAGTCTGAGGATATTTCCTGTGTCACTGTAGACTTCAAGGCGATCCCAAATATCCGATTGCTGATTCCATGAAAACAGTGTTAGGAACCTAGTCCAAGAAAAGAATCGTGCAACTCTGTGATATGAATACACACATCACAAAGCCGTTTCTCAGAAAGCTTCTTTTTAGTTTTTATCTGCGGATATTTTGTTTTTCACTATAGGCTTCAATTCAATAAAAACCATCTCTTCTCAGATTCCGCAAAAACAGTGCTAACAAATTGCTCCATGAAAATAATTGTGTAATTCTGTTACATGAATTCACACACCACACAGCTGTTTCTCAGAAAGCTTTCTACTAGTTTTTCTCTGAGGATATTTCCTCTTTCACCATAGCCCTCAATGCACTCCTGAATATCCCAATGTAGATCCAAGGAAAAAAGTGTTAGCAAACTTCTCAATGAAAGGAATGGTGTAACACTGTGAGATGAATTCACACATCACAAATCGGTTTCTCAGAAAGCTTATTTTTGTTCTTTATCTGAGGATATTTCCTTTGCCACATAGGCTTCAATGCACACCCAAATATCTTATTGCAGATTCCATGAAAACCGTGTTATCAGATAGCCCAATGGAAAGAATGGTAAAGTTCTGTAAGATGAATTCACACATCACAAAGCCCCTTCTCAGAATGATTCTTTCTAGTTTTTTTCTGAGTTTATTTCCTTGTTCAGTATAGGCCTCAGTGTGCTCCAAACTATCCCTTTGTAGATTCCACGAAAACCTTGTTAGGAAACTTCTCCACGAAAAGTACAGTGTAACTCTGTGAGATAAATTCACATATCACAAAGAAATATCTCAGAAAGTTTCTACTTAGTTTTTATCTGAGGATATTTTCTTTGTCACGTTAGGCTTCACTGCAATTGAAAATAACCCTTCTCAGATTCCCCAAAAACAGTGCAACAAAACTGATCCATGAAAAAAATCATGTAACTCTCTGAGATGAATTAATACATCACAAATCAATTCCTCACAAAGCTTCTTTCTAGTTTTTGTCTGATGATATTTCCTTTGTCAACATAGGCTTCAATGCAATCCAAAATATCCCTTCTCAGATTCCCCAAAAAGAGTGCTACCAAACTGTGCCAAGAAAATAAAGATGTAACTTTGTGATGTGAATTCACATATCTCTAAGGAGTTTCACAAAAAGCTTCTTTTTTTTT
>NW_012118277.1:609853-610097 GCF_000951035.1 Colobus angolensis palliatus | reverse complement strand
CTGAGGCTTAAGTAGGTAAACAAAGCTGCTGGGAAGCTCCAACTGGGTGGAGCTCACAGCAGCTCAAGGAAACTTGCCTGTATCTGTAGACTCCACCTCTGGGGACAGGGCTCAGCTAAAAACTAACAGGGGAAGCAGCAGAGACCTGTGCAGGCGTGAATGACTCTGTCTGACAATTTTAAAGAGAGCAGTGGATCTCCCAACATGGAGGTTGAGATCTGAGAAGGGACAGACTGCCTGCTCA
>NW_012118277.1:585188-602065 GCF_000951035.1 Colobus angolensis palliatus | reverse complement strand
TTCAATGTGCTCCCAAATATCTCTTCTCAGATACCACAAAAACTATGATGCTGAACTGCTCAGTCAACAAAAAGTTTAAACTCTATGAGGTGAATAGACCCATCAAAAAACTGTTTCTCGCATAGCTTCTCTCCAATTTTATCTGAAATTATTTCCTTTTTCACTGTAGGCTCAAAAATGTCCCATTACAGATTCCAAGAACAGTGTTAGCAAATTTCTCCATGAAAAGAAAGGTGTAACTCTGTGAGATGAATTCACACATCACAAAGAACTTTCTCATAAAGTTTCTAATTTTTATCTCAGGATATTTCCTTTGTCACCATAGGCTTCAATACGATCCAATATATCCTTTCTCAGATTCAACAAAAACAGTGCTACCAAACTGCTCCTTGAAAAGGATCACGTAATTCTGTGAGATGAATTAACACATCATAGAGCAGTTTCTCAGAAAGCTTCTTTCCACTTTTTATACGAGGATATTTCCTTTTTCACCGTAGGCCTCAATGTGCTCCCAAATATCCCTTTGCAGATTCCACGAAAACAGTGTCAGCAAACTGCTCCATGAAAAGAAAGGTGTAACTCTGTGAGATGAATTCACACATCACAAAGAACTTTCTCAGTTCTTTATAGTTATTTTCTGAGGATATTTCCTTTTCACCATATTCTTCAATGTGATCCAAAATATCCCATGTACCATTCTGCAAAAACAGTGGTAACAAACTGCTCCATGGAAAGAATCCTGTAACTCTGTGAGATGAATTAACATAATTAACACACAACAAACAGTTTCTCAGAAGTCTTTTTAGTTATTATATGAGGAAATGTCCTTTTCCAATATAGTCTTCAAAGTATTCCCAAATATCCCTTCTCAGACAAAACAAAAACAGTGATGCCAAAGTGCTCCCTCAACAGAAACATTTAACTCTATGAGATGAACGCACACTGCACAAAGGAGTATCTCAAAAGCTTCTGTTAAATTTTTCCTGAATATGTTTGCTATTTCACCATTGAACTCTGTGCACTCCCAAATATCCCATTGCAGATTTCACAAAGCAGTGTTACAAAAATGTGCAAGGAAAGAAAGGTGGAAATTTTGGAGATGAATTCACCCATCACAAAGCATTTTCACAGGAAGCTATTTTCTAGTTTTTTTTTTTTCTGGGGATATTTCATTTTTCACCATAAGTTTCAATATGCTTGAATCAATCCATTGCAGATTCCAAGAAAACAAAACAGTGTTAGCAAACTGGTCAATGAAAAGAACAGTGTAACCCTGTGAGATGAATTCATGAAACACAAAGCTGTTTCTCAGAAATCTTCTTTCTAGTTTTTATCTGAGGATATTTCCTTTTACCCCATAGGCCAAAATGCGCTCTTATATATCCCTTTGCCAATTCCATGAAAACAGTGTTAGCAGACTGCAACATGAAAAGACATGTGTAACTCTGTGAGATGAATTCACTAATCACAAAGCAGTTTCTCAGGAAGCTTCTTTCTAGTTTTTTTTTTGAGGAAATTTCCTTGTTCACCATAGGCTTCAATGTGATATGAAATATCACTTCTGAGATTCCCCAAAAACAGTGCTACCAAACTGCTCCATGAAAAGGATCGTATAACTCTGTGAGATGATTTCAAAAATCAAAAAGCAGTTTCTCAGAAAGGTTCTTTCCAGTTTTTGTCTGAGGATATTTCCTTTCTCACCTTAAGCTTCACTGCGTTCCAAAATATCCCATTGTAGATTCCAAGAAAACAGTGTTAACCTAATACACAATGAAAAGAACAGTGTAACTCTGTGAGGTTAATTCACACATATCTAAGCAGTTTCTCACAAAGCTGTTTTCTAGTTATTATTTGAGGATATTTGCTTTTCCACAATAGGCTTCAATGCACTCCCAAATATCCTATTGCAGATTCCACGAAAACAGTGTTAGCATACTGCTCAATGAAAAGAGCATTGTAACTCTGTGAGATGAATTCATACATCACAAAGCAGTTTCACGAAAAGGTTCTTTTTGATTTTTATCGGATCATACTTCCTTTCTCACCATAGCACCATAGGCTCCAATGCACTCCCAAGTATCCTATTACAGATTCCACGAAACCAGTGTTATCAGACTACTCAATAAAAACGGTGGTGTATCTATTTGAGATGAATTCACACATCACGAGGCAGTTGCTCAGACAATTTCTTATTTTCATCTAAACATATTTCCTTTCTCACTATAGTCCTCAATGTGCTCCCAAATATCTCTTTGCAGATTCCACAAAAACAGTGTTAACAAACTGCTCAATGAAAAAAATGGTGCAACCCTGTGAGATGAGTTCACCCATCACAAATAACTTTCTCAGAAAGTTTCTTTCAATTTTTTATCTGAGGATGTTTCCTTTGTCACCATATGGTTCATTGTGATCCAAAATATCCCTTATCAGATTCCCCAAAAACAGTGCTACCTAACTGCTCCATGAAAAGAATCATATGAGGTGAAATCACACATCACAAAGCAGTTTCTCAGAACACTTCTTTCTAGTGTTTATAGGCGGATATTTCCTTTTAAACTGTAGGCTTCAATGTGCTCCCCAATATCCCTTCTCAGACATCATAAAATCAGTGATTCCAAGTGGTCCCTCAAGAGAAATGTTTACGTCTATGAGACAAATGCACAAATCACAAAGGTTTTTCTATGAAAACTTCTCTCCAGTTTTTATCTGGAGTACTTTCTTTTTTCACCTTAGGCCTCTATGTGCTCCAAAATATCTCACTACAGATTCAACAAAAACAGTATTACCAAATTGCTCAATGAAAAGAAAGATTTAACTCAAAACAGTCTCTCAGAAAGCTTCTTTCTAGTTTTTATCTGAGGGTATTTCCTTTCTCACCATAGGCTTCCCTTTGCTCTGAATATCCCTTTGTAGATTCCTCACAATCAGGGTTAACAACTGCTCCATGAAAAGAGTAGTTTACCTCTGGGAGATGAATTCACTCATCACAAATAAATTTCTCAGGAAACTCCTTTCTAGCTTTCATCTGTGCAGGATATTTACTTTTCCACCATCAGCCTCAATGCGTTCCGAAATATCCCTTCTCAGACACCACAAAAACAGTGAGGCCAAACTGCTCAATCAACAAAATGGTTTATCTCTCTGAGGTGAATACACACATCACAAAATAGTTTCCAGTTTTTATCTGAGTATATTTCGTTAGTCACCAAAGGCTTCAATGCAATCTAAAATATCCCATCTCAGATTAAACAAAAACAGTGATACCAAACTGATCCATGAAATGGATCACGTAACTGTGATATGAATTAAAACATCACAAAATGGTTTCTCAGAGAGCTTCATTCTAGTTTTATATGAGGGTATTTCCTTTATCACAATAAGCTTCAATGCACTCTATGTATCCCATTGTAGATTCCAAGAAAACAGTGTTAGCAAACTGCTCAATAAAAAGAACAGTGTAACACCATAAGATGAATTTACACATCTGAAAGCAGTTTCTGAGAAAGTTTCTTCTAGTTTTAATGTGAGGATATTTCTTTTTTCAACATAGGCCTCAAAGTGCTCACAAATATCCCTTTGCAGATTTCAAAAAAACAGTGTCAGCAAACTGCGACATGAAAAGAAAGGTGCAACTCTGTATGATGAATTCACAAATCACAAAGCAGTTTCTCAGAACACTTCTTTTTGGTTTTTGTCTGAGGATATTTCCTTTGTCACTATAGGCTTCAATGCGTTCCAAAATATCCTATTGCAGATTCCATGAAAACAGTGTTATCAAATTGCTCAATGGAAACAACATTGTAACTCTGTGAGATGAATTCACACGTGATGAAGTAATTTCTCAGAAATCTTCTTTCTAGTTTTTAATTGAGGATATTTCCTTTGCCTCCATAGGCTTCAATGTGACCCAAAATATCCCTTCTCAGATTCCCCAAAAACGGTGCTAAAAATCTATTTCATGAAAATAATGGGGTAACTCTGTGAGATGAATTCACATATCACAAAGATGTTTCTCAGAAAACTTCTTTCTACTTTTAATCTGAGGATATTTCCTTTTTCACCATTTTAAATAATGTGCTCCCAAATGTCCCATAGCAGATAAAATGAAAGAAGTGTTAGCAAACTTTTCAATGAAAATAATGATGTAACACTGTGAGGTTAATTCTCACATCACAAAGCAGTTTAACAGAAAGCTTCTTTTTGGACTTTTATCTGTGGATATTTCCTGTGTCACCATAGGTTTCAATGCACTCTGAAATATCCTTCTGCAGATTGCACGAAAACAGTGTAATCAAACTGCTCAATGAAAAGAACGGTGAAACTCTGTTAGATGAAATCACACATCACAAAGCTGTTTTTCAGATGGCTTCTTTCTAGCTTTTATCTGAGGAAAGTTCATTTTTCACTAAAGACATCAAGGACTCCGGAATATTCCATTACAGATTCCATGAAAACAGTGCTAGCAGACTGCTCCAGGAAAAGAAAGGTGTAACACTGTGAGATGAATTCACACATCACAGAGAACTTTCTCATAAAACTTCTTTCTAGTTTTGATCTGAGGATATTTTCTTTGTCACCGTAGGCTTCAATGTGATCCAAAATATCCCTTCTCAGATTCCCCAAAAGCAGTGCTACCAAACTGCTCCATGAAAAGAATGGTGTAATTCTGTGAGATGAATTCACGCATCACAAAGTTGTTTCTCAGAAAACTTCTTTCTAGTTTTCATATGCAGATATTTGCTTTTAAACCATAGGCTTAAAATATCCCTTCTCAGACACCACAAAACAGTGATGCCAAACTCGTCAATCAACAAAATGATTTATCTCTATGAGGTGAATGCAAACATCACAAAATAGTTTCTCAAAAACCTTCTCTCCAGTTTTTATCTGAAGATATTCCTTTTTTCACGAAATTCCTCTGTGAGCTCCTGTATATCCCTTTGCAGATTGCCCAAAAACAGTGCTACCAAACTACACAATGAAAAGAATGATGTAACTCTGTGAGGTGACCTCACCCATTACAAAGCAGTTTCTCAGAAAGCTTCTTTATAGATTTTCTCTAAGGATATTTCCTTTTCCACCATAGGCCTCAAGGCCCTCCCAAGTATCCCTTTGATGATAACAGGAAAGCAGTGTTAGCAAGCTGCTCCATGAAAAGAATCATGTAACTGTGTGTGATGAATTAACACATTAAAAAGCGATTTCTCAGAATACTTCTTTCTAGTTTTAATATGAGGATACTTCCTTTTTCACTATAAGCTTCAAAGCATCCCAAAATAACCCATTGCACATTCCAAGAAAACAGTGTTGGCAACCTGCTCAATGAAAAGAAAGGTGGAACTCTGTGATTTGAATTGACACATCACAAAGAACTTTCCCAGAAAGCTTCTTTCTATATTTTATCTGAGGATATTACTTTTTCACCATAGGCTTCAATGCGGTACAAAATATCCCTTCTCAGATTCTGCAAAAACAGTGGTACCAAAATGCTCCATGAAAGGAATTGTGTAAATCTGTGAGATTAATTCACACATCACAAAACTGTTTGTCAGAATACTTCTTTCTCATTTTTATCTGAGGATATTTCCTTTGTCACCGTATGCTTCAATGTGCTCCAAAATATGCTATTGCAGATTCCACAAAAACAATGTTAGCAAAATGCTCAATGAAAAGGAGAATACAATTCAGTGAGATGAATTCACACTATACCAACCAGTTTCTCAGAAAGATTCTTTCTAGTTTTTATCTTAGGATATTTCTTTATTCACTATAGACCTCAATGCGCTCCCATATATTCATTTGCAGATTCCTTGAAAACAGTGGTAGCAAACTACTCAATGACAAGTAAGTTGTATCACTGTGAAGTAAATTCACACATCACAAACAACTTCCTCAGAAACCTTCATTCTAGCTTTTATTTGAGGATATTTCCTTTTCCACCATAGGTTTCATGTGCTTACAAATATCCCTTCTTAGACACCCCAAAAACAGTGATGCCGAAGTGCTCCCTCAACAGAAATATTTAACTCTATTAGATGAATGCAAACATCACAAAGGAGTTTCTCGGAATGCTTCTCTCCTGTTTTTACCTGAAAATATTTTCTTTTTCATCATTGGACTCTAGGAGTTCCTGAATATTCCTTTGAAGATTCCACAAAAACAGTGTTACCATACTGCTCAATGAAAAGAAAGGTGTAACTCCGTGAGATCAGTTCAGAAATCACAAAGCAGTTTCTCAGAAAGCTTCTTTCTAGTTTTTATCTGAGGATGTTTCCTTTTTTGCCATCGACCTCAATGAGCTCACGAATATCCCTTTACAGATTCCACAAAAATAGTGTTATTAAACTTCTCCATGAAAAGAAAATTGTAAATTTGTGAGGTGAATTCACACATCAGAAAGCAGTTTCTCAGAAAGCTTCTATTTTGTTTTTGTCTGAGGATATTTCCTTTGTCACCATATGCTTCAATGCACTCCCTAATATCCTATTGCAGATTAAGCAAAAACAGTGCTACCATGCTACTCCATGAAAACAGTGTTAACATAGTGCTCCATGAGAAAAAGGTGTAACTCTATGAGATGAACTCACACATCAAAGGAACTTTCTCATAAATCTTCTTTCTTGTTTTTATCTGAGGATATTTCCTTTGTCACCATAGGCTTCGATTCAATGTAAATTAACACTTCTGAGATTCCCGAAAAAAAGTGCTACTGAACTGTTCCAATAAAAGAATAGTAACTCTGTGAGATGAATTCACAAATCGCAGAGCAGTTCCTCAGAAAGCTTCTTTCTAGGTTTTGTCTGAGGATATTTGCTTTCTCACAATAAGCTTCAATGCAATCCCAAATATCCTATTGCTGATTCCATGAAAACAGTGTTAGCAAACTGCTCCAAGAAAAGAATCATGTAACTCTGAGATGAATAGCACATCACAAAGCTGTTTCTCAGAAAGTTTCTTTCTAATTTTTATCTGAGGGTATTTCCTTTTTCACCACAGGTTTCAATGCGATAAAAATCTTCCTTTCTCAGATTCCCCTAAAACAGTGCCACCAAACTGCTCCATGAAAAGGATGGTGTAACTCTGTGACATGAATTCACACACTACAAAGCTGTTTCTCAGAAAGCTTCTTTCTAGTTTTTCTCTGAGGATATTTGCTTTTTCACCATATTCCTCAATGTGATTCTGAATATCCCATTGCAGATTCCAGGAAAAAAAGTGTTAGAAAACTTCTCAATGAAAAGTACTGTGTAACACTGTGAGGTGATTTCACGTATCACAAAGCAGTTTCACAGAAAGCTTCTTTTTGGTTTTTATGTGAGGATATATTCTTTGCAACCATAGGCTTCAGTATGCTCTGAAATATCCTCTTACAGATTCTATGAAAAACGTTTTATCAAACTCTTCAATGAAAACAATGTTATAATTCTGTAAGATGAAATCACACATCACAAAGCAGTTTCTCAGAATGCTTCTTTATAGGTTTTATCTGAGGATATTTCCTTGTTCAGTATAGGCCTCAGTGGGATCCTAAATATCCCTTTGCAGATTCCCCAAATCCGTGTTAGTAAACTTCTCCATGAAAAGAAAGGTGTAACTCTGTGAGATTAATTCACACATCACAAGGAAATATCTCAGAAAACTTCTTTCTAGTTTTTATGTGAGGATATTTCCTTTGTCACCATAGGCTTCATGGTGATCGAAAATAACCCTTCTCATATTACCCAAAAACAGTGCTACAAAACTGATCCATGAAAAGAATTGTGTAACTCTCTGAGATGAATTAACCCAGTGCAAAGTGGTTTCTCAGAAAGCTTCTATCTAGTTTTTATATGAGGATATTTCCTTTTTCACCCGTATCTTCAATGTGCTCTGACATACCAAATTGCGGATTCCTTGGAAAGAATGTTAGCAAACAGCTCAATGAAAACAACTATGTAATCCTGTGAGATTAATTCACATATCACTAAGCAGTTTCTCAGAAATATTTTCTTTTGTTTTTGTCTCAGGATATTTCCTTTGTCACCATAGGCTTTGATGCCATCAAAAATACCCCTTGTGAAATTCCCCAAATCAGTGCTACCAAACTGTGCCATGAAAATAAAGTGTAAATCTGTGAGGTGAATTCACAGAACTCTAAGCAGTTTTACAGAAATTTTCTTTTTGGCATTTGTCAGGATATTTTGTTTGTCACCAAAGGCTTCAATATACTCCAAAATATCCTATTGCAGAATCCATGAAAACATTGTTAGCAAATTGCTCCACAAAATGAATGGTGTAGCTCTGTGAGATAAATTCACATGGCACAAAGCAGTTTCTCAGAAAGCTTCCTTCTAGTTTTCATCTGAGGATATTTTCCTTTTCACCATATGTCTCAACTTTCTCCCAAATATCACTTTGTAGATCCAACAAAAACAGTGTTAACAAACTGCTCCATGAAGATTAACATGTTACTCTGAGAGATGAACACACACCACAAAGTTTCTCAGATAGCTTCTTGCTAGTTTTTATCTGACTATACTTTAATATGTCATGAATTGGCTTCAATGTGATTCAAAATATCCCTTTTCAAATTCCCAAAAACAGTGCTACCAAACTGCTACATGAAAAAAATGGTGTAATTCTGTAAGATGAATTCACACATCAGAAACATGTTTCTCTGACTGCTTCTTTCTAGATTTTATCTGAGGGTATTTTCTTTTTCTCCATATTCCTCAGTACTCTCTGGGATATCCCATTACAGATTCCACAAAAAAAGTGTTAGCAAACTGCTCAATGAAAAGAATGGGGTAACTCAGTGAGATGATTTCACGCCTCACAAAGCAGTTTCACAGAAAGCTTCTTTTTGGTTTTTATCTGAGGATATTTCCATGGTCACCATAGTCTTCAGTGCGATTCAAAGTATCCCTTCTCACATTACCTAAAAAGAGTGCTACCAAACTTTTCAATGAAAAGAGTGTTGTAACTCTGTGGGATGAATTTACACATCACAAAGTAGTTTCTCAGAAAGCTTCTTTCTAGTTTTTCTCTGAGGATATTTACTTTTTCAACATAGGCCTCACTTCACTCCCATATATCCTTTTGTTAATTCCATGAAAACAGTGTTAGCAAACTACTCAATGAAAAGAAGGTGTTACTCTAAGAGATGCATATATACATCACAAAGAACTTTCTCAGAAAGTTTTTTTCTAGTTTTATCTGTGGATATTTCCTTTGTCACCATAGGCTTCAATACAATCCAAACTATCCCTTCTCAGACTCCCCAAAAACAGTGCTACCAAACGGTTCCATGAAAATAATGGTGTAACTCCAAGAGATAAATTGACACATAACAAATTCGTTTCTCAGTATGCTTCTTTCTAATTTTTATCTGATAATATTAACTTTTTCACCATATTCCTCAGAGCTCTGGAATATCCCTTTGCAGATTCCAGGAAAAAAGTGTTAGCAAACTTCTCAATGAAAGGAATGGTGTAACACTGTGAGATGAATTCACACATCACAAAACAGTTTCACAGAAATATTCCTTTGTTTTTTTCTCTGAGGATATTTCCTTTGTCATAATAGACTTCAATGCACTCCCAAATATCCTATTGCAGATTTCAAGAAAACAGTGATATCAAACTGCTCAATGAAAATAACAGTGTAACTGTGTGAGATGAATTCACACATTACAAAGCAGTTTCTCAGAAATCTTTCTCTTTTTTATCTGAGGATATTTCCTTTTTCACTATAGACTTCAAAGCTGTCACAAATATCTTCTTGCAGATTCCATGAAAACAGTGTTAGCAATTTCTCCATGAAAAAATAGGTGTTACTCTGTGAGATGAATATATACATCACAAATAAACTTCTCACAAAGCTGATTTCTACTGTTTATCTGAGGATATTTGCTTTGTCAACATAGACTTCAATGCGATCCAAAATATCCCTTCTCAGATTCCCCAAAAGCAGTGCTCCAGTACTGCTCCTTGAAAGGAATCGTGTAACTCTGTGAGATGAAATCACAACTCACAAAGCAGTGTCTCAGAAACCATCTTTTACTTTTTGCATGAGGATATTTCCTTTGTCACCCTAAACTTCATTGATCTTTGAAATATCCCATTGCAGATTCCAAGAAAACAGTGTTAGCCAACTGCTCAATAATAGGAAAGGTGTAACTCTGTGAGTTGAATTCACACATCACAAAGCAGTTTCTCAGAAAGCTTCTTACTAGTTTTTATCTGAGGATATTTCCATTTTCACTATAGTCTCAATGTGTTCCCAAATATCCCTTTGCAGATTCCAGGAATCAATGATAGCAAACTACTCCATGAGAAGAAAGTTGTAACACTGTGAGATGAATTCACACATCACAAAGAACTTTCTCAGAAAACTTCTTTCTAGTTTTTATCTGAGAACATTTCCTCACCACCATAGGCTTGAATGAGAGCCAAAATACTCCTTCTCAGATTCCCCATAAACATTGCTACCTAACTGCTCCATGAAAATAATCATGTAACTCTGTTAGATGTATTAACACATCACAAAACGGTTTTTCAGAAAGCTTCTTTCTAGTTTTTTATGAGCCTATTTCCTTTTCCTCCATAGGCTTCAATGTGCTCCCAATTATCCCTTCTCTGATACCACAAAAAAAAGTGATGCCAAAGTGCTCCCTCAACAGAAACATTTAGCTCTATGAGATAAATGCACACATCACAAAGGGGTTTCTCAGAAAGATTCTCTCCCGTTTTTACCTGAAGTTATTTCCTTTCTGGCCAATGGACGCCAAGTGCTACTGATTATCCCTTTGCAGATTTTCCAAAGCAGTGTTAGCAAACTGCTCAATCAAAAGAATGATATCATTCTGTAAGATAAATTCACTCATCGCAAAGCAGATTTTCTGAAAACTACTTTCCAGTTTTTATCTGAGGATACTTCCTTTTTCAATATTGGCCTCAGTGCACTCCCAAATATCCCTTTACAGATTCCATGAAAACCGTGTTAGCAAACTGCTCCATGAAAAGAAAGGTGTAACTCTGTGAGATGAATTCACACATCATAGAGAATATCTCAGAAAACTTTGTTCTAGTATTTATCTGAAGATATTCCCTTTTTCACCATAGGCATGAATGAGATCCAAATTATTCCTTCTCAGATCCTCCAAAAAAACATTATTACCAAAATACTCAATGAAAAGAATCATGTAACCCTGTGAGCTTCTTTTTGGTTTTTTATCTTTGGATATTTTCTTTGTTACCATAGGATTCAATGCACTCCCATATATCCTATTGCAGATTCCATGGAAACACTGTTATCGAAGAGCTTAATGAAAAAAACATTGTAACTCTGTAAGATGAATTCGCACATCACATATAACTTTCTCAGTAAGCTTCTTTCTAGAGATTTTCTCAGGATATGTCCTTTGTCACCATAGGCTTGAATATGATCCATAATATCCATTCTCAGATTCCCCAAAAATAGTGCTACTAAACTGATCCATGAAAAGAATCGTGTAACTCTGTGAGCTGAATTAGGATATCACAAAGAGGTTTCTCAGAAAGCTTCTTTTCACTTTTTCTATGAGGATATTTGCTATGTCACCATAAGCTACAATGTGCTCTGAACTATCCCAATGCAGGTTAGAAGAAAACAGTGTTAGCAAACTGTTCCATGGAAAGACCATGTAACACTGTGAGATGAATTCAAACATCAAAAAGCAGTTTCTCAGAAAGTGCGTTTCTAGTTTTTATCTGAGGATATTTCCCTTTTCACCATAGGGCTCAAGATGCTACCAAATATCTCTTTGCAGATTCGATGAAAACAGTGTTAGCAAAGTAATCCATGGAAAGAAAGGTGTAACTCTGTGTGATGAATTCACCCATCACAAGGAAGTTTCTGACAAAGCTTCTTTCTAGTTTTTGTCTGAGGATATTTCCTTTGACACCATAGGCTTCAATGCGATCCCAAATATGCCTTCACAGACGCCCCCAAAACAGTGCTACCAAACTGCTACATGAAAAGAAAGGTGTAACTCTTTGAGACGAAATAACACACCACAAAACAGTTTCTCAGAAAATTATTTCCAGTTTTTGTCTTAGGATAGTTCCTTTGACAGCATGAAGTTAAATGCTCTCCAAAATATCCATTGCAGATTCCAAGAAAAGAGTTTTAGCAAACTGCTCAATGAAAAGAAGAGTGTAACTCTGTGAGATGAATTCAGAAATCACAAAGCAGTATGTCAGAAAGCTTCTTTTTGTTTTTAATCTGAGGATATTTCCTTTGTCACAACTGGCATAAATTAGTCCCAAATATCCTATTGCAGATTCCACAAAAACAGTGTTATCAAACTGCTCCATGAAAAGAACGGTGTAACTCTGTGAGATGAGTTCACATACCACAAAGACTTTCTCAGAAAGCTTCTTTCTAATTTTTATCTGAGAATATTTCCTTTGTCACCATCGCCTTCAATGTAATCCCAAATATCACTTCACAGATTCCCCAAAAAACAGTCCAACCAACCTGATCTCTGAAAAGAATCCTGTAACTGTGAGGTGAAGTAAAACATCAAAAAGTGATGACTCAGAAAGCTTCTTTCTAGTTTTTATATGAGGACATTTCCTTTGTCACCATAAGTTCAATATGCTAAGAAATATACCATTGCAGATTCCAAGAAAAGAGTGTTACCAAACTGCTGAGTGAAATGAACAGTGTAACTCTGTGATAGGAATTCACACATCACAAAGCAGTTTCTCAGAAAGCTTCTTGCTAGTTTTTATCTGGAGGTATTTTCTTTTTCACCAGAGGGGTTAATGTGCTCCCAAATGTCCCTTTGCAGATTCCAGGAAAACAGTACTAATATTCTCCTCCATGAAGAGAAAATTGTAAGTCTCTGAGGCGAATTGACGCATCATGAAGAAATTTCGAAGAAAGCTTATTTCTGGTTTTTATCTCAGGACATTTCCTTTGTCACCATAGGCTTCTATGCCTTCCAAAGTACCCCTTCTCAGACACCCCAAAAAGAGTGCTACCAAACTGATCCATGAAAAGAATCGTGTAACTCTGTGAGATGAATTCAAAAATCACAAAGCAGTTTCTCAAAAAGCTTCTGTGTAGTTTTTATCTGAGGATGTTTAGTTTTTCACCATTGGCCTCAATGCGCTCTGAAATATCCCTTTGCAGATTTCACGAAAACAGTGTTAGCAAACAGCTCCATGAAAAGAAAGTTGTAACTCTGTGAGGTGAATTCACACATCACAAAGAACATTCCCAGAAACTTTCTTTCTAGTTTGTATCTGAGGATATTTCCTGTGTCACCAGAGGCTTCAACGGTTCCAAGATATCCACTCTCATATTTCCCAGAGAGTTCTACCAAACTGCTACATGAAAGGAAAGGTGTAACTCTGTTATATAAATTCACAAATCACAAAGCAGTTTCTCAGAAAGCTTTTTTCTAGTTTTTGTCTGAGGATATTTCCTTTGTCACCCTAAGATTCAATGTGCTCCAGAATATCCCAAAGCAGATTCCACAAAAACAGTGTTAGCAAACTGTTCCATGAAAAGACAGGTGGATCCCTATAAGATGAATTCACACGTCAAAAAGAATTTTCTCAGAAAGCTTCTTTCTAGTTTTTATCTGAGGATATTTCCTTTATCAACATAATCTTCAATGAGATCCAAAATATCCCTTCTCAGATTCCACAAAAAAAAGTTACCAAACCGCTCCATGAAAAGAATTGTGTAACTCTGTGACAAGAATTATCACATCAGGAAGCCTTTCCTCAGAAAGCTTCTTTAAATGAGGGTAATCCTTTGTCACCTTAAGCTTCAATGCACTCCAAAATATTCCTTTGTAGATTCCACGAAAACAGTGTTATGAAATGGCACAATGAAAAGAATGGTGTAACTCTGTGAGTTAACTTCACACATCAGAAATACTATGTCAGAAAGCTTATTTCTAGTTTTTATCTGAGGATAGTTCCTTTGTCACCATAGGCTTCAACGTGCTCCCAAATATCAATTTGCAAATTACATAAAAACAGTGCTAGCAAACTGCTCAGTGAAAACTACAGTGTAACACGATGAGATGAATTCACACATCACAAAGCAATTTCTCAGAAAGTTTCTTTCTAGTTTTTATCTGAGGGTATTAATTTTTTAAAATAGGCCTCAATGCACTCCCCAATATCCCTTTGCAGATTACACAAAAACAGTGTTAGCATGAAAATTTCCATGAAAAGAAATTTGTAACTCTTTGAGTTGAATTCCCACATCACAAAGAACCTTCTCAGAACGCTTATTTCTGGTTTTTATCTGAGGATATTTCCTTTCTCAAGATAGGCTGAAATGCAATCCAAAGTATCCCTTCGTAGAATATCCAAAAACAGTGCTACCAAACTGCGAAATGAAAAGAATTGTTTAAAACTGTGTGATGAATTAACACATCAGAATACATTTTCTCAGAAAGCTTCTTTCTGTTTCTTATATGAGGATATTTCCTTTGTCACCTAATGTTTCAATGCACTCCAAAGTCTCCCTTTGCAGATTCCACGAAAACTGTATTGGCAAACTGCTCAATGAAAAGGACAGTGTAACTCGGTGAGATGAATTCACACATCACCAACAGTTTCTCAGGAAGCTTTTAGCTACTTATTATCTGAGGATATTTCCTTTTTCACCATAGGCTGCAATGTGCTCCCATATGTCCCCTTGCAGTTTCCATGAAAAAAGTGTTAGCAAACTGCTCAATGAAAAGAATGATGTAACTCTGCTGGGTGAATTGACACTTTACAAAACAGTTTCTCAGAAAGTTTCTTTCTAGTTTTTAACTGAGGATATTTCCTTTTACACTATAAGCCTCACTGTGCTTCCAAATATCCCTTTGCAGATTCCACGAAAACAGTGCTAGCAAAATTACTCCATGTAAAGCAATTTATAACCCTGTGAGATGAATTCACACATCAAAAAGAACTTTTTCAGAAAGCTTCTTTGTATTTCTTGTCTGAGGTTATTTCCCTTGTGTTCATAGGCTTCAATGCAATCTAAAATATCCCTTCTCAGGTTCCTCAAAAACAGAGCTATGTAACTGAGTTATGAAAAAATTCATATAATTCTCTGAGATGAATTAAAACATCACAAAACAGTATCTCACAAAGCTTCTTTCTACTTTTTGTCTGAGGATATTTCCTTTGTCAGCATAAGCTTCAATGTGCTCTGAAATAATCCATTGCAAATTCCAAGAATACAGTGTTAGGGATTATGGGGGGCGGAGCAAGATGGCCGAATAGGAACAGCTCCAGTCTCCCGCTCCCAGCATGAGTGACAAAGAAGACAGGTGATTTCTGCATTTTCAACTGAGGTACTGGGTTTATCTCACTAAGGAGTGCCAGACAATCGGTGTTGGTCAGCTGTTGCAGCCTGACCAGCCAGAGGTGAAGCAGGATGAGGCATCGCCTCACCTGAGAAGTGCAAGGGGGAAGGGAATCCGTTTTACTAGCCAGGGGAACTGAGACACACAACACCTGGAAAATCGGGTACTCCCACCCCAATACTGCCTATTAAGCAAACGGGCACACCAGGAGATTATATCCCACACCTGGCAGGGAGGGTCCCACACCCACGGAGCCTTCCTCATTGCTAGCACAGCAGTCTGCGATCTAACTGCAAGGCAGCAGTGAGGCTGAGGGAGGGGCACCCACCATTGCTGAGGCTTAAGTAGGTAAACAAAGCCCTGGGAAGCTCGAACTGGGTGGAGCTCACAGCACCTCAAGGAGGCCTGCCAGTCTCTGTAGATTCCACCTCTGGGGGCAGGGCACAGCTAAAAAATAACAACAACAACAACAACAAAAAGCAGCAGAAACCTCTGCAGATGCAAACAACTCGGTCTGACAGCTTTGAAGAGAGCAGTGGATCTCCCAACACAGAGGTTGACATCTGAGAACGGACAGACTGCCTGCTCAAGTGGGTCCCTGACCCCTGAGTAGCCTAACTGGGAGACATCCCCCACTACGGGCAGACTGACAACCCACACCTCACAGAGTGGAGTACACCCCTGAGAGGAAGCTTCCAAAGCAAGAATTAGACAGGTACACTCGCTGTTCAGCAGTATTCTATCTTCTGCAGCCTCTGCTGCTGACACCCAGGCAAACAGGGTCTGGAAGGGACCTCAAGCAATCTCCAACAGACCTACAGCTGAGTATCCTGATTGTTAGAAGGAAAACTAACAAACAGGAAGGACACCCACACCAAAACCCCATCAGTATGTCAGCATCATCAACGACCAGAGGCAGATAAAACCACAAAGATGGGGAAAAAGCAGGGTAGAAAACTGGAAATTCAAAGAATAAGAGCGCATCTCCCCCTCCAAAGGAACACAACTCATCGGAAGCAACAGGTCAAAGCTGGACGGAGAATGACTTGATGAGATGAGAGAAGAAGGCTTCAGACCATCAAACTTCTCAGAGCTAAAGAAGGAATTATGTATCCAGCGCAAAGAAACTAAAAATCTTAAAAAGAGTGGAAGAATTGATAACCAGAATAATTAATGCAGAGAAGGTCATAAAAGAACTGACAGAGATGAAAACCATGACACGAGAAATACGTGACAAATGCACAAGCTTCAGTAACCGACTCGATCAACTGGAAGAAAGAGTATCAGTAATTGAGGATCAAATGAATGAAATGAAGCGAGAAGTCTACAGAAAAAAGAAGAAAAAGAAATGAACAAAGCCTGCAAGAAGTATGGGATTATGTAAAAACACCAAATCTACGTCTGATTTGGGTGCCTGAAAGTGAGGGAGAAAATGGAACGAAGTTGGAAAACACTCTACAGGATATCATCCAGGAGAACTTCCCCAACCTAGTAGGGCAGGCCAACATTCAAATTCAGGAAATACAGAGAA
>NW_012118277.1:583059-584188 GCF_000951035.1 Colobus angolensis palliatus | reverse complement strand
TTCTTAAAGAAAAGAATTTTAAACCCAGAATTTCATATCCAGCCAAACTAAGTTTCATAAGTGAAGGAGAAAAAAAATACTTTACCAATAAGCAAATGCTTAGAGATTTTCTCACCACCAGGCCTGACTTACAAGAGACCCTGAAGGAAGCACTAAACACGGAAAGTAACAACCGGTACCAGCCATTGCAAAAACATGCCAAATTGTAAAGACCATGGAGGCTAGGAAGAAACTACATCAACTAATGAACAAAATAACCAGTTAATATCATAATGGTAGGATCAAGTTCACACAAAACAATATTAACCTTCAATGTAAATGGACTAAATGCTCCAATTAAAAGACACAGGCTGGCAAATTGGATAAAGAGTCAAGACACATCAGTCTGCTGTATTCAGGAGACACATCTCACATGAAGAGACATACATAGGCTCAAAATAAAGGGATGGAGGAAGATCTACCAAGTAAATGGAGAACAATAGGAAGCAGGGGTTGCAACACTAGTCTCTGATAAAACAGACTTTAAACCATCAAAGATCAAAAGAGACAAGGAAGGCCATTACATAATCGTAAAGGGATCAATTCACAGGTAGAGCTAACTATCCTAAATATATATGCACCCAATACAGGAGCACTCAGATTCATAAATCAAGTACTTAGGGACTTACAAAGGGACTTAGACTCCTATACAATAATAATGGGAGACTTCAACGTCCCACTGTCAACATTCGACAGATCAACGAGACAGAAAGTTAATAAGCATATACAGGAATTGAACTCATCTCTGCATCAAGCAGGCCTAATAGACATCTACAGAACTCTGCACCCCAAATCAACAGAATATACATTCTTCTCAGTACCACATCACATTTATTCCAAAATTGACCACATAATTGGAAGTAAAGCACTCCTCAGCAAATGTACACAAACAGAAATTATAACAAACTGTCTCACAGACCACAGTGCGATCAAACTAGGACTCAGGACTAAGAAACTCAATCAACACTGCTCAAATAAATGGAAACTGAATAACCTGCTCCTGAATGACTACTGGGTACATAACGGAATGAAGGCAGGAGTAAAGATGTTCTTTGAAACCAATGAGAACAAAGATACAACATACCAGAAT
>NW_012118277.1:552297-580734 GCF_000951035.1 Colobus angolensis palliatus | reverse complement strand
AAGGACACTTTTACACTGTTGGTGGGATTGTAAACTAGTTCAACCATTATGGAAAACAGTATGGCGATTCCTCAAGGATCTAGAACTAGAAGTACAATACGACCCAGCCATCCCATTATTGGGTATATACCCAAAGGATTATAAATCATGCTGCTATAAAGATACATGCACACGTATATTTATTTTGGCACTGTTCACAATAGCAAAGACTTGGAATCAACCCAAATGTCCATCAGTGTCAGATTGGATTAAGAAAATGTGGCACATATACCCCATGGAATACTATGCAGCCATTAAAAAGGATGAATTTGAGTCCTTTGTAGGGACATGGATGCAGCTGGAAACCATCATTCTCAGCAAACTATCGCAAGAACAGAAAACCAAACACCGCATGTTCTCACTCATAGGTGGGAACTGAACAATGAGATCACTTGGACTCGAGAAGGGGAACATCACACACCAGGGGCTATCATGGGGAGGGGGAATAGGGGAGGGATTGCATTGGGAGTTATACCGGATGTAAATGACGAGTTGATGGGTGCAGCACACCAGCATGGTACAAGTATACATATGTAACAAACCTGCAAGTTATGCATAAGTACTCTAGAAATTAAAGTATAATAAAAAGGAAGAACAAAAAATTAATAAAATAAAATAAAATAAAATAAAAATAAAAATAAAAGAAAGAAAACAGTGTTAGCAAACTGCTCAATGAAAAGGACAGTTTAACTCTGTGAGATGAATTCACACATTGAAAGGCAGTTTTTCAGAAAGATTCTTTCTAGTTTTTATCTGAGCATAATTCCTTTTTCACCATACACTTCAACACGCTCCCATATATACCTTTGCAGATTCCACGATAACAGTGTTATCAAACTGCTCAATGAAAAGAATGGTGAAACTCTGTGTGATGCATTCACACATCACATAGCAGTTCCTGAGAAAGCTTCTTTATAGTTTTTATCTGAGGATACTTCGTTTTTCTATATCATCCTCAATGTGCTGCCTAATATCCCAATGCAGATTCCACGAAAAGAGTGTTAGCAAACTGCTCCATGAAAAGAATGCTATAACTCTGTGAGATGAATTCACACATCACAAAGTTGTTTCTCAGAAAGCTTCTCTCTAGCTTTTATCTGAAGATATTTCCTTCGACATCCTAGGCTTCAATGTGCTCCCAAGTAGCCTATTACAGATTCTATGAAACCAGTTTTATCAGACTGCTGAATGAAAACAGCTGTGTAACTCTGTGAGATGCATTCACACATCAAAAAGCAGTGCCTTAGAAACCTTCTTTCTAGTTTTTATCTGAGGTATGAAATTTTTCACCATAGGCCTCAATACACTCCCAATCATCCCTTTGCAGATTCCAAGAAAACAGTGTTATAAACCTGCTCATTGAAAAGAGTGGTGTAACTCTGTGAGATGAATTCACACATCACAAAGAACTTTCTCAGAAAGCTTATTTCTAGTTTTTAACTGAGGATATTTCCTTTTTCACCACAGGTTTCAATGGGATCCAAAATATCCCTTCTCAGATTACACAAAAACTATGGTAGCAAACTTATACATGAAAAGTATCGTGTAACTCTGAGAGATGAATTAGCACATCAGAAATCAGTTTATCTGAAAACTTCACTCTCATTTTTATCTGAGAATATTTTCTTTTTCACTACAGGTCTCAATGTACTCCTAAATATACCTTTGCAGATTCCAGGAAAACTGTGTTAGAAAAAGTGCTCCATGAAATGAAAGGTGTAACTCTGTGATATTAATTCACACATCACAAGGAACTTTCTCAGAAAGTTTCTTTCTAGTTTTTATCTGAGGTTATTTCCTTCGTCACCATGGGCTTCAATGCCATTCAATATATCCCTATCAGATTCCCGAAAAACAGTGCTACAAAACTGCTCCCTGAAAACTGTGGTGGTACTCTGTGAGTACAAAGCTGTTTCTCAAAAAACTTCTTTCTAGTTGTTATCAGAGGATATTCCCTTTTTCACCATAATCCTCAATGCCTTCCAAAATATCCCATTGAAGATTAAATGAAAAAAGCATTAGTAAACTTCTCATTGAAAAGAATAGTGTAACTCTGTGAGATTAATTCACACATCACAAAGCAGTTTCTCAGAAAGCTTCTTTCTAGTATTTATCTGAGGATATTTCATTTTTCACTATAGGCCTCAATGAACTAAAAAAATCCCTTTGCAGACTCCATGAAAACTGTGTAATCAAACTGCTCAATGAAAAGAATTGTGTAACTCTCTGAGATGAAATGATGCTTCACAACAAACTTTCTCAGAAGCTTCTTTCTAGTTTTTATCTGTGGATTTTTCCTTTGTCGCCTTAGACGTTAATGCGATCCAAAATATCCCTTCTCAGAGTCCCCAAAAACAGTGCTACCAATCTCATCCATGAAAAGAATCATGTAACTCTGTGAGATGAATTAACACAGCTCAAAGTGGTTTCTCAGAAAGATTCTTTTTAGTTTTTTTCTGAGGATATTTCCTTTGTCACCATAAGAATCAATACGCTCTGAAATATCCCATTGCAGATTCCAAGAAAAAAGTGGTAGCAAACTACACAATGAAAAGAACAGTGTAACTCTGTGAAATGAATTCACACATCACAAATGAGTTTCTCAGAAAGCATATTTTTGGTTTTTATATGGGGTATTTCCTTTGTAACCATAAGCTTAAATGTGCTCCCAAATACAATGTTGCAAATTCCACAAAAACAGTGTTATCAAACTCCTCAATGGAAAGAACGGTGTTACTCTGTGAGATGAATTCAAGAGTTACAAAGCACTTTCTCAGAAACCTTCTTTCTACTTTTTATATGAGGATATTTCCCTTTTCACTGTACGCCTCAATGTACTCCCAAATATCCCTTGACAGATTCCATGAAAACAGTCTTAGGAAACTGCTCCATGAAAAGAAAGGTGTAACTCTGTGAGGTGAATTCACATATCACAAAGAACATTCTCAGAAAACTTCTTTCTAGTTTTTCTGTGAGGATATTTCCTTTGTCACCATAGGCTTCAATGAGGTCCAAAATATCCTTTCTCAGATTCCCCAAAAACAGTGGTACCAAACTGATCCATGAGAAGTATCATGTAACTCTGAGAGATGAATTAACACATCACAAAGCAGTTTCTCAGAAAACTTCTTTCTCATTATATCTGAGAATACTTCCTTTTTCACTATAGGCCTCAATGTGCTCCCAAATATCACATTGCAGATGCCACGAAACCAGTGTTAGCAAACTGCTCCATGTAACGAAAAGTGTAACTGCATGAGATGAATTCACACATGACAAAGTAGTTTCTCAGAAAGCTTCTTTCTAGTTTTTATCTAAGAATATTTCCTCTTTCACCATAAGCCTCAATGTGCTCTGTATTGCAACATTGATGATTCCATGAAAAAAGTGCTAGGGAACTGCTTCATGAAAAGAAAGGGGTTACTCTGTGAAATAAATTCACACATCACAAGGAACTTTCTAATTAAGCTTATTTCTAGTTTTTAACTGAGGATATTTCCTTTTCCACCATCGGCTTTCATTCGCTCCCAAATATCCCTTCTCAGACACCACAAAAACAGTGATGCCAAAGTGCTCCCTCAGCAGAAAGCTTTACATCTATGAGATGAACGATCACATCAGAAAGTATTTTTCATGAACTTTCTCTCCTGTTTTTACCTGAAGATATTTCCTTTTTCAACATTGGCCTCTATCTGCTACCAAATATCCCTTGTATATTCGATGAAAAGATTACTAACAAACTGCTAAATGAAAAGAAAGATTTAACTCGGTGACATGAATTCTCCCATCGCAAAACAGTCTCTCAGAAAGCTTCATTCTAGTTTTATCTGAGGGTATTTCCTTTTACACCTTAAGCTTCTCTGTGCTCCGAATATACTTTTGTACATAACACGAAACCAGGGTTACCAAACAGTTCAATAAAAAGAATGGTTTACCTCTGGGAAATGAATTCACCCAGTACAAATAAATCTCTCAGAAAGCTCTTCCCTAGTTTTAATCTTTGCGTATTTACTTTTCCACCATCAGCCTGAATGTGCTCTCAACTACCACTTCCCAGACGCCACAAAACCAGTGATGAAAAACTGCTCAATCAACAAAATGATTTATCTCTATGATTTGAATCCACAATTCACAAAACAGTTTCTCAAAAACCTTCTCTCCAGTTTTTATCTGAAGATGTTTCCTTTTTCACCATAGACTTCTATGAGCTCCAGAAAATCCCTTTTGAGATTACCCAAAAAGAGTGTTACCAAACTGCTCAATGAAAGAAAGATATTACACTGTGAGATGAATTCGCCCATCAAAAAGCAGTTTCTCTAAAGCTTTTTTCTGGTTTTTATCTGAGGATATTTCCTTTTTCACCATAGATCTCAAAGCGCTCCCAAATATCCCTTTGCAGATTCCAAAAAAACAGTGTTAGCTAACTGCTCCATGAAAAGAAAGGTGCATCTCAGTGAGGTGAATTCACATATCACAAAGAGCTTTCTCAGAAGGTTTCTTTCTAGTTTTATCTGAGGATATTTCCTTTGTCACCATAAGTTTCAAGGCAATCCAAAATATCCCTTCTCAGGTGCACCAAAAACAGTGCTACCAATCTGCTCCATGAAAGCAACCATGTAACGTTGTGAGATGACTTAACACATCAGAAAGTGGATTCTCAGAATGCTTCTTTCTAGTTTTTATATGAGGATATTTACTTTGTCACCATAAGCTTCAATGCGCTGAGAAATATCAGATTTCAGATTCCAAGAAAACAGTGTAAGTAAGCCACTCAATGCAAAGAGCAGTTTAACTCTGTGAGATTAATTCACAGATCACAAAGCGGTTTCTCAGAAAGCTTGTTTCTAGTTTTTGTCTGAGGATATTTCCTTTTTCACCATATTCCTCAATGCACTCCGGAATACCCAATTTCAGAATAAACGAGAATAGTGTTAGCAAACTTCTCAATGAAAAGAAGAGTGTTACTTGGTGAGATGAATTCACACATCACAAAGAATTTTCACTGAAAACTTCTTTTTGGTTTTTATCTGAGGATATTTCCTTTGTCACCATAGGCTTCAATGCCCTCTAAAATACCCTATTGCAGATACCACGAAATCAGTGTTATCAAACTGATCAATGAAAAGAATGGTCTAACTTTGTAAGATGAATTCACACATCACAAAGGTGTATCTCAGAAAGCTTCCTTCTATATTTTACATGAGGATATTAACTTTTTCACTGTAGTCCTCAATGCATTCAAGAATATCCCATTGCAGATTATATGAAAACAGTGTTAAAAACCTGCTCCTTGTAAAGACAGGTGTAACTTTCTGAGATGAATTCACACATCACAAAGAAATTTCTCAAAATGATTCTTTCTAGTTGTTATCTGAGGATATTTCCTTTGTCACCATAGGCTTCAATGCACTTCAAAATATCACTTCTCAAATTCCCCAAAAACACTGTTACCAAACTGACCCATGAAAAGGATCGTGTAACTCTGTGAGATGAATTAACATATAACAAATTGGTTTCTTGGAAAGCTTCTTTCTAGTTTTTATATGAGGATATTTTCTATGTCTCCATAAGCTTCAATATGCTCCAAAATATCATATTCTAGATTCCAAGAAAACAGTGTTAGTTAACTGCTAAATGAAAACTACAGTGTAATACTGTGAGATGAATTCACACATCACAAAGCAGTTTCTCACAAAGATTCTTTCCTCTTTTTAACTAAGATCATTTTCTTTTACACCATAGGTCTGAATGCACTTGAATGTATACCTTTGCAGATTCCGCAAAAATAATGTTAGCAAACTGACCAATTAAAAGAATGGGGTAACTCTGTAGGATGAATTCACACACTCCAAAGCAGTTTCTCAGAAAGCTTCTTTCTAGTATACATCTGAGGAAATTTTCTTTGTCACCATAGGATTCTGTGTGATCCAAAATATCCCTTCTCAGGTTCCCCTAAACACTGCTACCAAACAGATCCATGAAAAGAATCATGTGACTCTGGGATATGAATTCACATATCACAAAGATGTTTCTCAGAAAACATATTTCTAGTTTTTATCTCAGGATATTTCCTTTTTCACCATATTCCTCAATGCACTCCCAAATATCCCATTGCAGATTAAGCGAAGAAATTGTGAGCAAACTTCTCAATGGAAAGAATGGTAAAACTCAGTGAGATGAATTCATACATCACAAAGCAGTTTCACAGAAATCTTCTTCTTGGTTGTTGTCTGAGGATATTTCCCTTGTCACCAAAAGCTTCAATGCACTCCCAAACAACTCCTCTCAGGTACCATAGAAATGGTGATACTGAATTGCTCCATCAAAAAAAAAAGTTAAACTCTATGAGATGAATACACACATCACAAAATCGTTTCTCAGAAAGCTTCTCTCCAGTTTTAACCTGAAGGAATTTACTTTTTAACCATAAGCCTCTAGGAGCTCCCAAATATAACTTTCCAGATTCCATAAAAATAGTACTATCAAGCTGCTCAACGAAAATAAAGGTGAAACGCTGATGAATTCACCCATCACAAAGAAATTTCTCAGAAACTTCTTTCAACTTTTTATCTCAGGATATGTCCTTTTCCAACATTGGCTTCCATGCTCTCACAAATATTTCTTTGTAGATTCCATGAAAACAGTGTTAGCACACTGCTCCATGAAAGGAAATGTGAAACATTGTGAGATGAACTCACACATCACAAAGAACATTCTCAGAAAGCTTCCATTTAGTTTTTAATCTGTGGACATTTCCTTTGTCACCACAGGCTTCACTGTGATCCAAAATATCCCTTCTCAGATTCCCCAAATACAGTGGTACCAAATTGCTCCATGGAAGGAATCGTGTAAGTCAGTGAAATGAATTCACACATCATAAAACAGTTTCTCAGAAAGCTTCTTTATTGTTAATATCTTAGGGTATTTCCTTTTTCACTATAATACTCAATGTGCTCCCAAATATCCCTTTGCAGACTCCACGAAAGCAGTGTTAGCAAACTGATGCATGAAAACAAAGGTGTAACTCTGTGAGATGAATTCAGACATCACAGAGAACTTTTTCAGAAAGCTTCTTTCCTTCTGAGGATATTTCCTTTGTCATCATAGGCTTCAATACACTGCAAAATATCACTTCACAGATACCCAAAAACACTGCTACCAAACGGGTCCATGAAAAGGATCCTGTAAATCAGTGAGTGAAATTAACACATCACAAAGCAGTTTCTGAAAAAACGTCTTTCTGGTTTTTACATGAGGATATATCCTTTGTCACCGTAAGCTTCAATGCACTCTGAAATATCCCATTGTGGATTCCAAGAAAACAGTGTTAGCAAAGTGTTCTATGAAAAGAACAGTGTAACTCTCTGAGATCAATTCACACATCACAAATCAGTTTCTCAGAAAGCTTCTTTCTAATTTTTATCGGAGGCAATTTCTTTTGTCACCATAAGCCTCAAAGCAATCCCAAATATCCCTTTGCAGATTCCATGAAAACAGTGTTACCAAACTGCTCTATGAAAAGAAAGGTGTAAATCTGTGAGATGAGTTCACAATTTACAAGGAAGATTCTCAGAAAGCTACTTTCTGGTTTTTATCTGATGATATTTCCATTGTCACCATAGGCTTCAATGTGATCCAAAATATCTCTTTTCAGATTCAACAATAACAGGGCTACCAAACTACTCCATGAACAGAATGGTGTAACTCTGTGAGATGAATTCACATATCACAAAGTTGTTTCTCAGAAAGCTTCTTTCTAGTTTTTATCTGAGGATTTTTCCTTTTCATCATATTCTTGAATGAGCTCTGGAACATCCCAACATGCATTCCATGAAAAAAATGTTAGCAAACTTTTCAAAGAAAAACACAGCATAGTTCTGTGAGATGAATTCACACATAATGAAGAAGTTTCTCAGAATGATTGCCTCACGACTTTATGAGAGAATATTTCCTTTGTCACCTTAGGCTTCAATGCAATCCAAATTATCCTTTCTCAATTTCCCCAGAAACAGTGCTACCAAACTTCTGCATGGAAAGAGTCATATAACTCTGAGAGATGAATTCACAAATCATGAATCAGTTTCTCAGTAAGTTTCTTTCTAGTTTTTGTCTGACGATATTTCCTTTTTCACCTTTTCCTCAATGTGCTCATGAATATCCCTTTGTAGATTCCAGGAAAATAGTGCTATCAAAGTTCTCCATGAAAAGAAAGGTGTAAACCTTTGAGATGAATTCACACATCACAGAGCTCTTTCTCAGAAAGCTTCTTTCTAGTTTTTTTATGAGGATATTTCCTTTTTCACTACAGGTCTCAAGGTGCTCTGGAATATCACTTTGCAGATTCCATGAAAGCAGTGTTTGCATATTGCTCCATGAAAAGAAAAGTATAAATCTCTGAGATGAAACCACACATGACAAAGCAGTTTCTCAGAAAGCTTCTTTCTAGTTTTTATCTGATGATATTTCCTTTGTCACCATAGGCTTCAATGCGATCCAAAATATCCCTTCTCAGATTCCCCAAAAACACTGCCACCGACCTGCTCCATGAAAAGAAATGTATAACTCTGTGAGATGAATTCAAAAATCACAAATCACTTTCTCAGAAAGCTTCTTACTGCTTTTTGTCTGAGGATAACTCCTTTGTTGCCATAAGCTTCAATGCACGCCGAAATACACCATTGCTGATTCCAACAAAACAGTGTTAGCAAACTGCTCAATGAGAAGAGCAGTTTAACTCTGTGACATGAACTCATACATCACAACGGAGTTGTGCAGAGAGCTTCTTTTAGGTGTTTATTTGAGGACATTTCCTTTTTCACTACAGGCCTGAATGTGTTACCAAATATCCGTTTGCAGATTCCCTGGAAATTGCACCATGGAAAGAATGGTGTAACTCTGTGAGATGAATTCGAAGTTCACAAAGAACTTTCTCAGAAGGTTTCTATATAATTTTTATCTGGGGGTATTGCCTTTGTCACCCTAGGTTTCAATGCTATCCAAAATATCCCTTCACAAATTAACCAAAAACAGTGCTACCAAACTGATCCATGAAAAGGGCCATGTATTTCAGTGAGATGAATTGACAGAGTATGAAGCAGTTTCTGAGAAATCTTCCTTCTTTTTTTTATATTATGTTATTCCTTTGTCACCAAAACATCCAATGTGATCTGAAATATCCCATTGCAGATTCCAAGAAAAGAGTGCTAGAAAATTGCTCAATGAAAAGAACAGTGTAACTCTGTGAGATGAATTCACACATCACAAAGCACTTTCTCAGAAAGCTTCTGACTTGTCTTCATCAGAGGATATTTTCTTTCTCACCATAGACCTCAATGCACTCCAAAATATCCCTTTGCAGATTCCACGAAAACAGTGTTAGCAAACTGCTCCATGAAAATAAAGGTGTAACTCTGTGAGATGAATTTACAAACCACTAAGTAGTTTCTCAGAAAGCTTCTTTCTAATTTGTGTCTGAGGAGATTTCCTTTATCACCATCAACCTCAATGCACTCCAAAAATCCCATTCCAGATTCCAAGACAACAGTGTTAGCAAACTACTCAATGAAAAGAACAGTGTACCCCTGTGAGGTGAATTCACACATTACAAAGCAGTTTCTCAGAAAGCTTCTTTCTAGTTTTTATCTGAGGACATTTCCTTTTTCACTATAGGCCTCAATGCACTCCCGGAAATATCTTTGCAGATTACACGAAAACATTGCTAGCAAACTGATCCATGAAAAGAAAGTTGTAAATCTCTGAGAGATGAATCCACACATCACCAAGCAGTTTCTCAGAAAGCTTCTTTCTAATTTTATCTGAGTTTTTCGTTTGTCACCATAGGCTTCAATGCGATCCAAAACATCCCCTCTCAGATTCCCCCAAAACAGTGCAAACAAACTGCTCCATGAAGGAAATTGTAAATCTGTGAGATAAACTCACAAATTAGAAAGCAGTTTCTGAGAAAGCTTCTTTCTAGTTTTTGTCTTAGGAGATTTCCTTTGTCACCATATGTTTCAATGCATTCCAAAATATCCTATTACATACTCCAGGAAAACAGTGTTAGCAAAATGCTCAATGAAAAGGATGTTGTAACTCTTTGAGAAAAATTCATATCACAAAGTACTTTTTCAGAAATTTTGCAGTTTTTATCTGAGGATATTTCCTTCCTCACAATAGACTTCAAAGTGCTCCAAAATATCCCTTTGGAGATTCCACAAAAACAGTGTTAGCACACTGCTCAATGAAAAGAATGGTGTAACTCTGTGAGATGAAATCACATCACATAGCAGTTTCTCAGAATGTTTCTGTCTAGTTTTTATCTCAGGATATTTCCTTTTTCACCATAAGCCTCAATGCACTCCCAAATATCCCTTTGAAGATTCCACAAAAACAGTGTTAACTAACTGCTCCATGAAAAGAAAGTTTCCTTTTAGTTTTCATCTGAGGATATTCCCTCTGTCACCATAGGATTCAATATGATCCAAAATGTCCCCTCTCAGATTACTG
Source organism: Colobus angolensis palliatus (assembly GCF_000951035.1). NCBI lineage: Eukaryota > Metazoa > Chordata > Mammalia > Primates > Cercopithecidae > Colobus > Colobus angolensis. The sequence continues at coordinate 570,189 of NW_012118277.1, read as the reverse complement.
ACAAAAAGTGCCACCACACTGATCCATGAAAACAATCATGTATCTCTGTTAGATGAATTCACAAATCACAAAGCAATTTCTCAGAAAGCTTCTATCTAGTTTTTATCTGAGGATATTTCCTTTGCCACCATAGACTTCAATGCAACCCAAAATATACCTTCTCAGATTTCCAAAAAACACTGCTGCCAAACTGATCCATGAAAAGAATTGTGTATCTCTGTGTGATGACTTGACACTTCACAAGGTGGTTTCTCTGACAGTATCTTTCTGGTTTTTATGTGGGAATACATCCTTTGTCACAATAAGCTTCAAGGCACTCCAAAATAGCCCACTGCAGATTCCAAGAAAACAGTGTTAACAAACTAATCAATGAAAAGAACAGTGTGAATCTTTAGATGAATTCACACATCACCATGCAGTTTCTCAGAAAACTTCTTTCTACTTTTTATACGAGGATATTCTGTTTTTCTGATTGTGGTCTCAAACATCCCTGTACAGATTCCATGAAAACAGTGTTAGCAAACTGCTCAGTGCAAAGAGTGGTGTAACTCTATGAGATGAATTCGCATATCGCAAAGCAGTTTCTCGGAAAGCTTCTTTCTACTTTTTATATGAGGGTCTTTCCTTTGTCAACATAGACCTCAAAGTACTCTGAAATATCTCTTTGCAGATTCCATGGAAACATTGTACACAAACTTGTCCATGAAAGGAAAGACGTACCTCTGTGAGATGAATTTACACATCTTAAAGAACTTTCTCAGAAAGTTTCTCTCTTGTTTTTATCTGAGAATATTTCTTTTGTCACCATAGGCTTTGATGCGATCCAAAATATCTTCCCTCAGGTTCGCCAAAAACAGTGCTACCATAACGCTCCTTGAAAAGAATCGTGTAACTCTGGGAGATGAATTAACACATCACAAAGTGGTTTCTCAGAAAGCTTATTTCTAGTTTTTTTCTGAGGATATTTCCTCTGTCACCATAGGCTTAAATGTGCTCCCAAATATTCTACTGTAGATTCAACAAATACAGTGTTTTCAAACTGCTCAATGAAAAGAACAGTGTAAATCTGTGAGATGAACTCACAAATCACAAACAAGTTTCTCAGGAAGCTTGTTTCTAGTTTTCATTAGAGTTTATTTCCTTTGTCACCATAAGCTTCAATAAGCTCAGAAATATCCAATTGCAGATTCCAGAAAAACAGTGTTAGCAAACTGCTCAATGTAAACAACATTGTAACTCTCTGAGATGAATTCAGAAATCACAAAGCACTTTCTCAGAAAGATTATTTCTAATTTTTGTGCGAGGATATTTCCTTTTTCACCCTAGTACCCAATGTGCTCCAAATATCCCTTTACAGATTCCATGAAAGCAGTGTTGGCAATCTTCTTCATCAAAAGAAATGAGTTACACTGTGAGATGAATTCACAAATGATAAAGAAGTTTCTGAGAAAGCTTCTTTCTAGTTTTGATCTTAGGATATTTCTTTTGTTACCATAGGCTTTGAAGGGATCGAGAATATCCCCTTTCCCATTGCCCAAACACAGTTTTACCAAACTGATCCATGAATAGAATCCTGTAACTCTGTGAGATCAATGAACTCAGCACAACTTGGTTTCTCAGAAAGAATTTTCTAGTTTTTATATGAAGATATTTCCTTTGTCATCATAAGCTCCAATGCACTCCAAAGTATGTCATTGCAGATTCCAAGAAAACTGTTAGCAAACTCCTCAATGAAAAGAACAGTGTAACTCTGTGAGATGAATTCACACATCACAAAGCAATTTCTCAGAAAGCTTCTTTGTAGTTTTGATCTGAGGATATTTTCTTTTTCACCACAGGCCTCACTGTGCTCGTCAATATCTCTTTGCAGATTCCACAAAAACAGTGATAGGAAACTTCTCCATGAAAAGAAAAGTGTAAGCATGTGAGATGAATTCACACATCACAGCGCAGTTTCTCAGAAAGTTTCTTTTTGTTTTTTGTCTGAAGATATTTCCTTTGTCACCATATTCTTCAGTGCACTGCCAGATATCCTATTGCAGATTCCACAAAAACAGTTTCAGCAAACTGCTCCAAGAAAAGAATCGTACTACTCTGTGAGATGAATACACACAACACAAAGCAGTTTCTCAGAAAGCTTCTTTCTAGTTTTTATTTAAGGATATTTCCTTTTTCAAAAGAGGTTTCAATGCAATCCAAAATATTCCTTCTCAGATTCCCAAAAACAGTTTTACTAAACTGCTCCATGAAAGGAATTATGTAGCTCTGTGAGACAAATTCACAAATCTCAGAGCAGTTTCTCAGAAAGTTTATTTCTAGTGTTTTTTGAGGATATTTACTTTTTTACTGTAGATCTCAATGCACTCTCAAATATACCTTTGTGGATTAGACGAAAACAGTGATAGTCCACTGCTCCATGAAAAGAAAGATGTAAATCTGTGACATGAATTCACACATCACAAAGCAGTTTCTCAGAAATCCTCTATGTAGTTTTTATCTGGGGATATTTCCTTTCTCACCATATTTCTCACTGTGCTCCTGATTATCCCATTACAGATTCCATGAAAAAAGTGGTAGGAAATTTCTCAATGAAAGGAAAGGTGTAAATCCGTGAGCTGAAATCATGCATCACAAAACAGTTGCACAGAAGGTTTCGTTTTCGTTTTCATCTGGGAATATTACCTTTGTCACTGTAAGTTTCAAATCAATCCAAAATATCCTATTGCAGATTCCACGAAAACAGTGTTAGCAAGCAGCTCAATTAAAAGAACATTGTAACTCTGTGAGATGATTCACACAATGGAAAGTAGTTTTTCAGACAATTCTTTTTGGTTTTTATCTGAGGATAATTCCATTGTCACATTAGGCTTCAATGTGTTCCAAAATATCCGTTCTCAGATTCCCCAAAAACAGTGCTACCAAACTGATCCATGAAAAGAATCATGTAACTCTGTGAGATGAATTCACACATCACAATATGGTTTCTCAGAAAACTTCTTTCTAGTTTTTATTTTTATGAGAGTGTTTCCTTTGTTACCATAAGCTTAAAATGCGCTCCAAAATATCCCATTGCATAATCTAAGAAAACAGTGTTAGCAAAGTGATCAATGAAAAGAACAGCATAACTCTGTGAAATGAATCCACACATCACAAAGAATTTTCTTAGCTTCTTTCTAGTTTTTACCTGAGGACATTTCTTCTGTCACTGTAGGCTTCAAGGTGATCTGAAATATCCCATCTCAGATTCCCCAGAAACAGTGCTACCAAACTGCTCCACGAAAAGAAAGGTGTAACTCTGTGAGATGAATTCAGAAATCAGAAAGCAGTTTCTCAGAATGCTTCTTTCTAGTTTTTGCCTGAGGATATTTTCTTTGTCTATATATGCTTCAATGCCTGCTGAAACATCCCATTGCGGATTCCCAGAAAACAGTGTTATTAAGCTGTTCAGTAAAAAGAACAGTGTAGCTCTGTGAGATGAATTCACACATCAGAAAGCAGTTTCTCAGGAGGCTTCCTTTTGGTTTTTATCTGAGGATATATCCTTTGTTACCAAAGGCTTCAATACACTCCCAAATATCGTATTGCAGATTCCATGAATACAGTGTTCTCAAAGTGCTCCATTGAAAGAAGGTATAACTCTGTGAGATGAATTTACACATCACAAAACAGTTTCTCAGAAAATTTCTTTCTAGTTTTTATCTTGGCATATATCCTTTTTCACTATAGGCCTCAATGTGCTTCCAAATATATCCTTGCAATTCCATGAAAACAGTGTTAGCAAACTGCTCAATGTGAAGAACAGTGTAATTCTGTGTGATAAATTGACATATCACAAAGCAAATTTTCAGAAAGCTTCTTTCTAGTTTTTATCTGAGGATATTTCCTTTTTCACCAAAGGCCTCAATACGCTCGTGAATATCCCTTTGAAGATTCCATGAAAATAGTGTAAGCAATCTGCTCCATGAAATGAAAGGTGTAAATTTGTGAGATGAATTCACCTATCACAAAGCAGTTTCTGAAAAAGCTTGTTTTTGGTTTTTGTCTGAGGATATTTCCTTGCTCACCATAGGCTTCAATGCACTCCCAAATATTCTATTGCTACCATAGTGCTTCATGAATGGAATGGTGTAACTATGAAATGAATTCACGTAACAGAGCATTGTTTCTCAGAAAGCTTCTTACTAGTTTTTATCCAAGGATATTTCCTTTTTCACCATAGGCTTCATTGATATCCACAATATGCCTTCTCAGATTCCTAAAGACAGTGTTACCTGTTACATTAAAAGTGTCATGTAACTCTGTGAGATGAATTCACAAATCACAAAGCAGTTGCTCGGAAAACTTCTTTCTAGTTTTCGCAGGGGGATATTTCCTTTTTCACCATAGGCCTCAGTGTGCTCAGTAATATCCCTTTGCAGATTCCACAAAAGTAGTGGTAGCAAACTGCTCCACGAAAAGAAAGGTGTAATTTGTGAGATAAATTCACACATCACAAAGCAGTTTCTCAGAAAGCTTATTTTTGGTTTTTGTCTGAGGATATTTCCATTGTCACCATTGGCTTCAACGTGCTTCCAAATATCCTATTGCAGATTTCCGAACGACAGTGCTACCATACTGCTGCATGAAAAAAATGGTGTAGCTCTGTGAAATGAATTTAGACATCATAGAGTTATTTCTCACTAAGCTTCTTACTAGTTTCTATGTGAGGATATTTCCTTTTTCACCTTATTCCTCTATGTGCTGACGAATATTCCAATGAAGATTCCAAGAAAAAAGTGTTAACAAACTTCTCATTGAAAATAATGGGGTAACACTCTGAGATGAATTCACACATCAAGAAACAGTTTCCCAGAAATGTTGTTTTGTTTTTTGTCTGATGGTATTTACTCTGTCACCAGAGGCTTCAATGTGCTCCAAAATACCTTATTGCAGATTCCACAAAAACAGTGTTATCAAACTGCTGAATGAAAATGATGGTGTAACTCTGTAAGATGAAATCACATATCACAAAGCAGTTTCTCAGAAAGATGCTTTCTAGTTTTTATCTGAGGATATTTCCTATTTCACCATAGGCTTCAATGCACTCCCTAATATCTCCTTGCAAATTCCAGGAAAAAAGTGTTAGCAAACTGCTGAATAAAAAGAAAGGGGTAACTCTTTGAGATGAATTCACACATCGCAAAGAACATTTTCAGAAAGTTTCATTTCTAGTTTTTATCTGAGGATATTTCCTTTGTCACCATAGGTTTCAATGCACACAAAAACACCCTATTGCAGATTCCAAACAAACTGTGTTAAAAAACTGCTGCAAGAAAAGAATCGTGTACCTCTGTGAGATGAATTCACACATCACAATGCAGTTTCTCAGAAATATTCTTTCTGATTTTAATCTGATGATTTTTCCTTTATCCCCATTGGCTTCAATGTGCTCTCAAATATCCTACTGCAGACTCCACGAAACCAGTGTTATCAATATACTCAATGAAAATAATGGTGTAACTCTGTAAGAAAAATTCACACATCACAAAGCAGTTTCTCAAGAAGCTTCTTTCTAGTTTTTATCTGAGGATATTTCTTTTTTCACTGTAGTCCTCAATGCACTCCCAAATATCCCTTTGCAGATTCCACCAAAACAGTGTTAGCAAACTGCACTATGAAAAGAAAGGTGCAAAACTGTGAGATGAATTCAAGCACCACAAGTAACTTTCTCATAAACCTTCTTTCTAGTTTCTATTGGAGGATATTTCCTTGTCTCCATAAGCTTCAATGCAAAACAATATATCCCTCCTCAAATTCCCCAAAAACAGTGCTACTAAATTGATCCATGAAAACAATAGTGTAACGCTGTGAGATGAATTAACAAATCACAAAACAGTTTCTCAGAAGCTTCTTTCTAGTCATGACAGGAGGGTATTTAATTTGTCACTGTAAACTTCAAAGTGTCCCAAAATGTCCTTCGCAGATTCCCTGAAAATGGAGTTAGCAAACTGCTCCATGAAAAGAAAGGTGTAATTCTGAGAGATGAATTCACCCATCACAAAGCAGTTTCTCAGAAAGCTTCTTTCTAGTTTAAATTTGTGAATATTTCCTTTTTCACAGTAGCCTTCAGCGTGCCCCCAAATATATCCTCTCAGATACATAAAAACAGTGATGTCAAACTTCTCAATCAACAAAAAGTTTAAACTCTATGAGATGAATAAATACATCAAAAACCTTTTCTCGAAATGCTTCTCTCCAGTTTTTATCTGGCATTATTTTTTTTTCACTGTAGGCCTCTAGGAGCTCCCGAATATCCCTTTGCAGATTCCATAAAAACAGTGCTAGCAAACTGCTCCATGTAAAGAGTGATGTAACTCTGTGAGGTGAATTCATGAATTGCAAAGCAGTTTTTCAGAATGCTTCTTTCTATTTTTTGTCTGAGGATATTTTCTTTGTCACCCAAAAGTTGAATGTGCTCCAAAATATCCCACTGCAGATTCCAAGAAAACAGTGTTAGCAAACTGCTAAAGAAGAGGAAAGGCATAAATCTGTGAGATTAATTCACCCATCACAAAGCAGTTTCTCAGAAAGCTTCTTTCTATTTCAAATCTGAGGATATTTCCTTTTCCACCATAGGCTCCAATGTGCTCACAAAAACAGTGATGCCGAACTGTTCAATCAAAGAAAAAGTTAAACTCTTAGAGATGACTGCACACATCAGAAAACCGTTTCTGGGACAGCTTCTCTGCAGTTTTTATCTGAAATTATGTCCTTTTTCACTATATACCACCAGGGTCTCCCACGTCTCCCATTTCAGATTCCATAAATCCAGTGGTAGCAAACTGTTCCATGAAAATAAACCTGTAACTCTGTGAGATGAATTAACACACCACAAAGTGGTTCCTCAGAAAGCTTCTTTCTAGTTATTATCTGAGGATATTTCCTTTGTCACCCTAAGCTTCAAGGCTTTCTAAAATATCACATTGCAGATTCCAAGAAAACAGCCTTAGGAAACTACTCAATGAAATTAATAGTGTAACTCTGTGAGATGAATTCACACATCACAAAGCAGTTTCTCAGAAAGCTTCGTTCTAGTTTTTTTCTGAGGATATTTAGTTTTTCGCCACAGGCCTAAATGTGCTCCCAAATATCCCTTTGCATATTCCACGAAAACAGTGTTAGCGAACTGCTCCATGAAAAGAAAAGTGTAACTCTATGGTGCTTCCTATAATTTAGCTTTGACAAAACTATGAAATAATTTTTCTAATATCTCAATTGAAAAAGTTATAGGGGCTATAGAGTTGGCTTGAAACCAACTTCAGAAGGTTCGAGTCCTTCCTTTTTTATTTGACTTTGATAAAGACTGGCTCATCAAAAGTATGGTATGAGATGAATTGTCACTTCACAAAGAACTTTCTCAGCAACATTCTGTCTAATTTTTATCTGAGGATATTCCTTTTGTCACCATAAGCTTCAATGTGATCCAAAATATCCCTTCTCAGATTCCCCAAAAACGGTGCTAACAAACTGCCCCATGAAAAGAATCTGTAACTCAATGAGATGAAGTCACAAATCAGAAAGCAGTTTCTTAGAAAACTTCTTTCTTGTTTTTGACTTACGATATTTTCTTTGTCACCATAAGCTTCAATGTGCTCTGAAATATCAAAATGCACATTCAAAGAAAACAATGTTATGAAACTGCTCAATGAAAAAAACAGTGTAACTCTGCGAGTTGAATTCACACATCACAACACAGTTTCTCAGAAAGCTTCTTTTTGGTTTTCATCTGAGGATATTTCCTATGTCACCATAGGCTTCAATGCACTCCGAAATATCATATTGTAGATTTCACAGAAACAGTGTTATCAAAATGCTCAGTTGAAAGAAAGGCGTAACTCTGTGAGATGAATTCACACATCTGAAAACAGTTTATTAGAAAGCTTCTTTCTAGTTTTTACCTAAGGATTTTTCTCTTTTCACTATAGGTCTTACTGCACTCACAAATATTTCTTTGCACATTCCATGAAAATATTGTTAGCAAACTGCTCCATGAAAAGAAAGGCATAACTCAGTGAGATGAAAAAATACATCACAAAGAACTTTCTCAGAAAGCTTCTTTCCAGTTTTTATCCTAGGATATTTCCTTTGTCACCATATGCTTCAATCGGATCGAAAATATTCCTTCTCAAATTCCCAAAAGACAACGGTACCAAACTCATCAATGAAAAGCATTGTGCATCTCTGTGAGATGAATTTACAGATCACAAAGCGGTTTCTCAGAAACCTTCTTTCTAGTTTTATATGAGGATATTTCCATTGTCACCACACGCTTCAAAGCACTCTGAAATATGCCATTGAGGATTCCAAGAAAACAGTGTTAGCAAACAGAAAATTTAAAGAGCAATGAAACTCTGTGAGATTATTTCACACATCATAAAGCAGTTTCTTAGGAAACTTCTTTCTGGTTTTTGTCTGAGGATATTTCCTTCTTCACCATAGGCCTCAATGCACTCCCAAGATCCCTTTGCATATTCCAGGAAAACAACGTTAGCAAACTCTTCCCTGGAAAGAAAGGTGTAACTTTGTGAGATGAAATCACACATTACAAAGAAGTTTCTCTGACAGCTTCTTTCTTGTTTTTATCTGAGGATATTTCCTTTTTCACAGTAGGCCTCATTGCACTCCCAAATGTCCTTTTGCAGATTCCACAAAAACACTGATAGCAAACTGCTCTATGAAAAGTGTGGTGTAACCTTGTTAGATGAACTCACCCATCACAAAGATGTTTCTCAGAAAGCTTGTTTCTAGTTTTTATCTGAGGCTATTTCCCTTTTCAATATTCCTCAATGTGCTCTGGAATATCCCATAGCAGATTTCATGAAAAAAAAGTGTTAGCAAACTTCTCAATGAAAATATTGGTGTAATTCTGTGAGATGAATTCACACACCAAGAAGAAGTTCCTCAGAAATCTTCATTGTAGTTTTTATCTGAGGATATTTACTTTTTCATCCCAGGCCTCAGTGTACTACAAAATATCCCTTTGCAGATTCCATGAAAATGGTGTTATCAAACTGCTCCATGAAAAGAAATGTGTAACTCTTTCAGATAAATTATCACATGACAAAGAACTTTCTCAGAAAGCTTCTTTCTTGTTTCCATCTGAGGATATTTCCCTTGTTACCATAGGCTTCATTGTGATCCAAATTCTACCGTCTCAGATTCCCCAAAAAGATTCCTACCAAACTGATCCATGAAAAGAATCATGTACCTCTTTGCAGAGAGTTAACACATTATAAAGCGATTTCTGAGAAAGCTTCTTTCTAGTTTTTATATATGAGGGTATTTCCTTTGTCACCATAAGCATCAGTGCACTCAGAAATACCTCATTGCAGACTCCAAAAGAGAGTGTTAGCAAACTGTTCAATGAAAACAGCAGTGTGACTCTGTGACATGAATTCACACATCACAGAGCAGTTTCTCAGAAAGCTCCTTTTTATCTGAGGATATTTCCTTTGTTAACAGTGACTTCATTGCGATCCAAAATATCCTATTGCAGATCCCCTGAAAACATTGTTAGAAAACTGTGCAATGTAAAGTACATTGTACATCTGTGAGATGAATTCACACATCAGAAAGCAGCTTCTGAGAAAGCTTCCTTCTAGTTTTTATTTCAGGATATTTCCTTTTTCACTATAGGTGTCAATGTGGTCCCAAATATCCCATTACAGTTTCCACGAAAGCAGTGCTACCAAACTGCTTCATGAAAAGAATCATGTAACTCTGTGACATGAATTAACACATCACAAAGCGGTTTTGAAGAATGCTTCTTTCTAGTTTTTATATGAGGATATTTCATTTTCCACCGTTGGCTTTCATGTCCTTCAAAATATCGCTTCTCAGGCACCACAAAAACATTGACGCTAAAGTGCTCCTTCAACAGAAACGTTTAGCCCTATGAGTTGAATGCAAACATCACAAAGGAGTTTCTCTGAAAGCTTCTGTCCAGGTTTTACCTGAAGAATTTTCTTTTTTCACCTTAGGCCTCTATGCACTGCCAAATATCCCTCTGCCGATTCCACAAAAATAGTGCTAACAAACTGCATTAAGAAGAGAATGATGTAACTCTGAGAGCTAAATCGACCCATCATAAAGCAGTTTCTCTTGAAGCTTCTTTCTAGTTTTTATCTGAGGATATTTACTTTTCCACTGTAGGCTTCAATGCATTCCCAAATATCCCTTCTCAGACACCACACAAACAGTGATGCCAAAGTGCTCCCTCAACAGAAACGTTTAGCTCTATGAGATGAATGCACACATCATAAAGGAGTTTCTCAGAAAGCTTCACTCCAGTATTTACCTCAAGATATTTCCTTTTTTGCCATTCGACTCTATGCACTCCTTAATATCCCTTTACAGATTCCACAAAAAGAGTGTTACCATATTGCTCAATGGAAACAAAATTGAAACTCTCTGAGATGAATTCACCCATCATAAAACAGTTCCTCAGAAAGCATCTTTCTAGTTTAAATCTTAGGATATTTCCTTTTTCACCATATGCTTCACTGTGCTCCCAAGTATCTCTTTTCAGATACCACAAAACTGTGATGCCGAGCTGCTCAATCAAGAAAAAGTTTAAACTCTGTGATACAAATACACACATCAGAAAACTGTTTGTTGAAAATCTTCTCTCCAGTTTTTGCCTGAGGTTATTTCCTTTTTCACCTTAGGCCTCTATGAGCTGTGGAATATCCCTTTGAAGATTCCATACAGTGCTACCAAACTGCTCCCTGAAAAAAATCATGTAACTCTGTGAGATGAATTCACAAATCACAAAACAGTTTGTCAGAAAGCTTCTTTCTAGTTTTTGCATGAGGATATTTTCTTTGTCACCCTAAGCTTCAATGCACTCCAAAATATCCTATTGCAGATTCCAAGAAAACTGTGTTAGCAAACTAATCAATGAAAAGAACAGTGCAACTCTGTGAGGTGAAATCACATATCACAAAGCAGTTTGTCAGAAGGATTCTTTTCTGTTTTTATCTGAGTATGTTTCCTTTGTCACCAGAGACTTCAATGCACTCCAAACTATCCTACTGAATATTCCACAAAAACATTGTTAACAAACTGATAAATGAAAAGAATGGTGTAACCCTGTGAGTTGAATTCACACATCACAAAGCTGATTTTCAGAAAGCTTCTTTCTTGCTTTTATCTGAGAATACTTCCTTTTTCACCATAGGCCTCAATGCGCTCCTGAATATCCCAATACAGATTGCACGAAAACAGTGTAAGCAAACTGCTCCATGAAAAGAAAGGTGTATCTCTGTGAGATGAATTCACACATCACAAATAACCTTCTCAGAAAGCATCTTTCTAGTTTTTATATGAGGATATTGCCTTTTTGACCATAGACTTCAATGAGATCCAAAATGTCTCTTCTCAGATTCCCCAAAAACAGTGCTACCAAACTAATCCATGAAAAGAATCGAGTATCTCTGTGACATGAATTAACACATCACAAAGCAGTTTTGAAGAAAGCTTCTTTCTATTTTTTATATGAGGTTATTTCCTTTTCCACCATAGGCTTCACTGCCCTTCCAATTATCCCTTCTCAGATACCACATAAACAGTGATGCCAAGTGTTCCCTCAAGAGGAAGGTTTAGCTCCATGAGATGAATGCACACATCACAAAGGAGTTTCTCTGAAATATTCTCTCCAGTTGTTACCTGAAGAAATTGCTTTTTTCACCTTAGGTCTCTCTGAGCTCCCAATATCCCTCTGCAGATTCCACAAAAACAGTGCTGCTAATTGCTCCATGAAAAGAAAGGTGGAACTCTCTGTGATGAGTTAACACATCACAAAGCAGTTTCTAAGAAAGCTTCATTTCTAGTTTAAACCTGAGTATATTTCCTTTTTCACCATAGACTTCAATGTGTTCCTAAATATCTCCTCTTAGATAGCGTAAAAAGAGTAGTGCTGAACTGCTCAATCAAGAAAGAGGTTAAACTCTATCACATGAATGCACATAACGAAACCGCTTCTCGAAAAGCTTCTCTCTAGTTTTTATCTGAAGTTATTTCCTTTTTCACTGTAGGCCTCTGGGAGCTCCCAAATATACCTTTGCAGATTCCATCTAAACAGGGCTACCAAACTACTCCATGAAAAGAATCATGTAACTCTGTGACATAAAATCAGAAATCACTAGTAGTTTCTCAGAAGCTTCTTTCTAGTTTTTGTCTGAGGATATTTCCTTTGTCACCCTAAGCGTCAATGGGCTCCAAAATATCCCATTGCAGATTCCAAGAAAACAGTGGTAGGAAACTGATCAATGAAATGTACAGTGCAAGTCTGTGAAGTGAATTCAGACATCCCAAAGCAGTTTCTCAGAAAACTCCTTTTTGGTTTTATTCTGAAGATATTTCCTATGTCACTACAGGCAACAATGCCCTCCAAAATTTCCTATTGAAGATTCCATGAAAACATTGTTACTAAACTGCTCAATGAAAATAATGTTGTGACTCTGTGAGACGAATTCACACATCACAAAGCAGTTTCTCAGAAAGCTTCTTTCTAGTTTTTATCTGAGGACATTTCCTTTTTCACTATAGGCCTCAATGCACTCCCGGAAATATCTTTGCAGATTGCATGAAAACAGTGTTGGCAAACTGCTCCATGGAAAGAAAGGTGTAACTCTGTGAGATGAATTGACTCATCACAAATAACTTTCTCAGAAAGCCTCTTTCTAGTTTTTATCTGAGGATATTTCGTTTGTCACCATAGACTTCAATGCAATCCAAAATATCCTTTCTCAGGTTTCCCTAAAAGAGTGCTACCAAATTGCTAATGGTGTAACTTTGTGAGATGAATTAGCACATTATAAAGAGGTTTCTCAGAAAGCTTCTTTCTAGCTTTTATATCAAGATATTTCCTTTTCCACCATAGGCTTCAATGCACTCCCAAATATCCCTTCTCTGACACGACAAAAACAGTAATAAGAACGTGTTCTCTCAAATGGAAATGTTTACCTCTATGAGTTGAATGCAAAACTCACAAAGGAGTTTCTCAGAAAGCTTATCTGCAGTTTTTACCTGAAGAATTTTCTTTTTTCACCTTAGGCCTCTAAGCGATCCAAGCACTCCCAAATATCCTTCTGCCTATTCCACAAAAACAGTGCTACCAAACTGTGCATTGAAAAGAAAGGTTTAACACTGTGAGGTAAATTCACCCACCACAAAGTTGTTTCTCAGGAAGCATCTTTCAAATTTTTATCTGAGGATATTTCCTACGTCAGCATAGGCTTGAATGTGATCCAAAATATCCTTTCTCAGATTCCACAAAAACAGTATTAGCAAACTGCTCCATGAAAGAAAATTGTAACTCTGTGAGATAAATTCACAAATTAGAAAGCAGATTCTTAGAAAGCTTCTTTCAAGTTTTTGTATGAGGATATTTCCTTTACCACCGTAGGCTTCAATGGGCTCACAAATATCCCTCCTCAGACACCACAAAAACAGTGAAGCCAAAGTGCTTCCTCAACAGAAGTCTTTATCTCTATGAAGTTAATGCACACATCATAAAGTAGTTTCTCAGAAAGCTTGTCTCCAGTTTTTACCTGAAGAATTTTCTTTTCCACTTTAGGCCTTAATGTGCTCCCAAATATCCTTCTGCACATTCCACAAAAACAGTGCTACCAAACTGCTCAATGAAAAGAAAGGTGTAACTCTGTGAGATGAATTCACCCATCACAAAGCAGTTTCTCAGAAAAATTCTTTGTAGTTTAAATCTGAGAATATTTCCTTTTTCACCGTAGACTTCAATGTGCCCCCAAATATATATCCTCTCAGATACCACAAAAACAGTGACACATAACTGCTCAATCAACAAAAAGGTTAAAATCTATGAGATGAATAAACACATCAAAAACAATTTCTCAAAAAGCTTCTCTCCAGCTTTTATCTGAAGTGATTTTCTTTTTCACCATAAGCCTGTAGGATTTCCCAAATATCCCTTTGCAAATTCCATAAAAACAGTGCTACAAAACTGCTCCATATATAGAATCTTGTAACTCTGTGAGATGAGTTCAAAAATCACAAAGCAGTTTTTCAGAACTCTTCTTTCTAGTTTTTATGTGAGGGTATTTTCTTCATCACCTTAAGCTTCAATGCACTCTGAAATATCCCATTGCAGATTCCAAGAAAACGGTGTTATCAAACTGCTCAATAAAAAGAACAGTGTAACTCTGTGAGATGAATTCACACATCACAAAGCAGTTTCTCAGAAAGCTTCTTTCTAGTGTTTATCTGAAGATATTTCCCTTTTAACTGTATACATAATTGCACTCCCAAACATCCCTTTGCAGTTTCCATGAAAATAGTGTTAGCAAGCTGCTCCATGAAGAGAAAGGTGTCACTCTGAGAGATGAATTCACCCATCACAAAGAACTTTCTCATAAATGTTCTTTCTAGTTTTCACCTGAGGATATTTCCTTTGTCAAGATAGGCTTCAATGTGATCCAAAATATCCCTTCTCAGATTTCCAAAAAATAGTGCTACAAAACTGATCCATGAAAATAATCTTGTAATTCTGTGAGATGAATTAAATTAACATAAACCAGTTTCTCAGGAAACTTCTTTTTCATTTGTATCTGTGGATATCTCCTTTCTCACTGTAGGCCTCAATATGCTCTCAAATATCCCTTTGTAGAGTCCAGAAAAACAGTGTTAGCACACTGTACCATGAATAGAAAGGTGTAACCACGTGACGTGAATTCACAAATCACAGAGAAGTTTCTCATACAGTTTCTTTCTTGTTTTTATCTGCAAATAATTCCTTTGTTACCATAGGCTTCAATGTGATCCAAAATATCCCTTCTCAGATTCCCCCAAACTCCTCAATGAAAAGAATAGTGTAAGTCTGTCAGATGAATTCACAGTTCACAAAAAAGTTTCTTAGAAAGCTTCTTTCTAGTTTTGTTCCGGTGATATTTCCTTTGTCATTATAAGCTTCAAAGCGCTCCAAAACATCCCACTGCAGATTGCGCGAAAACAGTGTTAGCAAACTGCTCAATGAAAAGAATAGTGTAATCTGTGAAACAAAAACACATCACAAAGTAGTTTCTCAAAAAGCTTCTCTATATTTTTTATCTGAGGATATTTCCTTTTTTCACTATAGGCATCAATGCCCTCCCATATATCCCTTTGCAGATTCCACTAAAACAAACAGTGTTATCAAACAGCTCAATGAAAAGAATGGTGTACTCTCTGAGATGAATTCACAAATCACAAAGCAGTTTCTCAGAAAGCTTCTTTTTGCTTATGTCTGAAGATATTTCATTTGTCACCCTAAATTCCAATCTGCTCTTACATAACCTGTTGCAGTTTCCACGAAAACAGTGTTAGCTAGCTTCTTAGTGAAAACAGCAGTGTAGCTCTGTGCGATGAATTCACACATCACAAAATAGTTTCTCAGAAAACTTCTTTCTAGTTTTTATCTGAGGATATTTCCTTTTTCAAAACAGGCCTTAATGCTCTTCCAAATATCCCTTTGCAGATTCCAAGAAAACAGTTTCAGCAACTGCTCCAAAGCAAGAAAGGTGTAACTCGGTGAGATGA
Source organism: Colobus angolensis palliatus (assembly GCF_000951035.1). Taxonomy (NCBI): domain Eukaryota; kingdom Metazoa; phylum Chordata; class Mammalia; order Primates; family Cercopithecidae; genus Colobus; species Colobus angolensis. The sequence continues at coordinate 554,598 of NW_012118277.1, read as the reverse complement.
ATTCACACATCACAAATAACTTTCCCGGAAAGATCCTTTCTAGTTTTTATCCTAGGATATTTCCTTTGTCACCATATTCTTCAATGTGATACAAAATATCCCTTCTCAGATTTCCCGAAAACAGTGCTAACAAGCTGATCCATGAAAAGAATCGTTCAAGTCAGTGAGATGAATAAGGACATTACAAAGTGGTTTCTCAAAAGATTCTTCCTACTTTTTATATGAGGATATTTCTTTTGTTGCCATATTATTCAATGCAATCCAAAATAGACCATTGGAGATTCCAAAAAAAACAGGGTTATCAAACTGCTCATTGAAAAGTACAGTGTAACTCTGTGAAATGAATTCACACATAACAAAGAAGTTTCCCAGAAAGTTCTTTCTAGTTTTAATTTGAGAATATTTCCTTTTTCACCATATTACTCCATGCGCTCCAAATATTTCTTTGTAGATCCATCGAAAACAGTGTTAGCAAACTGCTCCATGAAAAGGAAGGTTTAACTCTGTGAGGTGAATGCACACATCACAAAGAAGTTTCTCAGAAATCTTCCTTCTAGTTTTTATCTGAGGATATTTCCTTTGTCACAATTGACTTCAATGACATCCAAAACATCTTTTCTCAGATTCTTTAAAAACAGTGCTACCAAACTGATCCATGAAAAGAATCGTGTAATTCTGTGAGATGAACTAACACATCACAAAGCAGTTTCTCAGAAAGCGTTTCCCTAGTTTTTATCTGGGGGATATTTCCTTTGTCACCACAGGCTTCAATGCAATACAAAATGTACCTATGCAGATTTCATGAAAACTGTTAGCAAACTGCTACATGAACAGAAATGTGTAACCATGTGAGATCAAAAAAGACATTACAAAGAACTTTCTCAGGGAGCTTCTGTCTAGTTTTAATTTGAGGATGTTACCTTTGTCACCATTGACTTCAATGTGATCTAAAATATTCCTTCTCAAATTCACCAAAATCAGTGCTACCAAATTGATCCATGAAAAGAATTGTGTAATTCTGTGAGATGAATTTACAAATAACAAAGTGGTTTCTCAGAAAGCTTCTTTCCAGTTCTTATATGAGGATGTTTCTATTGTCACCATAAGCTTCAATGTACTCTGAAGTATCCCATTGATGATTCCAAGAAAACAGTGTTAGGAAACTGATCAATATAAAGAACAGTGTAAATCTGGGAGATGAATTCACATATCACATAACAGTTTCTCAGAAAGCTTCTTTCTAGTGTTTATCTGAGGATATTTCCTTTTTCACCGTATTACTCAATGTGCTCCCAAATATCCCTTTGCAGATCCAATGAAAACAGTGTTAGCAAACTGCTCCATGAAAAGAAAGGTGTATCTCTGAGAGATGAATTCACACATCACCAAGAAATTTCTCAGAAAGCTTTTTTTTAGTTGTATTGAGCATATTTCCTTTTCCCCTATAGGAATCATTGTGCTCCAAAATGTTCCATTCCAGTCTCTGTGAGATAAATTCGCACATCTCAAATAACTTTCTCAGAAAACTTCTTGCTAGTTTTTATCTAAGGATGCCTCCTTTGTCACCATTGATTTCAATGGAATCCAAAATATCCTTCCTCAGATTCCTCGAGAACAGTGCTACCAAACTGATACATTAAAAAAATCGTGTAACTCTGTGAGATGAATTCATGCATCAGAAAGCGGGTTCTCAGAAAGCTTGTTTCTACTTTTTATCAGAGGATATTTTGCTTGTCTCCATCAGCTTCAACGTGATCCAAAATATCCCTTATCAGTGTCCCCCAAAACAGTGCAACCAAATGGCTCCATGAAAAGCATCATGTAACTCTGTGAGTCAAAGTCACAAATCACAAAGTAGTTTCTCAGAAAGCTTCTTTCTGCTTTTTGTCTGAGGATATTTCCTTTGTCACCACCAGCTTCCATGCATTCCGAAATATCACATTGCAGATTCCAAGAAAACTGTGTTAGCCAACTACTCAATGAAATGAACAGTGTAACTCTGTGAGATGGATTCACACATCACACAGTAGTTTCTTAGAAAACTTCTTTGCAGGTTTTCTCCGAGGATATTTAGGTTTTCACCACAGTCCTAAATTCAGTCCCAGATATCCCTTTGCAGATTCCCTGAACACAGTGTTAGCAAATGGCTCCATGTAAAGAAAAGTGGAACTCTTTGAGATGAATTCATACTTCATGAACAACTTTCTCAGAAGGCTTCTGTCTGGTTTTTATCTGAGGATATTCCCCTTGTCACCATAGGCTTCTATGCGACCCAAAATATTCCTTCTCATATTGCTCAAA
>NW_012118277.1:545116-552247 GCF_000951035.1 Colobus angolensis palliatus | reverse complement strand
ACAGTGCTAACAAACTGCCACACAAAAAAATCATGTAACTCCATGGGATGAATTCAGAAATCACAAAGCAGTTTCTCAGAAAGCTTCTTTCTACTTTTGGTCTGATGATATTTCCTTTGTCACCATATGCTTCAATGTGCTCCAAAGTATTCCATTTCAGATTCCAAGAAAACTGTGTTAGCAAACTACTCAATGAAGTGAACAGTGAAACTCTGTGAGATGAATTCATACATCACAAAGCAGTTTCTCAGAAAGTTTCTTTCTACTTTTTGTCTGACAATATTTCCTTTGTCACCATAGGCTTCAATGTGCTCCAAAGTATTTCATTGCAGATTCCAAGAAAACAATGTTAGCAAACTTCTCAATGAAAAGAACAGTATAACTCTGAGAGGTGAATTGACACATCAAAAAGCAGTTTCTCAGAAAACTTCCTCCTAGTTTTTATCTGAGGATAGTTCCCTTTTCACTATAGGTCTCAATGCTCTCCCAAATATACCTATGCAGATTCCACGAAAACAGTGTTAGCAAACTGTTCCATGAAAAAAATGTCTACCCTCTGAGATGAGAAAACATATCATCAAGAACTATCTCAGAAAGCATCTTTCTAGTTTTTATCTGAGGATATTTCCTTTGTCACCATTAGTTTCAATGTGATCCAAAATATCCCTTCTCAAATTCCAAAAAAACAGTGCTACCAAACTGAGCCATGAAAATAACCGTGTAACTCTATAAGATGAATTTACAAATCACAAAGTGGTTTCTCAGAAAGCTTCTTTCTAGTTTTTATATGAGGGTATTTCCTTTTTCACCATAGGCTTCTCTGCACTCCAAATATCACTTTGTAGATTCCACAAAAACTGGGTAATCAAACGGCTCAATGAAAAGAATGGTTTACCTCTGGGAGATGAATTCACCCATCACAAGGAAATTTCTCAGAAACATTCTTTCCAGTTTTTATCTGTGCATATTTACTTTTCCACCCTCAGCCTCAATGCGCTCCCAAATATCCCTTCTCAGAGACACAAAAAAACCAGTGAGGCCATACTGCTCTATCAAAAAAATGGCTTATCTCTATAAGATGAATACACACATCACAGAACAGTTTCTCAAAAACCTTCTCTCCAATTTTTATCTGAAGATATTTCCTTTTTCACCATAGACCTCTATGAGCTCCCGAAAATCCCTTTGGAAATTCCCCAAAAAGAGTGCTACCAAACTGCTCAATGAAAAGAAAGGTGTAACTCTTTGAGACAAATTCACCGACCACAAAGCAGTTTCTGAGAAAGATTCTTTCTAGTTTTTATGTGAGGATATTTCCTTTTTCACTCTAGATCTGAAGGTGCTCTGCAGTATCCCATTACAGATTACATGACAACAGTGTTAGCAAACTGCTCCATGAAAAGAAAGGTGTAACTCTGTGACATGAATTCACACATCATAAAGAACTTCCTCTGAATGCTTCTTTCTAGTTTTTATCTGAAGATATTTCTTGGTCACCATAGGTTTCAATGCGATCCAAAATATACCTTCTCAGATTCCCCAAAAACACTGCTAAGAAACTGATCCATGAAAATTATCACGTAACTATTTGAGATGAAATAACACATACAAAGCAGTTTCTCAGAACGCTACTTTTTAGCGTTTATATTATGATATTTCCTTTGTCACCCTAAGCTTCAATGTACTCCAAAATATCCCATTGCCAATTCCAAGAAAACAGTGTTAACAAACTGCTCAACGAAAAGAATAGTGTAACTCTGTGAGATGAATTTGCATATCACAAAGCACTTTCTCAAAAATCTTCTTTTGTTTTCATCTGAAGGTATTTACTTTGTCACCATAGGCGTCAATGTGCTTCCAAATATCCTATTGCAGATCCCATGAAAACAGTGTTATCAAAGTGCTCACTGAAAACACTAGTGTACCTCTCTGAGATGAATTCATACATCCAAAAGTAGTTTCTCTGAAAGCTTCTTCTTAAAAAATAGTTTAAATATGAGAATATTTCCTTTTTCACCATAGACTTCAATGTGCTCCCAAATAATTTCTCTCAGATACCACAAAAACTGTGATGCCGAACTTCTCAATCAACAAAAATGTTAAACTCTGAGATGAATATACACATCACAAAACCATATCTCGAAAAGCTTCTCCAAGGTCTTAATCTGAAGTTATTTCTGTTTTCACCATAGGCCTCTAGTAGATCCCGAATATCACTTTGCAAATTCCTAGAAACAGTGCTACCAAACTAATCAATGAAAAGAAAGGTGTAATTGTGTCTGAAGAATTCACCCATCACAAAGCAATTTCTCTGAAATCTCCTTTCTACTTTCTATCTGTGCATATTTACTTTTCCACCATCAGCCTCAATGTGCTCCCAAATATCAGATTGCAGATTCCAAGAAAACAGCATAAGCAAATTGGTCAATGGAAAGTACAGTGTAACTCTGTGAATTGAATACACACATCACAAAGCAGTGTCTCACAACGTTTCTTTCTGATTTTAATCTGAGGATAATTCCTTTTTCACCATAGGCCTCAAAGTGCTCCCTAATATCGATTTGCAGATTACATGAAAACCGTATTATCAAACTGCTCAATGGTAAGACAGTGTATCTCTGTGAGATGAACTCACACATCCAAAACTTGTTTCTCAGAAAGCTTCTTTCTAGTTTTTATCTGAGGATATTTTCTTTTTCACCATAGGCCTGAATGCTCTACCATATATCACTTTTCAGATTCCCCAAAAACAGTGCTAAAAAACTACTCCATGAAAAGAGTTGTGTAACTCTGTAAGATGAATTCACACATCACATCACTGTTTCTCAGAAATCATCTTGCTAGTTTTTATCTGAGAATATTTCCTTTTTCACCATATTTTTCACTGTGCTCCGGAATATCCCATCAAAGATTCCACAAGAAAAGTGTTAGCAACTTCTCAATGAAAAGAACAGTGTAACACTGTGAGATGAACTCACACATCACAAAGAGGTGTTTCAGGAAGTTTATTTCAGGAATTTATATGAGGATATTTCCTTTGTCACCATAGGCTTCAATGTGTTCCAAAATATCCCTTCTCAGATTCCCCAAAAGCAGTGCTACCCAACTGCTCCATGAAGAGAATGTTGTAACTCTAAGATGAATTCATAAATCACAAAGCAATTTCTCAGGAAGCGTCTTTCTAGTTTTTGTCTTAGGATATTTCCTTTTTCAACATTTCCCTCAATGCGCTCACGAATATCCCTTTGCAGATTCCACGAAATCAGTGTTAGTAAACTGCCCCATGAAAAGAAAGGTGTAAATCAGTGAGATGAATTCACACATCACAAAGCAGTTTTTCAGAAAGCTTCTTTTTGGCTTTTGTCCGGGGATATTTCCTTTGTTGCCATAGCTTTCAATGCACACCAAATATCCCTTCTCAGACAACACAAAAACAGTGATACCAAAGGTCTCCGTCAACAGAAACCTTTAGCAATATGAGATGAATGCACATATCAGAAATTATTTTCTCCAAATGCTTCTCTCCAGTTTTTACCAGGAGAATTTTACTTTTTTACTTAGGCCTCTAGGAGTTCCCAATTACCCCTTTGCAGATTCCATAAAAAAATGCTATCAAACTGCTACAAGAAAACAAAGGTGTAACTCTGCATGATGAATTTACCCATCACAAAAAATTTCTCAGAAAGCTTCTTTCTAGTTCTTATCTCAGGATATTTCCTTTTCTAACATCGGCTTCCATGTGCTGCCACATATCCCTTCCCAGACCCCACAAAAACAGTGATGCCAAACTGTTCTCTCAGCAGAAAGATTTACCACTATGAGATGAATGCACACATCACAAAAGAGTTCTCAGAAATTTTCTCTCCACTTTTTACCTGAAGATATTGCTTTTTCAACCTTGACCTGTATCTGCTCCTGAATATTCCTTTGCATATTCCACACAAACAGTGTTACCAAACTGTTCAGTGAAAAGTAAGATTTACCTTTCTTAGATGAAGTCACCCATCACAAAACAGTCTCTGAGAGAACATATTTCTAGTTTTTTTTCTGAGGTTATTTCCTTTTTCACTATAGGCTTCTGTGTTCTCCGAATATCCCTCTGTAGATTAAACAAAACAGGATTACCAAATTGTTCAATGAAAACAATGGTTTACCTCTGGTAAGTGAATTCAACCATCAAAAAAAATTTCTCAGAAGGCTCCTTTCTAGTTTTTATCTGTGCATATTAACTTTTCTACAATCAGCATCAATGCATTCCAAAATATCCCTTATCAGACACCACAAAAACAGTGATACCAAACTGCTCAATCAACAAAGTAGTTCATCTCTATGAGGTGAATACACATATCACAAAACAGCTTCTAAAAAACTTTCTCTGCAGTTTTTATCTGAAGATATTTCCTTTTTCAGCATAGGCCTCTCTGAGCTCCCAGAAATCCCTTTGCAGATCCCCAAAACTGTGCTACTAAAATGCTCAATGAAAAGAAAGCTGTAACTCTGTGAGATGAATTCACACATCACAAAGCAGTTCCTCAGAATGCTTCTTTCTAGTTTTTGTCTGAGGATATTTCCTTATTCACCATAGGTCTCAATGCCCGCTTGAATATCCCTTTGCAGATTCCATGAAAACAGTGTTAGCAAACTGCTCCATGAAAAGAAAGGTGTAAATCTGTGAGATGAATTCACACATCACAAAGCAGTTTCCCAGAAAATTTCCTTTGGTTTTGCTCTGAGGATATTTCCTTTGTCAACACACACTTCAATATGCTCCGAAATATCCTATTTCAGTTACCACAAAGTCAGTGATATCAAACTGCTCAATGAAAACAACAGTGTATCTCTGTGAGATGAATTCACGTATCCAAAAGTAGTTTCTCAGAAAAAGTCTTTCTACTTTTTACCTGAGGATATTTCCTTTTTCACCATAGGCCTCAGTGTGCTCCAGAATATCCCATCACAGAATCCATGAAAAAAGTGTTAGCAAACTTCTCAATGAAAAGAATGGTGTAACTCTGTGAGTTGAATTCACACATCATAAAGAAGTTTCTCAGAAAGTTTCTTTGTAGATTTTATCTGAGGATACTTCCTTTGTCACCCTAGGCTTCAACATGATCCAAAATATATTTTCTCAGATTCCCCAAAAACAGTGCTACCAAACTTCCATGGAAAGAATCATGTAACTCTGTGAGATGAATTCACAAATCACAAAGTCGTTTCTCAGAAAACGTCTTGCTAGGTTTTGTCTGAAGATATTTCCTTGGTCACTGTTTGCCTCAATGTGCTTGTGTATATCCCTTTACAGATTCCACAAAAATAGTCTTAGCAAAGTGCTCCATGAAAAGAAATGTGTAAATCTGTGAGATGAATTCACGCATCACAAAGCAGTTTCTCAGAAAACATCTTCTTGTATTTTGTCTGAGGATATATCCTTTGTCACCATAGGCTTCAATGCACTCCAAAATATCCCTTATCAGACACCACAAAAGCAGTGATGCCAAAGTACACCCTCAACAGAAACCTTTAGCTCATTGTGATGAATGCATACATTACAAAGGAGTATCTCCAAAAGTTATTCTCCAGTTTTTGCCTGGAGAATTTTCTTTTATCACCTCAGGCCTCTGTGGCCTCCCAAATATCCCTTTGCAGATTCCATAAGACAGTGCTACCAAACTGCTCAAGGAAAACAATCGTGGAATTCTGTGTAATGAATTCACTCATCATGAAGAAATTTCTTAGGAAGCTTCTTTCTAGTTTTTATCTCAGTACATTTCCTTTTTCACTATCAGGTTCCATGCGCTCTGAAATATACCTTCTGAGACACCACAAAAACCCTGATGCCAAACTGCTCTCTCAACAGAAAGCTTTACCTCTATGAGATTAATGCACACTTCACAACGGAGTTATCAGAAACTTTCTCTATAGTTTTTACCTGAAGATATTACCCGTTTCAAACTTGGTCTGTATCCACTCCTGAATATCACTTTGCATATTCCACAATAACAGCATTACCAAACTGCTCAATGAAAAGGAAGATTTAACTCTGTGAGATGAATTCAGGCATCACAATACAGTCTCTCAGAAAGGTTCTTTCTAGTTTGTATCTAAGGGTATTTCCGTTTTCACCTTGGATTCCCTGTGCTCTGAATACCCCTTTGTAGATTCCACAAAGCAGGGTTACCAAACTGCTCAATGAAAAGAATAGTTTACCTCTGGGAGTTGAAATCACCCATCACAAAGAAATTCCTCAGGAAGCTCCTTTCTAGTTTTTACCTTTGCATATTTATTTTTCCACCATGAGCTTCAATGCCCTCCCAAATATCCCTTCCAGACACCACAAAAGCAGTGAGTACATACTGCTCAATCAACAAAATGGTTTACCCCATGAGGTGAATACACAAATCAATAAACATCTTCTCAAATCCTTCTTTCCAGTTTTTATCGAAAGATATTTCCTTTTTCATCATAGGTCACTGTGATCTCCCAAAAATCCCTTTGCAGATTCCCCAAAAACAGTGATACATGTTCAATGAAAAGAAACTGTTCAATGAAAAGAAAACTGTAACTCTGTGAGAGTTACACATAGCAAAGCAGTTTCTCAGAAAACTTCTTTCTAGTTTGTATCTGAGGATATTTCCTTTGTCACCACAGGCCTCAAGGCACTCCCAAATATCCTTTTGCAGATTCCAAGAAAGTAGTGTTAGCAAACTGCTCCATGAAAAGAAAGGTGTAACTCTGTGAGATGAATTCACACACCACAAATAACTTTCTCTGATAGTTTATTTCCAGTTTTTATCTAAGTATATTTTCTTTTACATGATAGGCCTCAATGCACTCCCATACATCACTTTGCAGATTATACGAAAGCAGTGTTTGCAAACCGCTCCATGAAAAGAAAGGTGTAACTCTGTGAGATGAATTCACACATCACAAAGGACTTTCTCAGAAAGCTTCTTTCTTGTTTTTATCAGATGATATTTTTGTTTGTTTGTTTGTTTTTCATTCTTTTCTTAAATTTTATTATACTTTAAGTTCTAGGATACATGTGCATAACGTGCAGTTTTGTTACATATGTATACTTGTGCCATGTTGGTGTGCTGCACCCATCAACTCGTCAGCACCCATCAATTCGTC
>NW_012118277.1:540826-541281 GCF_000951035.1 Colobus angolensis palliatus | reverse complement strand
GCCAGTGATGATGAGCATTTTCTCATGTGTCTGTTGGCTGTATGAATGTCTTCTTTTGAGAAATGTCTGTTCATATCCTTTGCCCACTTTTTGATACGGTTGTTTGATTTTTTTCTTGTAAATCTGTTTGGGTTCTTCGTAGGTTCTGGATATTAGCCCTTTGTCAGATGCGTAGATTGCAAAAATTTTCTCCCATTCTATAAGTTGCCTGTTCACTCTGACGGTAGTTTCTTTTGCTGTGCAGAAGCTCTTTAGTTTAATTAGATTCCATTTGTCAATTTTGGATTTTGTTACCGTTGCTTTTGGTGTTTTAGACATGAAGTCCTCGCCCATGCCTATGTCCTGAATGGTACTACCCAGGTTTTCTTCTAGGGTTTTTATGGTATTACGTCTAACATTTAAGTATTTGAATTAATTTTCATATAAGGAGTAAGGAAAGGATCCAGTTTCAGCTT
>NW_012118277.1:530638-539139 GCF_000951035.1 Colobus angolensis palliatus | reverse complement strand
TATGTGGTCAATTTTGGAATAAGTGTGATGTGGTGCTGAGAAGAATGTATATTCTGTTGATTTGGGGTGGACAGTTCTGTAGATGTCTATTAGGTCTGCTTGTTGCAGAGATGAGTTCAGTTCCTGCTTATTCTTTTCAACTTTGTGTCTTGTTGATCTGTCTAATGTTGACAGTGGGGTATTGAAGTATCCCATTATTATTTTATGGGAGTCTAAGTCTCTTTGTATGTCTCTAAGGACTTGTTTTATGAATCTGTGTGCTCCTGTATTGGTTGCATATATATTTAGGATGGTTAGCTCTTCCTGTTGAATTGATCCCTTTACCTATGTAATGGCCTTCTTTGTCTGTTTTGATCTTTGATGGTTAAAAGTCTGTTTTATCAGAAACTAGGATTGCAGCCCCTGCTTTTTTGTTCTCCATTTGCTTGGTAGATCTTCCTCCATCCCTTTATTTTGAGCCTATGTATGTCTCTGCATGTGAGATGGGTCTCCTGAATACAGCAGACTGATGGGGTGAGCTGGGGGGCCAGAATTCCCCATGGGATCTGCTGAGGTCCTTGTTATGACTGCATCACATCTGAACTTCTTGCTGTTCCCAGTCCTGCCTGCTTTCTTGGTTCTCTTACAGTTGTTTGTTCTCAAACATATTCCCCATTAAACTATTACATGCAAAAAGAGAGTATTAGCAAATTTCTCAAAGTAAACAATGGTGTAATTCTGTGAGATGAATTCACACATCACAAAGCGATTTCACAGAAATCTTCTTTTTGGTTTTTATCATAAGATATTTCCTTATCACCATAATCTTCCATGCACTCCCAAATATCCCTTTGTAGATTCCACGAAAACAGTGTTAGAAAACTACTCTATAAAAAGAAAGGTGTAACACTTTGAGATGAATGCACTAATCACAATGTACTTTCTCAGAAAGATCCTTTCTAGTTTTTATCTGAGGATATTTCCTCTGTCACCGCAGGCTTCGCTGTGATCCCAAATATCCCTTCTCAGATTCTAGAAAAAGAGTGCTCCCAAATTGATCCAAAAAAAGATGCATGTAACTCTGAAATGAATTAATACTTAACAAAACGCTTTCTCACAAAGCTTCTTTCCACGTTTTATATGAGGATATTTCCTTTGTTACCAAAAGCTTTAATGTGCTCTGAAATATCCTATTGCAGATTCCAAGAAAACAGTACTAGCAAACTGTTCAGTGAAATGAACAGTGTAACTCCATGAGATGAATTCACACATCACAAAGCAGTTTCTCAGAAAGCTTCTGTTTAGTTTTAATCTGAGGATATTTGCTTTTTCACCAAAGGCATCAAATTGCTCAGAAAAATCCCTCCGCAGATTCCATGATAACAGTGTGAGCAAACTGCTCCATGAAAAGAAAGGTATAATTCTGTGAGATGAATTGGCACAACACAAAGCAGTTTCTTAGAAAACTTCTTTTTGGTTTTTAACTGAAGATATTTCCTTTGTTACCATATGCTTCAATGCACTCTTAAATGTCCTTTTGCAGATTCCACGAAAACAGTGTTACCAAACTGCTCAATGAAAACAATGGTGTAACTCTGTAAGATGAATTCACACATCACAAAGCAATGTTTCAGAAATCTTCTTTCTAGGTTTTTCTGAGGGTATTCCCTTTTTCACTATAGGCCTCAATGCGTTCCCGAATATCCGGTTGCAGATTCAAAGAAAACAGTGTTAGCAAACAGTTCATTGAATAGAAAGGTTTAAGTCTGTGACATGAATTCAAACATCACAAGTAACTTTCTCAGAAAGATTCTTTCTAGTTTTTATCTGAGGATATCTCCTTTGCCACCATAGGCTTCCACGTGATCCAAAATATCCCTTCTCAGATTCCCCAAAATCAGTGCTACCAAACTGATCCATGAAAATTATCCTTTATCTCTGTGAGATGTATTAACACATCACAAAGTGATTTCTCAGAAAGTTTGTTTTTAGTTTTAATAGGAGGCTATTTCCTGTCACCATAAGCTTCAATGCACTCCAAAATATCCCATTGAAGTCTCCAGAAAAACAGTGTTAGCGAACAGCTCAGTGAAAAGAAAAGTGGAAATCTGTAAGATGAATTCAAACATCACAAAGCCTTTTCTCAGAAATCTTCTTTCTACTTTTTCTCTGAGGATATTTCCTTTTTCTCCACAGGCCTCATTGCACTCCCAAACATTCCTTTGCAGATTCCACCAAAACTGTGTTAGCAATCTGCTCCATGAACAGAAAGGTGACACCCTGTTAGATGAATACACACAATACAAAGAAGTTTCTGAGAAAGCTTCTTTCTAGTTTTTATCTGAGGATATTTCCTTTGTCACCCTAGGCTTCCATGAGATCAAAAATATCCCTTCTCAGATTAACCAAAACCAGTGCTGCCAAACTGCTCCATGAAAGGAATGGTGTAACTACGTGAGATGAATTCATACATCACAAAGCTGTTTATCAGACAGCTTCTTTCTAGTATTTATCTGAGAATATTCCCTTTTTCTCCATATTCCTCAAAGTACTCTGTAATATCCCTTTGCAGATTCCACCAAAAAAGTGATAACAAACTTCTCAATGAAAAGAATGGTGTAACCCTGTGAGATGAACTGACACATCACAAAGCAGTTTCACAGAAAGCTCTCTCTAGTATTTTTATGAGTATATTTCCTTTTTTAACATATTCCTCAATGCACTCGTGGATATCCCTTTTCAGATTCCACAAAATTATTATTAGTAAACTGTTTCATGAAAGAAAAATGTAAATCTTTGAGATGAATTCACACATCCCAAAGCAGTTTCTCAGAAAGATTGTTTTTGGTTTTTCTCTGAGCATACATCCTTAGTCACCGTAGGCTTTGATGTGCTCACAAAGATCCTATTGCAGATTCCACGAAAACAGTGTTAGCAAATTGCTCCATGAAAAAAAGGTATAACTCTGTGAAATGAATTGAGACAACACAAAACATTTTCTTAGAAATCTTCCTTTTGGTTTTTAACTGAGGATATTTCCTTTGTCACCATAGGCTTCGATGTGCTCTCAAATATCCTATTGCAGATTCTGCAAAAAGAGTGGTATCAAACCACTCAATGAAAATAGTGGTGTCTCTGTAAGATGAATTCACACATCACAAAACAGTTTCTCAGAAACTTTTTTTCTAGTTTTTATCTGAGTACATTTCCTTTTTCCCTATAGGCCTCAATGCACTCCAAAATATCCCTTCGCAGATTCAAAGAAAGCAGTGTCAGCAAATGACTTCATGAATAGAAAGGTGTAAATCTGTGACATGAATTCAAACATCACAAACAATTTTATCAGAGTGATTCTTTCTAGCTTTTATCTGAGGATATCTCCTTTGTCACTGTAGGCTTGAATGCGATCCATAATATCCCTTCTCATATTCCCCCAAAAAAGTGCTACCAAACTGATCCATGAAAAGCAACCCATAACTCTGTGACATGTATTTAAACATCACAAAGCAGTTTCTCAGAAAGTTTCATTCTAGTTTTTATATGAGGATACTTCCTTTGTTACCATAAGCTTCAGTGCTAAGCTACAAAATATCCCTTTGTAGACTCCAGGAAAATAGTGTTAGCAAACGGCTCAATGAAATGAACAGTGTAAATCTGTAAGATGATTTCACACATCACAAAGCAGTTTCTCAGAAAGTTTCTTTCTACTTTTTCTCTGAGGATATTTCATTTTGTCACCATAGACCTCAATGCACTCCCAAACATCCTTTTGCAGATTCCATGAAAACTGTTAGCAATCTGCTCCATGAACAGAAAGGTGATACTCTGTGAGGTGAATACACACATCACAAAGAAGTTTCTGAGAAAGCTTCTTTCTAGTTTTTATCTGAGGATATTTCCTTTGACACCCTAGGCTTCAATGCAATCCAAAATATCCCTTCTCAGATTCCCCAAAACCAGTGCTGCCAAACTGCTCCATGAAAAGAATGGTGTAACTATGTGAGGTGAATTCATACATCACAAATCTGTTACTCAGACAGCTTCTTTTTAGTATGTATTTGAGGATATTTCCTTTTTCTCCATATTCCACAATGCGCTCTGGAATATCCCATTGCAGATTCCACCAAAAGAGTGATAGCAAACTTCTCAATGAAGAGACCAGTATAACTCTGTGAGATGAATTCACACATCACAAACAGTTTAACAGAAAGCTTCTTCCTAATATTTGTATGAGTATATTTCCTTTTTCAACATATTCCTCCATGCATTCACAAATATCCCTTTTCAGATTCTGCAATAATAGTATTAGCAAACTGCTGCAGGAAAGAAAAGTGTAAATCTGTGAGATGAATTCACACATCACAAAGCAGTTTCTCAGAAAGATTCTTTTTGGGTTTTCTCTGAGGATATATCCTTAGTCACACAGGCTTCAATGCACTCCCAAATATCCTACTGCAGATTCCACGAAAACAGTGTTAGCAAACTGCTCCATGGAAACAAAGACGTAACTCTGTGAGATGAATTGACACAACACAAAGCTGTTTCTTACAAAACTTCTTTTTGGCTTTTAACTGAGGATATTTCCTTTGTCGCCACAGGTTTCAATGTACTCTCAAATATTCTATTGCAGATTCCACAAAAACAGTGTTATCAAACTGCTCAATGAAAAGAATGTTGTATCTCTGTAAGATGAATTCACACATCACAAAGCAGTTTCTCAGAAATGTTCTTTCTAGTTTTTATCTCAGTATATTTCCTTTTTCACAGTAGGCCTCAATGCGTTCCCAAATATCCCTTCGCAGATTCAACAAAATCAGTGTTAGCAAATGGCTTCATGAATACAAAGGTGTAAACCTTTGACATGAATTCAAACATCATGAAGAACTTTCTCAGAATGATTCTTTCTAGTTTTTATCTGAGGACATCTCCTTTGTCACCATATGCTTCTGTGTGATCCCCTTCTCAGATTCCCCAGAAGTTGATCCATTAAAAGAATCGTGTAACTCAGTGAGATGAATTAACATATCACAAAACGGTTTCTCAGAAATTTCTTTCTAGTTTTTATATGAGGATATTTCCTTTGTCACCATAAGCTTGAATGTGCTCCAAAATATCCCATTGTAGACTCCAGGGAAACATTTTAAGCAAATGACTCAAGCAAATGAACAGTGTAAATATGTAATATGAATTCACACATCACAAAACAGTTTCTCAGAAAGCTTCTTTCTACTTTTTCTCTGAGGATATTTCCTTTTTCACCATAGGTCTCAATGTGCTCCCAAACATCCCTTTGCAGATTCCACCAAAACTGTTAGCAATCTGCTCTATGAACAGAAAGGTAATACTCTGTGAGATTGAATACAAACATCACAAGAAAGTTTCTGAGAAATCTTTCTAATTTCTATCTGAAGATATTTCCTTTGTCACCCTAGGCTTCCATGAGATCCAAAATATTCCTCTTCAAATTCTCCAAAACCAATGCTGAAATATTGCTCCATGAAAAGAATGGTATAACTACGTGAGATGAATTCATACCTCACAAAGCTGTTTATCAGACAGCTTCTTTCTTGTATTTATCTGAGGATATTTCCTTTTACTCCATATTCCTCAATGCACTCCTGAATATCCCATTGCAGATTCCACCAAAAAAAGTTAACAAACTTGTCAATGAGAAGAATGGTGTAACCCTGTGAGATAAATTGATGCATCACAAAGCAGTTTCACAGAAAACTTTCTAGTTTTTGTATGTGTGTATTTACTTTTTCAACATATTTCTCAATGCATTCATGAATATCCCTTATCTGATTCCACGAAAACAGTATTAGCAAGCTGCTCCATGAAAGAAAAGTGTAAATCTGTGAGATGAATTCTCACATCACAAAGCAATTTCTCAGAAAGATTCTTTCTGGTTTTTCTCTGAGGATATATTCTTAGTCACCATTGGCTTCAATACACTCCCAAATATCCTATTGCAGATTCCATAAAAACAGTGTCAGCAAACTGCTCTATGGAAACAAAGACAAAATTCTGTGAGACGAATTGACACAACACAAAGAAGTTTCTTAGAAAGCTTCTTTTTGGCTAACTGAGGATATTTCCTTTGTCACCACAGGTTTCAATGCACTCTCAAATATTCTATTGCAGATTCCACAAAAACAATGTTATCAAACTGCTCAGTGAAAAGAATGGTGTATCCCTGTAAGATGAATTCACATATCACAAAGTAGTTTCTCACAAGCCTTCTTTCTAGTTTTTATCTCAATATATTTCCTTTTTCACTATAGGCCTCAGTGCACTCCCAAATATCCCTTTACAGATTCAAAGAAAACAGTGTTAGCAAACGGCTTCACTTTTGAATGGAATGGAATGAATGAATGGAAAGGTATAAATCTGTGACATGAATTCAAACATCACAAAGAACTTTCTCAGAATGATTCTTTCTAGTTTTTGTCTGAGGATATCTTCTTTGTCACCGTAGGCTTCAATGCAATCAAAAATATCACTTCTCAGATTCCCCAAAAGCTGATCCATTAAAAGAATTGTGCAACTCGGTGAGACGAATTAACACATCACAAAACGGTTTCTCAGAAACTTCTTCCTAGTTTTTATATGAGGATATTTCCTTTGTCACCATAAGCTTCAATGCACTCCAAAGCATCCCACTGTAGACTCTACATAAACAGTGTAAGCAAACGGCTCAATGAAATGAACAGTGTAAATATGTAAGATGAATTCACACATCACAAAGCAGTTTCTCAGAAAGATTCTTTTTGGGTTTTCTCTGAGGATATATCCTTAGTCACCATAGGCTTCAATGTGCACCCCAATATCCTTTTGCAGAGTCCATGAAAACAGTGTTAGCAAACTGCTCCATGGAAACAAAGACGAAATTCTGTGAGATGAATTGACACAACACAAAGCAGTTTCTTAGAAAGCTTCTTTTTGGCTTTTAACTGAGGATATTTCCTTTGTCACCACAGGTTTCAATGCACTCTCAAATATCCTATTGCAGATTCCACAAAAACAGTGTTATCAAACTGCTTAATGAAAAGAACGATGTATCTCTGTAAGATGAATTCACATATCACAAAGCAGTTTCTCAAAAATGTTCTTTCTAGTTTTTATCTCAGTATATTTCCTTTTTCACTACAGGCCTCAATGTGCTCCCAAATATCCCTTTGCAGATTCAAAGAAAACAGTGTTAGCAAGTGGCTTCATGAATGGAAAGGTGTAAAACTGTGACATGAATTCAAACATCACAAAGAACTTTCTCAGAATGATTCTTTCTAGTTTTTGTCTGAGGATATCTCCTTTGTCACCATAGGCTTCAATGCAATCCAAAATATCCCTTCTCAGATTCCCCAAAAGCTGATCTATTAAAAGAATTGTGTAACTCTGTGAGATGAACTAGCATATCACAAAACGGCTTCTCAGAAATTTCTTCCTAGTTTTTATGTGAGGATATTTCCTTTGTCACCATAAGCTTCAATGTGCTCCAAAGCATCGCATTGTAGACTCCACATAAACAGTGTTAGCCAACGGCTGAATGAAATGTACAGTGTAAATATGTAATATGAATTCACACATCACAAAGCAGTTTCTCAGAAAGCTTCTTTCTACTTTTTCTCTGATAATATTTCCTTTTCCACTATAGGCCTAAATGAACTCCCAAACATTCCTTTTGCAAATTCCACCAGAACTGTGTTAGCAATCTACTCCATGAACAGAAAGGTGATACTCTGTGAGATGAACACACACATCACAAAGAAGTTTCTGAGAAAGCTTTTTTCTAGTTTTTATCTGAGGATATTTCCTTTGTCACCCTAGGCTTTCATGAGATCCAAAATATCTCTTTTCAGATTCCCCAAAAACAGTGCTGCCAAAATGATCCATGAAAAGAATCGTGTAACACCGTGAGATGAATTAACACATCACAAAGTGGTTTCTCAGAAAGCTTCTTTCTAGTTTGTCTATGTGGACTGTTCTTATTTCACCATAATTTTCACTGTGCTCCAAAATATCCCTTTTAAGATACCAGGAAAGCAGTCTTATGAAACTGCTCAATGAAAACAACAGTATAACACTGTAGGAGGAATTCACATAACACAAAGCAGTTTCTCAGAAGCTTCTTTTTCATTTACCTATGAGGATATATGCTTTGTCACCATAGGCTTCAATGCACTCCCAAATATCCTATAGCAGTTTCCACGATAACAGAGTTATCAAACTGCTAAATGAAATGAATGATGTAATTCTGTGAGATGAATTCACACATCACAAAGCAGTTTCTCAGAAAGCTTCCTTTTGGTTTATCTATGAGTGTATTTCCTTTGTCACCATAAACTTAAATGTGCTATGAAATATCAGTGTGCAGATTCCAAGAAAAAGGTGTAAGCAAACTGATAATGCAAAGTACAGTGTACTACAGTATTCACATGTCACAAAGCAGTTCCTCAGAAAACTTCCTTCTAGTTTTTATCTGAGGATATTTTATTTCTCACTGTAGGACTGAATATACTCCC
>NW_012118277.1:518470-530588 GCF_000951035.1 Colobus angolensis palliatus | reverse complement strand
TGCAGATTCCTCTGAAACAGTGTTAGCAAACTGCTCCATGAAAATAGAGGTGTAACTCTGTGACATGAATTCACACATCACAAAGTAGTTTCTCAGACTGCTTCTTTTTGGTGTTCGTCTGAGGATAATTCCTTTAACACAATAGGCTTCCATGCACACCAAAATATCCTTTTGAATATTCCACAAAAACAGTATTAGCAAACTGCCCCATGAAAATAGAGGTATAACACTGTGAGATGAATTCAGACGTCACAAAGGTCTTTCTCAGAAAGTTTCTTTCTAGTTTTTATCTGAGGATACTCCCTTTGTCACCATAAGCATCAATACACTCCGAAATATCGAATTGCAGATTCCAAGAAAATAATGTTAGCAAACTGCTCAAGTTAAAGAACAGAGTAACACTGAGATGAATTCACCCATCAAAAAGGAAATTCTCAGAAAGATTGTTTCAAGCTTTTACTCAGCGTATTTCCTTTCTCACCATAGGCCTCAATGCACTCCCCAATATCCTATTGCAGATTAAAAGAAAACAGTGTTATCACACTGCTCTCTGAAAATAACCATGTAATTCTCTGAGATTAATTCACATATCACAAAGTAGTTTCTCAGAAAGTTTCTTTCTATTGTTTGTCTTAGAATATTTCCTTTTTCACTATAGGCCTCAATGGACTCCCAAATATCCAACTGCAGATTCAAAGAAAACAATATCAGCAAACTGCTCCATGAAAAGTAAGATGTAATGCTGTGAGATGAATTCACACATCACAATGTCCTTTCTCAGAAATCTTCTTTCTAATTTTTTTCTGTGGATATTTTCTTTGTCACCCTAGTCTTCAATGTGATCCAAAATATCCCTTCTCAGATTCCCCAAACACAATGCTACCAAACTACTCCATGAAGGGAATCATGTAACTCTGTCAGATGAATTAACACAACACAAAGCAGTTTCTCAGAAATCTTTCCTGTAGTGTTTATCTGAGGGTATATAACTTATGACCATATATCTAAATGTGCTCCCATGTATTCCTTTACAGATATCACAAAAATACTGTTAGCAAATTGCTCAAGAAAACAGTGAAACTCGATGACATGAATTCACACATCACAAAGTAGTTTCTCAGAAAACTTCTTTCTAAATTTTATCTGAGGATATTTCCTATTTCACCATAGGCCTCAAGTTGCTCCCAAATATCCCTTTTCAGATTGCACAAAAACACTGTTTGCAAACTGCCCCATGAAAAAAACGGTGCATTTTGTGTGATTAATTCACACATCACAAAGTAGTTTCTGGTAAAGCTTCTTTCTATTGTTTATCTGAGGATACTTCCTTTGTCAAAATAGGCTTCAATGCGATGCAAAATATGCATTCTCAGATTCAACGAAAACAGTGCTACCAAACTGGCCCATGAAAAGAATCGTATAACTCTGTGAGATAAATTCACAAAACAAAAAGTAGTTTCTCAGAAAGCCTCTTTCTAATTTTTGTCTGAGGATATTTCCTTTCTCACCACTGCAGATTCAATGAAAACAGTGTTAGCAAACTGCTCAATCCAAAGAAAAGTGTAACTCTGTGAGACGAATTCACACAGCACAAACCGGTTTCTCAGAAAGCTTTTTTCTAGTTCTTATATGAGGGCATTTCCTTTGTCACCATAGGCTTCACTGCAATAAAAAATATCCCTTCTCAGAATCCCCAAAAACAGTGCTAAAATACTGATTCATGAAAGAATCGTGCAACTCTGTGAAATGAATTCACACATCACAAAGCAGTTTCTCAGAAATCTTCTTTCACGTTTTTATATGAGGATATTTACTTTTTCACGATAGGCATCAATGCCCTCCCAAATATCCATTTGCAGATTCCATGAAAACAATGTTAACAAGTGGCTCCATGAAAAGAAAGCTGTAACTCTGTGAGATGAATTCACACATGACATAGGACTTTGTCAGAAAGGTTCTTTATAGTTTTCATCTGAGGATATTTCTTTTGTCACCATAGGCTTCAATGCGAAACAAAATATCCCTTCTCAGATTCCCCAAAAACAGTGCTACAAAACTGATATATGAAAAGTATCGTGTAACTCCATGAGATGAATTAACACATCACAAAGTGGTTTCTCAGACCTTCTTTTTCGTTTTTACCTGTGGATATTTAATTTTTCATAATAGTCCTCAATGTGCTCCCAAATATCCCTTTGCAAATTCCAAGAAAACAGTGTTAGCAAACTGCTCCATGACAAGAACAGTGTAACTCTGTGACATGAATTAACAGATCACCAAGCAGTTTCGCAGAAAGCTTCCTTCAAGTTTCTGTCTGAGTATATTTCCTTTCTCATCATAGGCCTCAATGCACTCCCAAATATCCCTTTGCAGATTCCACTAAAACATCTCTTTGCAGATTCCACTAGAACAGTGTTAACAAACTGCTAAATGAAAATTGAGGTGTAACTCTGTGAGATGAATTCACACAAAACAAAGTCCTTTCATAGAGAGCTTCTTTCTACCTTTTGTCTGAGGATATTGCCTTTGTCACCACAGGCTTCAAAGTGATCCAAAATATCCTTTCTCAGTTTTCCTAAAAACAGTACTGCCAAACTTCTCCATGAAAAGAATTGCTTACCTCTGTGAGATGAATTCTCAAATGACAAAGCAGTTTCTCAGAAAACTTCTTTCTAGTTTTTCTCTGAGGATATTTCTTTTGTCACCATTGTTTTCAGTGTGCTCCCAAATATCCTATTGCAGAATCCAGGAAAACAGTGTTATCAAACTGCTCAATGAAAAGAACAGTGTAACTCTGTAAGATGAATTCACACATTACAAATCAATTTCTCAGAATGCTTCATTCTAGTTTTATCTGAGGATATTTACTTTTTCACCATAGGCCTCAATGCGATACAAAATATTCCATTGCAGATTCCAAGAAAACAGTATTAGCAAACTGCTCAATGAAAAGAACAGTGTAACTCTTTAAGATGAATTCACACATCAAAAAGCAGTTTCTCAGAGAGCTTCTTTCTAGTTTTTATCTAAGCATATTTCCTTTTTCACAATAGACCTCAATGTGCTCCCAAATATCCCTATGTAGATTACATTAAAACAGTGCAGATTCCAAGAAAATAGTGTTAGCAAACTGCTCAATGAAAAGAACAGTGTAATTCTCTGACACGAATTCACACGTCACAAAGCAGTTTCTCTGAAAGTTTCTTTCTAGTTTTTGCCTGAGGGTATTTCCTTTTTCACACTAAGCTTCAATGCGCTCCAAAATATGCCATTGTAGATTCCAAGAAAACAGTGTTAGCAGACTTCTCCATGAAAAAAGGTGTAACTCTGTGAGATGAATTCACACATCACAAGGAATTTTCTCAGAAAGCTTCTTTATAGTTTTTATCTGAGGATATTTCCTATGTCACCATAGGCTTCAATGCGATCCAAAATATCCCTTCTCAGATTCTCCAAAAAGAGTTCTATCAAATTGATCCATGAGAAGAATCATGTAACACTGTGTGATGAATTCACAAATCACAAAAAAGTTTCTCAGAATGTTTCTATCTAGTTTTTGTCTGAGGATATTCCCTTTTTCACAATAAAATTCAATGTGCTCTGAAATATCCCATTGTAGATTGCAAGACAACAGTGTTAGCAAACTGTTCAATGAAAACTACATTGTAACTCCGTGAGTTGAATTCATAAATCACAGAGCAGTTTCTCAGAAAGCTTCTTTTTGATTTTTCTATGATGATATTTCCTTTGTCACCCTAGGCTTCAATACACTCCTAAATATCCCATTGCAGACTCCAGGAAAACAGTGTTATCATACGTCTCAAAGAAAAAAACAATGTAATTGTGTGAGAAGAATTCAGCCATAAAAAACCGGTTTCCCAGAAATATTCTTTGTAGTTTTTATCTGAGGATATTTACTTTTTTACCATAGACCTCAATGCACTCCCAGATATCCCTTTACGGATTCCAAGAAAGCAGTGTTAACACATTGCTCCATGAAAACAAAGGTGTAACTCTGTGAGATGAAATCACATATCCTGAAAGCCTTTCTCAGAAAACTTCTTTGTAGTTGTTATCTGAGGATAATTTCTTTGTCACACTAGGCTTCAATGCTATCCAAAATATCCCTACTCACATAACCAAAAACCAATACTAAAAAATTCATCCATGAAAAGATCCGTGTAACTCTGTGAGAAGAATTAACATGACACTAAGCAGTTTCTCAGAAAGCTTCTTTCTAGTTTTTACATTAATGTATTTCCTTCATCAATGTTAGCTTCAAAGTGCTCCCAAGTATCCCAATGCAGATTTCATGAAAACACTGTTAGCATACTGCTCCATGAAAATAAATGTGTAAATCTGTGAAATGAAGTCACACATCTCTAAGAATTTCTCAGAAAACTTCTTTACAGTTTTTATCTGAGGATATTTCCTTTTTCACCATGTGCTTTAATGCGATCCAAAACAACCATTCTCAGATTCTGCAAAAACAATACTATCAAACTGATCCATAAAAAGAATCATGTAACTCTGTGAGATGAATTAACACATCATAAATCAGTTTCTCAGAATGTATCTTTCTAATTTTGTCTGAGGATAATTCCTTATTCATGGTAAGTTTCAATATACCCCAAAATATTCCATTGCAGATTCCAAGAAAACAGTGCTAGCAAATTAATCAATGAAAATAACAGTGTAACTCTATGTGATGAATTTCCACATCACAAAGTAGTTTCTCAGAAAGCTTCTTTTAGGTTTTTTTCTGAGGATACTTCCTTTGTCACCATACGCTTCAAAGCAATTCCAAATATCCTGTTGCAGATTCCACAAAACCAGTGTTGTCAAACTGCTCAATGAAAACAACCGTGTAACTCTTTGACTTGAATTCACACATCAAAAAGCAGTTTCCCAGAAAAGTTCTTTCTTATTTTTACCTGAGGATATTTCTTTATTCACTATATGCCTCAATGCAGCCGAAATATCCCTTTGCGGATTCCAGGAAAACAGTGTTAGCGATCTGCTTCATGAAAGGACAGGTGTAACTCTGTGAAATGAATTCACACATCACAAAGACCTTTATCAGAAAGCTTTTTTCTAGTACTTAACTGAGGATGTTTCCCTTGTCACCATAGCTTTCAATGTGATCCAAAATATACCTTCTTAGATTCCCCAAAAAGAGTGCTACCAAAGTGATCCATGAAAAGGATTGCGTAACTCTCTGAGATGAATTAACACATCACAAATCAGTTTCTCAGAAAGCTTCTTTCTAATTTGTATATGATGATATTTTGTTTGTCACTGTAAGCTTCAATGCACTCCAAAATATCCCATTGCAGATTCCAAGAAAACAGTGTTAGCAAACTGTTCAATGAAAATAACAGTGTAATCCTTTCAAATGAATTGACACAACACAACACAGTTTCTCAGAAAGCTTTCTTGTTTTTTTTTCTGAAGATATTTCCTTTGTCACCACAGGATTCAATGCGCTCCCAAATATCCTATTGTAGATTTCACGAGAAAAATGTTATCAAGCTGCTAATTGAAAAGAATGGTGTAGCTCTGTGTGGTGAATTCACACATCACAAAGCAGTTTCTCAGACAGATTATCTCTCATTTTTCTCTGAGGATATTTTCTTTTATGCTATTAACCTCAATGCACTCCAAAATGTCCCTTCGTAGATTCCATGAAAACAGTGTTAGCAAACTGACCCATAAAAAGAAAGGTGTAACTCTGTGAGATGCATTCACACATCACAAAGAAGTTTCTCAGAAAGCTTATTTCCAGCTTTTATCTGAAGATATTTCTTCAGTCACCATAGGCTTCAATGCGATCCAAAATATCTCTTCTCAGATTCCCCAATGACTGTGCTACCAAACTGATCCATGAAAAGTATCATGTAACACTGTGAGATGAATTAACACATCACAAAGCGGTTTCTCTGAAAGCTTCTTTCTAGTTTTTATATGAGGATATTTTCTTTGTCACCATAAGATTCAATGCTCTCTGAAATATCCCATTGCAGATTCCAAGAATGCATTGTTAGTAAACTGCTCAATGAAAAGAAGAGTGTAATTCTGTGAGAGGATTTCACACATCACAAAGCAGTTTCTCAGAAAGCTTCTTCTTGTTTTTTATCTGAGGATATTTCCTTTGTCACCATAGGCTTCAAAGTTCTCCCCAATGTCCTTTTGCAGATTCCACGAGAGTGGTTTTATCAAACTGCTCAATGGGAATGTTGTAACTGTTTGAGATGAATTCACAGATCACAGCGCAGTTTCTCAGAATGTCTCGTTCTAGTGCTTATCTGAGAATATTTCTTCTTTCACTATAGTCCTCAAGGTGTTCCCAATTATCCCTTTGCGGTTTCAATGAGTATAGTGTTACCACACTGCTCAATAAAAAGAAAGGTGTATCTCTGTTAGATGAATTCACACATCACAAAGAACTCTCTCAGAAAGTTTCTTTATAGTTTTTACCTGAGGATAGTTACTTAGCCACCATAGACTTCAATGCAATCCAAATTATCCCTTCTAATATTCCGAAAAACAGTTCTACAAAAATTATCCTTGAAAAGAATCATGTAACTCTGTGATATCCATTAACCTATCCCAAAGCAGTTTCTCAGAAAACGTCTTTTTGATTATTATGTGATTATATTTTCTTTGTCACAAGAGACTTCAAAGTCCTCCTGAACATCCTATTGCAGAATTCACGAAAACAGACTTATCAAACTACTGAATGAGAAGAATTGTGTAACTCTGTGAGATGAATTCACACATCACAACACAGTTTCACAGACACCCTCTTTCTAGTTTTTATCTGAGGATATTTCCTTTTTCACCATAGGCCTCAATGCACCCCCAAATATCCCATTGCAGATTCCACAAAAAGAGGGTTAGCAAAATGCTTCATGAAAAGAAAGGTGCAACTCTGTGAGTTGAATTCACACATCACAACGATCTTTCTCAAAAACCTTCATTCTAGTTTTTATCTGAGGATATTTCCTCTGTCACCATAGGCTTCAATGCAATGCAAAATATTCCTTCTCAGGTTCCCCAAAAACAGTGCTAACAAAATGCTCCAAGGAATGAATCATGTAACTCTGTGAGATGAATTCACAAATCACAAAGCAGTTTCCCAGAAAGCTTCCTTCAATTTTTTGTTTGAGGATATTTCCTTTGTCACCATAAACTTCAATGCGCTCCAAAATATCCTATGGCAGATTCCAAGAAGACAGTGTTAGCAAGGTGCTCACTGAAAATAACAGTGAAACTCTCTGTAATGAATTCACACATCACAAACCAGTTTCTCAGAAAGCTTCTTTCTAGTTTTTATCTGAGGATATTTCCTTTTTCACCATAGGCCTCGATGCCTCCCGAATATCCCTTTGCAGATGTCACTGAAACAGTGTTAGCAAAGTGCTCTGTGATTAGAAAGGTTTATATGCATCACATGAATTCTCACAACACAAGGAACTTTCTCTGAAATCTTCTTTCTACTTTTTATCAGATGTTATTTCCTTTGTCACCATAAGCGTCAATACGATCCAACATATCCCTTCTCAGATTTCCCAAAAACACAGCAACCAAACTGCTCCATTAAATGGACACTGTATCTCTGTGAGATGAATTCATGTATCACAGAGAAGTTTCTCAGAAAGCTTCTTTCTAGGTTTAATCTGTTACCAAATGGCTTCATGAAATGAAATGAAATGAAATGAATTCATCTGTGAGATGAATTCACAGAATACAAAGTGGTTACTCAGAAAAGTTCTCTTTGATTTTTGTCTGAGGATATTTCTTTCTCACCATAAGCTTCTATGAACTCTGAAATATCCCATTGCAGATTCCAAGAAAACAGTGTGAGCATAGAGCTCAATGAAATAAACAGTGTAACTCTATGAGGTGAATTCATGCATCACAAAGCAGTTTCTCAGAAAAGTTCTTTCTAGTTTTTATCTGAGGATATTTATTTTGTCACCATAGGTTTCAATGCAATCCAAAATATTACTTCTCAGATTCCTCAAAAGCAGTGCTACCAAACTTCTCTATGAAGAGAAATGGGTAACTGTGTAATATGAATTCAAAAATCACAAAGCTCTTTCTCATAAAGCTTTTTTCTAGTTTTTATATGCAGATATTTCCTTTGTCACCATAAGCATCAATGCACTCTGAAATATACCATTGCAGATTCCAAGAAAACAGTGTTTCTCGGAAAGCTTCCTTTTGGTTTTTATCTGAGGATATTTCCTTTGATACCATAGGTTTCAATGAGCTACCAAATATTCTATTGCAGATACCATGAAAACATTGCTAGCAAATTGTTCAATTAAAAGAACGATAAAACACTGTGAGATGAATTCACCCATCACAAGGCAGTCTGTCAGAAAGACTTTTTCTACCTTTTATTTGAGGATATTTCCTTTTTCACCCATCAAAAAGGAGTTTCTCGGGAAACTTCTTTCTAATTGTTATCTAAGGATATTTCCTATTCCACCATATTCTTCAATGCACTCCCAAATATCCCTTTTAAGACACCACAAAAAGAGTCATGCCAAAGTACTCCCTCAACAGAAACGTTTGCCTCTATGAGATGAATGCACACACCAGAAAGGAGTTTTTCAGAAAGCTTCTCTGCAGTTTTTACCTGAAGATATTTCCTTTTTTGAAATTGGACTCTATGCTCTCCCAAATATCCCTTTACATATTCCACAAAAACAGTGTTACCAAACTGTTCAATGAAAAGTAAGGTGTAAGCCTGTGAGATGAATTCACTCATCTCAAAGCAGTTTCTCAGAAAGATTCTTTCTAGTTCAAATCTGATGATATTTCCCTTTTCACCATGGGCTTCAATGTGCTCCCAAATATCTCTTCTCAGATACCACAAAAACAGTGCTGCCACTCTGCTCATTCAACAAAAAGATTAAACTCCATGAGATGAATAGACCCACGAAAAAATCATTTCTTGCAAAGCTTCTCTCTGGTTTTTATCTGAAGTTATTTCATTTCTCACCAAAGGCCTCTAGGAGCTCCTGAATATCCCTTTGTAGATTCCACAAAAACAGTGCTACCAAACTGCTCAAAGAAAACAAAGGTGTAACTCTGCGTGATGAATTCACCCATCACAATGAAATTTCTCAGAAGGCTTCTTTCTAGTTTTTATCTGAGGATATTTCCTTTTTCACCATCTGCTTTTTCTAATTTAAATCTGAGTATATTTCCTTTTTCAACATTGCAGATTCCAGAAAAACAGTGAGATCAAATTTCTCCATGGAAACAATCGTGTAACTCTGTGAGATGAACTCAAAAATCACAAAGCAGCTTCTCAGAAAGCTTCGTTTTAGTTTTTGTCAGAGGATATTTCCTTTGTCACCCTAAGCTTCAACGAGTTCAAAAATATCCCACTGGAGATTGCAAGAAAACAGTATTAGCAAACTGCTTAATGAAGAGAACAGTGTAACTCTGTGAGACAAATTCATAGATGAGAAAGCAGTTTCTCAGAAAGCATCTTTTTTGGCTTTTAACTGAGGATATTTCCTTGGTCACTGTAGACTTCAATGCTCTCCCTAATATCCTATTGCATATTCCATGAAAATATTGTTAGCAAACTACTGAATGAAAAAAAATGGTGTAATTCTGTGAGATGAATTCACACATTACAAAGCAGTTTCTCAGAAAGCTTCTTCTAGTTTTTATCTGAGAATATTTCCTTTTCCACCATAAACTTCAATGCACTCCAAAATATCCTTCCATAGATTCCACGAAAACAGTGTTGGCAAGCTGCTCCATGAAAAGAAAGGTGTAACTCTGTGAGATGATTTCACATATCACAAAGAACTTTCTCAGAAAGCTTCTTTCTAGTTTTTTTCTGAGGATATTTCCTTTGTTACCATAGGCTTCAATTCAATCCAAAATACCCCTTGTCAGATTCAACAAAAACAGTGCTACCAAACTGTTCCTTGAAAGGGATCATGTAACTCTGTGAGATGAATTAACACAT
Organism: Colobus angolensis palliatus; assembly: GCF_000951035.1. NCBI lineage: Eukaryota > Metazoa > Chordata > Mammalia > Primates > Cercopithecidae > Colobus > Colobus angolensis. Next base: position 520,588 of record NW_012118277.1, on the reverse strand, counting down.
CACAATGTGGCTTCTCAGATAACTTCTTTCTAGTTTTTACATGTGGATATTTCCTTTTCCACTACAAGCTTCAGTGCACTCCAAAATATCCCTTCTCAAACACCAAAGAAACAGTGATACGAAAGAGCTCACTAAACAGAAACGTTTAACTCTGTGAGACGAATGTACACATCACAAAGCAGTTTCTCCGAAAGCTTCTCTCCAGTTTTTACCTGAAGATATTTCATGTTTCACCATTAGACACTATGAGTTCCCAAACAATCCTTTGCAGATTTCACAAAAACATTGTTACCATACTGCTCAATGAAAAGAAAGGCATAACTCTGTGTGTTGAATTCACATACCACAAAGCTGTTTCTCAGAAAACTTCTTTCTAGTTTAAATCTGAGAATATTTCCTTTTTCACCATAGGCTTCAATGTGCTCCCCAATATCTCTTCTCAGATACCACAAAAACTGTGATGCCCAACTTCTCAATCAACAAAAAGGTTAAACCCTATGAGATGAATGGACACATCACAACACCATTTCTCGACAAGCTTCTCTCCAGTTTTCATCTGAAGTTATTTTCTTTTTCATTGTAGGTCTCTGAGATTTCCCCAATATCCCTTTGCAGATTTCATATAAACAGTGCTACCAAACTGCTCCATGAAAATAATCATGTAACACTGTGAGATGAATTCACAAATCACAAAGTAGTTTCTCAGAAAGCTTCTTTCCAGTTTTTGTCTGAAGATATTTCCTTTATCACCCAAAGCTTCAATGCATTCCAAAATATCTCATTACTGATTCCATGATAAGTGTTAGCGATCTGCTCAATAAAAAGAACAGTGTATCTCTGTGAGATGATTTCACCCATCACAAAGCAGTTTCTCAGAAAGCTTCGTTTTGGTTTTTATCTAAGGATATTTCCATTTTCTCCATAGGCTTCAATGCACTTCCAAATATCCTATTGCAGATTCCAAGAAAACATTGTTAGCACACTGCTGAATGAAAAGAACTGTGTAACTCTGTGAGATGAATTCACACACCACAAAGCAGTTTCTCAGAAAGCTTCTTTCTAGATTTTAACTGAGGATATTTCCTTTGTCACCATAGGCTTCAATGTGATCCAAAATATCCCTTCTCAGACTCCCCAGAAACAGTGTTACCAAACAGCTCCATGAAAAGAATCATGTAACTCAGAGACATGAATTAACACATCACAGAGCAGTTTTTCTGAAAGCTTCTTTCTAATTTTCATATGAGGATATTTACTTTTCCACCATAGGCTTCAATGTGCTTTGAAGTATCCCTTCTCAAACACCACAAGAAAGTGATACCAAAGTGCTCCCTCAACAGAAACCTTTGGCTCTATGAGATGAATACACATATCACAAAGGGGTTTCTCTGAAAGCTTCTGTTCAATTGTTACCTGAAGAAATTTATTTTATCAACTTAGTCCTCTATGCTCTCCCAATTATCCCTCTGCAGATTCCACAGAAACAGTGCTAAAAAACTGCTCCATGAAAAGAATGGTGTAACTCTGTGACATAAATTGACCCATCGAAAAGCAGTTTCCCAGGAAACTTCTTCCTAGTTTTTGTATGAGGTTATTTTTGTCTGAGAATACGTTGTCACCATAAGCTTCAATGTGCTCTGAAATATCCCATTGCAGATTCCAAGAAAACAGTGTTAGTAAACTGCTAAATGAAAATAACAGTGTAACTCTGTGAGATCAATTCACACGTCACAAAGCAATCTCTTAGAATGTTTCTTTTTAGTTTATTATCTGAGGATGTTGCCTTTGTCCACATAGGTTTCAATGCATTCCAAATATCCTGTTGCAGATTCCCAAAAAAGTGTTATCAATCTTCTCCATGAAAAGAAAGGTGTAACTCTGTGAGGCAAATTCACACATCACATAGAACTTTCTCAGAAAGCTTCTTTCTAGTGTTTATCTGAGGATATTTTCTTCATCATCGCAGGCTTCAATGCGATCTGAAATATCCCTTCTCAGATTCCCCAAAAACAATGCAACCAAATGGTTAAATGAAAAGAATCATGTAACGCCATGAGATGAAATAAAAAATCACAAAACAGTTTCTCAGAAAGTATCTTTCTACTTTTTTTTTTTTTT
>NW_012118277.1:510573-518420 GCF_000951035.1 Colobus angolensis palliatus | reverse complement strand
CTGCCTCCCAGGTTTACGCCATTCTCCTGCCTCAGCCTCCCGAGTAGCTGGGACTACAGGCGCCTGCCACCTCACCCGGCTAGTTTTTTGTATCTTTTAGTAGAGACGGGGTTTCACCGTGTTAGCCAGGATGGTCTCAATCTCCTGATTTCGTGATCCACCCGTCTCGGGCTCCCAAAGTGCTGGGATTACAGGCTTGAGCCACTGCACCTGGCCTCTTTCTACTTTTATATGAGGATATTTCCTTTGTCATCATAAGCTTCTGTACGCTCCAAAATATCCCATTCCTGATTCCAAGAAAACAGTGTTGGCAAACTGCTCAATGAAAAGTACAGTGTGACACTGTGAGATGAAATCACACATGACAAAGCAGTTTATCAGATAGCTTCTTTCTAGCTTTTTTCTGAGGATATTTCTTTTTTCACTATAGGTCTCAATGCACTCCCATATTTGCCTTCAGAGATTCCACAAAAACAGTGTAGGCAGACTGCTCCATGAAAAGAAATGTGTAACTCTGTGAGATGAATTCCCACATCACATAGCAGTTTCTCAGAAAGTTCTTTTGGGATTTAATCTGGGGATAATTTCTTTGACACCAAAAGCTTCAATGCTCTCACAAATATCCCAATGCAGATTCCACAAAAACAGTGTTATCAAACAGCTCAATGAAAATAACAGTGTAACTCTGTGAGATGAATTCACATCCAACAAAGCAGTTTTTTAGAAAGCTGCTTTCTAGTTTTTACTGAAGGATATGTAGCTTTTCACCATAGACCTCAATAGGCTCTCAAATATCCCTTTGAAAACTCCACGAAAACAGTGTTAGCAAGTGACTCCATGAATGGAAGTGTGTATTTCTGTGAGATGAATTCACACATCACAAAGAATTTTCTCAGAAAGCTTCTTTCAAGTTTTTATCTGAGGAAAATTCCTTTGACACCATAGACTTCAATGCAATCCAAAATACCACTTTTCAGATTCCCCAAAAAGTTGTTACACAACTGCTCCATGAAAAGTATTGTGTAAGTCTGTGAGATGAATTCACAAATCACAAAGCAGTGTCTCAAAAAGCTTGTTTCTTCTTTCCGTCTGAGGAAATTTCCTTTGTCACCATATGCTTCAATCTATTCTGAAATAACACATCACAGATTCCACGAAAATAGTGTCAGCAAACTGCTCAATGAAATGAACAGTGTAACTCTGTGAGATGAAATCACACATCACATGGCAGTTTCTTACAAAGCTTCTTTCTAGTCATTATCTGAGCATATTTTCTTTTTCAGTGTGGGCCTAAATGCTCTCCCAAATATCGTTTTGCAGATTCCATGAAAACAGTGTAAGCAAGCTGCTCCAAAGCAAGAAAGGTATAACTCTGTGAGATGAATTCACACATCACAGATAACTTTCCCAGAAACGTACTTTCTACTTTTATCTGAGTATATTTCCTGTGTCACCATATTCTTCAATGTGATCCAAAATATCCCTTCTCAGATTCCCCAAAAACAGTGGTACCAAACTGGTCCATGAAAAAACTCGTGTAACTCTGTGAGATGAATTAGGACATCAGAAAGCAGTTTCTCAGAAAGCTTCTTTCTAGATTTTATGTGAGGAAATTTCTTTTGTCACCATAAGATTCAATGCAATCTGAAATATCCCATTGTAGATTCCAAGAAAACAGTGTTATCAAACTGCTCATTGAAAAGCACACTGTAACTATGTGAGATGAATTCACACATCACAAAGCAGTTTTTCAGAAAGCTTGTTTCTAGTTTTTATCTGTGGATATTTCCTTTTTCACCATAGGCCTCCATGAGCTCCCAAATATCCGTTTGCAGATTCCACGAAAATAGTGTTAGCAAATTGCCCCATGAAAAGGAAAGCATAACCCTCTGAGGTGAATTCACACATCACAAAGACGTTTCTCAGACAGGTTCCTTCTAGTTTTCATCTTAGGATATTTCCTTTGTCACCATAGGCCTCAAAGCAATTCAAAATATGTCTACTCAGATTCCCCAAAAAAAGTGCAGGCAAACTGCTCCATGAAAAGAATGGTGTAACATTTTGAGATGAATTCACACATGATAAAGTAGTTTCTCAGAAAGCTTCTTTCTTGTTTTCATCAGGATATTTCCTTTTCCACCTTAGGCCTCATTGTGCTGTGAAATATACCTTTGTAGATTCCCCAAAAACAGTCTTAGCAATCTGCTACATGAAAAGAAAGGTGCAACTCTCTGAGTTGAATTCACATATCACAAAGAAGTTCCTCAGAAAGCTTAATTCCAGTTTTGTCTGAGGATTTTTCCTTTGCCACCCAAAGCTTCAATGAAGTCCAAAATATCAATTCACAGATTACCCAAAAAATTTCTACCAAACTATTACATGAAAAGCATCGTGTAACTCTGTGAGATGAGTTCACAAATCATAAAGCAGTTCCTCAGAAAGCCTCTTCCCAGTTTTTGTCTGAGGATATTTCCTTTGTTACCATGAGTTTCAATGTGCTCCAAAATATCCCATTACAGATTCCAAGAATTCAGTGTGAGCAAACTTCTCAATAAGAGAACAGTGTACCTCTGTGAGGTGAATTCACACATCACAAGGAAGCTTATCGGAAAGCTTCCTTTTTGTTTTTATCTCACGATATTCCCTATGTCACCATAGGCTTCAATGAGATCCAAATTATTCCTTCTCAAGTTCCCCAAAAACATTGCTACCATACAGCTACATAAAACGAATCATGTAACTCTGTGAGATGAATTAACGCATGACAAAGCTGTTTCTCAGAATGCTTCTTTCCACTTTATATATGACGATATTTCCTTTGTCACCATAAGCTACAATGTTCTCTGAAATATCCCATTGCAGATTCCAAGAAAGCAGTGTTAGCAAACTGCTTAATGAAAAGAACACTGTAATTCTGTGAGAGGAATTTGCACATGACAAAGCATTTCACAGAAAGCTTCTTTTTGTTTTTATGTGAGGATATTTTCTCTGCCACAATAGGACTCAATGTGCTCCCAAATATCCTGATGCAGATTCCGCAGATTCCACGAAAATAGTGATATCAAACTGCTCAATGAAAAGAATGCTGTAACCCTGTGAGATGAATTCGCACATCAGAAGTAACTTTCCCAGAAAAGTCCTTTCTAGTTTTTATCTGAGGATAATTCGTTTGTCACCATAGGCTTCAATGTGAACAAAATTATCCCTTCTCAGATATCCCAAAAACAGTGCTACCAAACTGCTCCATGAAAAGAATCTTGCAACTCTGTGAGATGAAATCACGCATCATAAATCATTTGCTCAGAAATATTCTTTCTAGTTTTTATATGAGGATATATCCTCTGTCACCTTAGCCTTCACTGCGCTCAGAAATATTCTTTTGCAGATTCCATGAAAATATTGTTAGCAAACTGCTCAGTTAAAAGAAAGATGTAACTCTGTGAGATGAATTCACAAATCACCAAGCAGTTTCTCAGAAAGTTTCTTTCAAGTTTTTGTCTAAGGATATTTCCATTGTCACCATAAGCTTCAATGTGCTCTGAAATATCCTATTGCAGATTCCTCGAACACAGTGTTAGCAAACTGCTCCACTAAAAGACTCGTGTAACTCTGTGAGATGAATTCACCATCACAAAGTGGTTTTCTAGAAAGTTTCTTTCTAGTTTTTATCTGACTATTTTTCCTTTGTCACTGTAGTATTCAAAGCATTTCAAAATATCCTTCTCAGATTCCCTACAAACAGTGCTACAAAAAGTACTCCATGAAAAGAATTATGTAACTCTGAGATGAATTCATAAATCACAAAGCAACTTCTCAGAAATGTTCTTTTTGATTTTTGTCTGAGGATATTTCTTTGTCACCATAAGCTTCAATGCACTTCAAAATATCACATTGCAGCTTCCAAGAAAACAGTGTCAGCAAACTGCTCAGAGAAATGAAGAGTGTAACTCTGTGAGACGATTTCACGCATCACAAAGCAGTTTCTCAGGAAGCATCCTTTTGGTTTTTATCTGAGGGTATTTTCTTTTTCATTCTAGGTCTCAATGCACTCCCAAATATCCCTTTGCAGATTCCACAAAACAGTGTTAGCAAACTGCTCAATGAAATGAATATTATATTTCTATGAGACGAATTTGCACATCACAAAGCAGTTTCTCAGTAAGCATCTTTCTAGTTTTTATCTGTGCATAATTCCTTTTTCAAGATAGGCCTCAATGCGCTCCCAAATATCCCTTTGCAGATTCCACAAAAACAGTGTTAGCAAGCTGCTCAATGAAAAGAATAATGTATCTGTGCGAGATGAATTTACACATCACAAAGCAGTTTCTCAGAAAGCTTCTTTCTAGTTTTTATCTGTGGATAATTCATTTTTCGAGATAGGCCTCAAATCGCTCCCAAATATCCCTTTGCAGATTCCACGAAACAATGTTAGAAAACTGCTCAATGAAAAGAATAGTGTATCTCTGCGAGATGATTTCACACATCACAAAGCATATTCTTATCTGAGGATATTTCTTTTTTCACTATAGGCCTCAATGTGCTACGAAATATCCCTTTGCACATTCCACAAAAACAGTGTTAGCAAACTGCTCAATAATAAGAAAGGTGTACTTCTGTGAGATGAATTCACACATCACAAAGAGGTTTCTCAGAAAGCTTCTTTCTCGTTTTTATCTGAGGATATTTCCTTTGTCACCATAGACTTCTATGCGATCCAATATATCCCTTCTCAGATTCCCCAAAAATAGTGCTACCAAACTGATCCATGAAACGAGTCGTGTATCTCTCTGAGATGAACTTAAAAATCACAAAGCAGTTTCTCAGAAACCTTCTCTCTAGTTTTTATATGAAGATGATTTCTTTGTCACTATAAGCTTCAATAAACTCCAAAATATCCCTTTGAAGGTTCCAACAAAACAGTGTTAGCAAACTGATCAATTAAAACAAGAGTGTAAATCCGTGAGATGAACTCACACATCACAAAGCAGTGTCTCAGAAAGCTTCTTTCTGGTTTTTTTCTGAGGATATTTCCTTTTTCACCATATTCCTTAATGTGCTCCCAAATACCCCTTTGCAGATCCATTGAAAACAGTGTTTGCAAACTTCTCCATGGAAAGAACAATGTAACTCTTTGAGATGAATTCACACATCACAAAGAAGTTTCTCAGAAAGCTTCTTTTTAGTTTTTATATGGGTATGTTTCCTTTTTCCATCTAGGAATCATTGAACTCTGAATTTTCCCATTCCAGGTTCCAAGAAAACAGTGTTAAAAAATTCCTCCATGAAGAGAAAGTTGTAACTTTGTGACATAAATTCACACATCACAAAGAACTTTCTCAGAAAACTTCTTTCTAGTTTTAATCCAAGGATGTTTCCTTTGTCACCATTGGCTTCAATGAGATCCAAAATATCCTTCCTCAAATTCCTCAAAAACAGTGCACCAAACTGATCCATGAACAGTATCATGTAAATCTGTGAGATGAATTAACACATTAAAAATCAGTTTCTAAGAAACCTTGTCTCTAGTTTTTTATCAGAAGATATTTTCCTTGTCTCCATAATATTTCTTTTTCCACTATAGGCTCCAATGCCATCCAAAATATCCCTTCTCAGATTCCCCAAAACCAGTGCTGCCAAACTGCTCCATGGAAAGCATCATGTAACTCTGTGAGATAAAGTCACAAGTCACAAAGCAGTTTCTCGGAAAGCTTATTTCTGGTTTTTGTCCAAGGACATATCTTTGTCACAGTAGGCCTCAATGTGCTCCCAAATATCCTATTGCAGATTCCATGAAAACAGTGTTTACAAACTGCTCAATGAAAACATCAGTGTATCTCTGTGAGATGAGTTCACCCATCCTGAAGTAGTTTCTCAGACAGCTTCTTTCCAGTTTTTATCTGAGGATATTTCCTTTTGCACTGTAGGCCTCAATGCACTCCCATACATCACTTTGCAGATTCCATGAAAACAGTATTTTGCAAACTGCTCTATGAAAAGATGGTTGTAACTCTGTGGGATGAATTCACACATTACAAAGAAATTTCTCAGAAGGCTTCTTTCTTGTTTTTATCAGAAGATCCAAAATATACCTTCTCAGATTCCCCAAAAACAGTGCTACCAACATTTTCCATGAGAAGAGTGGTGTAACTCTGTTACACCATAAATTCACACATCACAAAGGAATTTCTCTGAAAGCTTCTTTCTGGTTTTTATCAGCAGATATTACCTTTGTCACTATAGGCTTCAATGCAATCCAAAATATACCCTCTCAGATTCACCAAAAACAGTGCTACCAAACTTCTCCATGTAAAGAATGGTGTAACTCTGTGAGATGAATTCACACATCACACAGCTGTTTCTCAGAAAATTTGTTTCTAGTTTTATCTGAAGATATTTCCTGTTTCACCGTAGGCCTCAATGCACTCCAGAATATCTCATTGCAGATTCCACAAAAAAAGTGTTGCCAAACTTCTCAGTGAAAAGAATTGTGTAACTCCATGAGACGAATTCTCACATCACAAAGAAGTTTCTAAGAATGTTTCTTCTAGATTTTATCTGAGGATATTTCCTTTGTCACCATAGGCTTCAATGCCATCCAAATTATCCCTTCTCAGATTCCCCAGAAACAGGGCTACCAAACTGCTCCATGAAAATAGTCATGTAACTCTGTGAGACGTGTTCCCAAATCACAAAGCAGATTGTCATAAAGCTTCTTTCTAGTTTCTGTCTGAGGATGTTACCTTCTTCACTGTTTGCCTCAATGCACTTGTGAATATCCATTTGCAGATTCCATGAAAATAGTGTTAGCAAACTGCTACATGAAAAGCACGGTGTAAACCTGTGAGATGAACTCAAACATCAGAAAGCAGTTTCTCAGAAAGCTTTTTTTTTTTTTTTGCGGATACTTCCTTTGCCACCATAGGCTTCAATGTACTCTCAGATATCCCTTCTCAGACACCACAAAAACAGTGATTCCCAAGTACTCCCTCAACAGAATTGTTTACCTCTATGAGATGAATGCACACATCACAAAGGAGTTTCTCTGAAAGCTTCCTTCTCATTTTCATCTGAGGATATTTCCTTTTTCACTGTATTCCTCAAAACACTCCCAAATATCCCACTGCAGTTTATACGAAGAAAGTATTAGCAAACTTCTCAATGAAAAGAAAAGTGTTACTCTGTGATATGAATTCACACATCACAAAGCCGTTTCACAGAAAGATTCTTTTGGTTTTTATCTGAGGATGTTTCCTTTATAACTTTAGGCTTCAATGTGGTCCAAAATATCCCTTCTCAGATTCCACAAAAACAGTGCTACTAAACTGCTCCATGAAAAGAATGGTGGAACTGTGTGAGATGGATTCACACATCACAAAGTTGTTTCTCAGAAAGCTTCTTTCTAGTTCTTATCAGAGGATATTTCCTTATCGCATCCCAGATTCCACCAAAAACGTGTTAGCCAACTTCTCAATGAAAGAACGGTGCAGTTCTGTGAGATGAATTAACGCATCACAAAGAAGATTCTCAGAAAGATTCTTTCTAGATTTTATCTGGGGATAGTTCCTTAGCCACCACAGGCTTCAATGTGATACAAAATATCCCTTCTCAGATTCCCCAAGAACAGTGCTACGAAATTGCTCCATGAAAAGAATCATGTAACTCTGTGAGATGAATTCACAAATCACAAAGTAACATCTCAGAAGTTTCTTTCTAGTTTATTCTGAGGTTATTTCCTTTTTCATTGTTTGTCTCAATGCACTCATGAACACCCCACTGCAGATTCCACGAAAATAATGTTAGCAAGCTGCTTCACAAAAAGAAATGTGTAAATCAGTGAGATGAATTCT
>NW_012118277.1:491515-510238 GCF_000951035.1 Colobus angolensis palliatus | reverse complement strand
TATCCCTTATCAGATCCCTCAAAGACAGTGCTACCAAACTGATCCATGAAAAGAATCATGTAACACTGTGAAATGAGTTAATACATCAGAAAGCGATTTCTCAATATTCTTTTTTCTGGTTTTTATATGAGGATATTTCATTTGTCACCATAAGCTTCAATGCACTCGGAAATATCCCACTGCAGAATCTAAGAAAAGAGTGTTAGGAAACTGGGAAATGAAAAGAACAGTGTAATTCTGTGAGGTGAATTAACACATCACAAAGCAGTTTCCCAGAAAGTTTCTTTCTAGTTTTTATATCACGGTATTTCCTTTGTCACCTTAAGCTTCAATGCACTCCCAAATATCCCCTTGCCATTTCCATGACAACAGTGCTAGTAAACTGCTCCATGGAAAGAAAGGTGTATCTCTGTGAGATGAACTCACACATCATGAGGAAGTTTCTCAGAAAGTTTCTTTCTAGTTATTATCTAAGGATTTTTCCGTTGTCACAATAAGCTTCAATACCATTAAAGAAACCCTTCTCAGATTCCTCAAAAACAATGCTACCAAACTGCTCCATGAAAAGAAAGGTGTAACTCTGTGAGATGAATTCACAAATCAGAAAGCAGTTACTTAGGAAGCTTCTTTCCAGTTTTTCTCTGAGGATATTTACTTTGTCACCATAAGTTTCAATGGGTTCCGAAATATCAGGTTGAAGATTCCAAAAAAACAGTGTTAGCCTACTGCTCAATTAAGAAAACAGTGTAACTCTGTGAAATGAATACACACATCACAAAGCAGTTTCTCAGACAGCTTCTTTTTAGTTTTTATCTGAGGATAATTCGTTATTCACCATAGGCCTCATTGCCCTCCAAAATATCCCTACTCAGAATCCCCAAAAACAGTGCTACCCAACTGCTCCATGAAAACAAACATGTAACTCTGTGAGATGAATTCACAAATCACAAAGCAGTTTCTCATAAAGCCTCTTTCCAGTTTTTGTCTGAGGAAATTTCCTTTGTCACCATAAGCTTCAATGTGCTCCAAAATATCCCATTGTAAAATTCAAGAAAACAATGTTAGCAAACTACTCAAAGAAAAGAACAGTGCAACTCTGTAAGATAAATTCACAAATCACAAAGCAGTTTCTCAGAAAGACTCTTTCCAGTTTTTATCTGAGGAAATTTCCTTTGTCACCATAAACTTCAATACGCTCCAAAATATCCTGTTGCAGAATTCAAGAAAATGGTGTTAGCAAACTACTCAATGAAAAGAACAGTGTAACTCTGTGAGATGAATTCACACATCACAAAGCAGTTTCTCATAAAGCTTCTTTTTGGTTTTTCTCTGAGGGTATTTCCTTTCTCACCATAGGCTTCAAGGCACTCACTGTTATCCTATTGCATATTACACGATAACAGTGTTGTCAAACAGCTCAATGAATAGAATGGTGTAAATCTGTAAGATGAATTCACACTTCATGAAGCAATTTCTCAGAAAGATTGTTTCTAGTTTTTATCTGGGGCAATTTCCTTTCTCAATTCAGGCCTCAATGCACTCCCGAATATCCCATTGCAGATTAAATGAAAAGAGTGTTAGCAAACTTCTCAATGGAAAGAATGTTGTAACTCTGTGAGATGAACTTACACATCACAAAGCAGTTTCACAGAAAGGTTCTTTTTGGCTTTTTTCTCAGGATATATACTTAGTCAAAAAGGCTTCAATGTGCTCCCAAATATCCTATTGCAGATTCCACGAAAACAGTGTTATCAAACTGCTCAATTAAAAGAACAGTGTAACTCTGTAAGGTAAATTCACATGTCACAAAGCAGTTTCTCAGACAGTTTCTTTCTAGTTTTCTCTGAGAATATTTCCGTTTTCACTATATTCCTTAATGTGCTCTGGAATATCCCATTGCAGATTCCATGAAATCAGTGGTAGAGAACTGCTACATGAACAGAAAGGTGTAACTCTGTGAGATGAATTCACACTTCACAAAGAACATTTTCAGAAAGTTTCTTTCTAGTTTTTATCTAAGGATATTTCCATTGTCACCTTAGACTTCAATGCAATCCATAATATCCCTTCTCAGATTCCCCAAATACACTGCTACCAAACTGATCCATGAAGGGCATCAGGTAACTCTGTGAGTTGAATTAACACATCACAAAGCTTTTTCTCAGAAATATTCTTTCTAGTTTTTATATGAGGGTATTTCCTTTGTCACCGTAGGCTTCAATGCCCTACTATATATCCCATTGTCGATTCCAAGAAAACAGTCTTAGCAAACTTCTCAAGGAGAAGAAGAGTGTAACATTGTGAGATGAATTCAAACATCAAAAAGCAGTTTCTCAGAAACCTTCTTTTGTCTCCTTTGTCACCGTAGGCTTCAATGCCCTACTATATATCCCATTGTCAATTCCAAGAAAACAGTCTTAGCAAACTTCTCAAGGAGAAGAAGAGTGTAACACTGTGAGATGAATTCAAACATCAAAAAGCAGTTTCTCAGAAACCTTATTTTGTCTCTTTTGTCACCGTAGGCTTCAATGCACTCCCATATATCCCTTTTGCAGATTAAACGAAAACAGTTTTAGCAAATTGCTTCAAGAAAAGAATCATGTAACTCTGTGAGATGAATTCACACATTGCAAAGCAGTTTCTCAGGAAACTTCTTTCTAGATTTTATCTGAGGATATTTCCTTTGTCACCATAAGTTTCAATGCAATTCAAAATATCCCTCCTCAGATTCCCTCAAAACATTGCTACCAATCTGCCCCATGAAAACAGTGGTAAAAATCTGTGAGATGAATTCACATATCACATAGGAGTTTCACCAAAAACTTCTTCCTGGTTTTTATCTAAGGATGTTTCCTTTGTCACCATAGGCTCAAATAAGCTACCAATTATCCTATTGCAGATTTCATAAAAACAGTGTTATCAAACTGGTCAATGAAAAGAATGGTGTAACTCTGTGAGATGAATTCATTCACCACAAAAAACTTTCTCAAACAGCTTCCTTCTAGTTTTTATCTGAGGATACTTCTTTTGTCACCATAGTCTTGAATGCAATCTAAAATATCCTTTCTCAGATTCCCCAAAATAGTGCTACCAAACTTATCCACGAAATAAATCATGTAACACTGTGAGATGAATTGACATATTACAAAGCAGTTTCTCAGAAAGCTTCCTTCTAGTTTTTGTCAGAGGATATTTCCTTTTTCACTATAGGCCTCAATGCGCTCCCAAATATCCCTTTGCAGATTCTAAGAAAACAGTGTTAGCAAACTCATCAATGAAAAGATTAGTGTAACTCAGTGAGATGAATTCACACTTCACAAAACAGTTTCTCAGAAAGCCTTTTTCTAGATTCTATCTGAGGATATTTCCTTTTTGACCAGGGGCTTCAATGCGCTCCCAAATATCCTTTTGCAGATTCCATGAAAATAGTGTTAAGAAACTGCTTGATGAAAACAAAGGTAATCCTCTGTGAGATGAATTCACAGATCACAAAGAACTTCCTCAAAAGACTTTCTCAGATAATGAGGATATTTTGTCACCAAAGGCTTCAAAGTGATCCAAAATATCCCTTCTCAGACTCTCCAAAAGCAGAGCTATAAAATTACTCCATGAAAAGTGTCATGCGACTCTGTGAGATGAAATCAGAAATCCCAAAAAAGTTTCTCAGTAAGCCTCTTCCTTTTTTTGTCTGAGGATATTTCCTTTGTTACTGTAAGCTTCAATGCCCTCCGAAATATCCCATTGCAGACCCCAAGAGAACCATGTTAACAAACTGCCCCATGAAAACAAAGATGTAACTTTGTGAGATAAATTCACACACCACAAATCAGTTTCTCAGAAAGCTGCTTTCTAGTTTTTATGTTAGGATATTTCCTTTGTCAACATTGGCTTCAATGTGCTCTCAAATATCCTGTTGCAGATTTCAAAAAAGCAGTGTGATCAAACTGATCTATGAAAAGAATGGTGTAACTCTGTGAGATGAATTCACACATAACAAATGACTTTCTCAGAATGTTTCTTTCTAGTTTTTTTCTGAGGATATTTCCTTAGTCAACACAGACTTTAATACATTCCAGATTATGCCTTCTCAGATTCCCCAAAAACAGTATCACCAAATGATCCATGAAAAGACTTCAGTAGCTCTGTGAGAGGAATTAATACATCATAAAGCAGTTTCTCAGAATACTGCTTTCTCGTTCTTATCTGAGGATATTTCCTATTTCACTATAGGCCTCAGTGCACTCCATAATATTCCTTTGCAGATTCCACAAAAACAGAGTTAGAAAACTGCTGCATGAAAAGGAAGGTGTAACTCTGTGAGATGAATTCACACAGCACAAAAAGCTTCCTCACAAAAAGGCTTTCTAGTTTTTGTCTCAGGATATTTCCTTGTCACCATAGGCTTCAATGCAATTGAAAATATCCCTTCTCAGATTCCCCCAAAACAGTGCTACCAAACTGCTCCATGAAAATAAAGGTGTATCTCTGTGAAAGGAATTCACACATCACAAATCTGTTTCTCAGAAAGCTTCTTTCTAGTTTTTATCTGAGGATATTTCCTTTCCACCATATGCCTCAGTGTGCTCCCAAATATCCCTTTGCAGATTCCAGAAAAACAGTTTTGGTAAACTGCTCCATGAAACAAAGATGTAACCCTGTGAGATGAATTCACACATCACAAAGAACTTTCTCAGAAACCTTCTTTCTAATTCTTATCTGAGGTTATTTCCTTTGTCACCACTCGTCTCAATGTGATCTCAAATATCCCCTCTCAGATTCCCCAAAAACAGTGCTACCAAACTCTTTCATGAAAAGAATTAACCTGTGCGATGAATTTGCATATCACAATGCAGTTTCTTAGAAAACTTTTTATAGTTTTTATGTGAGTATTTTTACTTTTTCACCGTATTCCTCAATGTACTCTCAAATATCCCATTGCAGAATAAACAAAAGAAGTTTTAGCAAACTTCTCAATGAAAAGAACAGTGTAACTCTGTGAGGTGAATTCACACATCACAAACCATTTCACAGAAAGCTTATTTTTGATTTTTATATGAGGATAGTTCCTTTGTCACCATAAGATTCAATGTGTTCAGAAATATCCTTCTGCAGACTCCACGAAAACAGTGTTATCAAATTGTTCCATGAAGAGAAAACTTTAACTCAGTGAGATGAATTCACACATTACAAAGAACTTTCTCAGAAAGCTTCTTTCTAGTTTTTATCAGAGGATATTTCCTTTGTTACCATAGGCTTGAATGAGATCTAAAATATCCCTTCTCAGATACCCCCAAAACACTGCTGCAAACCCATACATGAAAATGATTGTGTACCTTTGTGAGAGGAAATAACAATTCACAAAGAAGTTTCTCAGAAATCATTTTTATGATTTTAATTTGATGATATTTCCTTTTCACTGTATGTCTCAATGCACTCCAGATTATCCCATTGCAGATTCCATGAAAATAGTGTTAGCAAACTGCTCCATGAAAAGAGGTGTGCAACTCTGAGAGATGAATTAATACATCACAAAGACGTTTCTCAGAAAGCTTCCTTCCAGTTTTTGTCTGAGGATATTTCCTTTCTCACCATTGCCTTCAATGTGATCCAAAATATCCCTTCCCAGATCCCCAAAAACAGTGCTACCAACCTGATCCATGAAAAGTACCATGTAACTCTGTGAGCAGAATTAACACATCACAAAGCAGTTTATCAGAAAGTTTCTCTCTAGTTTTTGTCTGAGGATATTTCCTTTGTCACCATAAATTTCAATGCGCTCTGAAATATCCCATTATTTACTCTGAGAAAACAGCCTTAGGAAACTTCCCAATGAAAAGAACAGTGTAATTCTGTGAGATAAATTGACACATCACAAAGCACTTTTACAGAAAGCTTCTTCTCGTTTTTAATCTGAGGATATTTAATTTGTCACCATAGTTTTCATGTGCTCCTAAACATCCCACTGCTGATTCTATGAAACAGTGTCATAAAACTGCTCTAGAAAAAGAACAGTGTAACTCTTTGAGATGAATTCACATATCACCAAGAAGTTTCTCAGAAAGCTTCTTTCTAGTTTTTATCTGAGGTTATTTCCTTTGTCAACATAGGCTTCTATGCAATTCAAAATATCCCTTCTCAAATTTCCCAAAAACAGTGCTACCAAACTGCTTCATGAAAAGTGTGGTGTAACTCTGTGAGATGAATTCTCACATCACAAAACTGTTTCTCAGAAAGCTTCTTTCTAGTTTTTATCTGAGAATATTTCCTTTTTCACTGTATTCCTCAATGTGTTCCCAAATATCACTTCGCAGATTCCACAAAAAGTGTTTTAGCAAATTGTTCCAAGAAAAGAATCGTGCTACTCTGTGAAATGAATGCACACATCACAAAGCAGTCGCAGAAAGCTTCTATCTGGTTTTTATCTGAGAATATTCCCTTTGTCACCGTAGGCTTCAATGTGATCCAAAATAGCCCTTCTCAGATTCTCCAAAAACAGTGCTACCAAAGTGCTTCATGAAAAGGATCGTGTAAATCTGTGAGATGTTTTCACAAATCAGAAAGCATTTTCATAGAATGCTTCTTTCTAGTTTTTGTCTGAGGATATTTCCATTTTCACCACAGGCCTCATTGCGCTCGTGAATATCCCGATACAGAATCCATCAAAATAGGACTAGAAAACAGCCAAAAAAAAACAAAGGAGAAAACACAAAACAGGAATACAAAAATCACAAAGCAGAGACTAAGAAAACTCCGTGAGTCGAATTCAAATACCACAAAGCAGATTACAAAAGAAAGAAAAACTAGTTTACAAAAAAGCACAAAGCAAAGAACACCACAACCCTCAAAAAGAAAAAAACAAACCACAAACAAATTCCACAAAAACAGCGCTAGACAATGGATAAAAAAAAAAGTCCCAAAAACCAAAGACATCAATGCAAACCAAAAAAACCAGTCTCACAGAAACCAAAAACAGGCCAAGCAAACGAAGACAAGAAACAGGACACCAAAGACGTCAAAGGAATCAAAAAAACACAAACTAAGATCCCACAAAACCAATTCCAGCGGAAGACCACAGGAAAGAGCAGGCTAACACGCACACATGAATACACAAATCAAAAAGCGACAAAACAAAAAGCAGCAAACTTCTCAAGAAAAACAGAGATGTACCTCTGAAACACACACCCAAACACCACAAAGCAGATCCCAAGAAAGGTCCCGCAAAAATATAGCTAAGAAAAATCAAAATGAAACCAGAGGACTAAATCCCCAAGAAAAATCCAAGCACAAAAAACCAGAAGCCAAGAATACCAAACTCAACAATGTAACGAAAGATATATAACTGTAAAAAAAAGAAACCAATGACGAAACAATATCTCATAAAACATTCCACAAAAACAACGGAAGAAAACTCCTCAATGAACAGAAAAGTCAAACCCAGCCAAAAGAACACACCCAACACAAAACAAATACACAAAAAGCAATCTCTAGTTTTAACTGAGGATATTTCCTTTGTTACCCTAGGCTTCAAAGTGATCCAAAATATCCCTTCTCAGATTCCACAAATGCAATAATATCAAACTGCTCTTTGGAAGGCTAATGTAACTCTGTGTGATGAATTCTCATATAATAAAGCAGTTTCTCAGAAAACATCTTTCTTCTTTTTATCTGAAGATGTTTCCTTTATAAACACAGGCTTCAATGTGCTCCCATATATCTCATTGCAGATTTTGAGAAAAAAGTGTTAGCAAACTTCTCAATGAAAGCAATGATGTAACTCTATGAGATGAATTCACACACCACAAAGCAGTTTCTGAGAAGGCTTCTGTGCAGTTTTTACCTGAGGATATTTCATTTCTCACCATATATTTCTATGCTATCCAAAATATCACTTCTGTGATTCGACATAAACAGTGCTAGCAAATTCCTCCATGAAAGAGTGGTGTAACTCTGTGAGATGAATTCACACGTCACAAAGCAGTTTCTCAGATAGCTTCTTTATACTTTTTATCTGGGGTTATTTCCTTTGTCACCATAGGCTTCAGAGTGATCAAAAATATAACTTCTCGGATTCCACAAAAAAAGTGTTATCCAACGTCTCCACATAAGAGTGGTGATATTCTGTGAGATGAATTCACATGTCACAATGCAGTTTCTCAGAAAGCTTCTCTATGGTTTTTATCTGTGGATATTTCCTTTGTTACCATAGGGTTCAAAGCGATCAAAAATATCCCTTCTCAGATTCCACAAAATTCCACAGTGCTAGCCAACGACTCCAAGAAAGATTGATGTAAATCTCAGATGAATTCAGAAATCACAAAGCAGTCTCTCAGAAAGCTTCTCTTCAGTTTTTATCTGAGGATATTTCCTTAGTCACCATATGCTTCATAGCCATCACAATTATCCCTTCTCAGATTCCATGAAAATGGTGCTAACAAATGGCTCCATGAAAGAATTTTGTAGCATTGTGAGACGAATTCACACATCACAAAGCAGTTTCTCAGAAAGCTTCTTTCTTCTTTTTATCCTAGGATATTTCCTTTTTAAACACAGGCTACAACGCACTCCCGTATATCTCATTGCAGATTCTGTGAAAACTGTGTTAGCAAACTTCTCAATGAAAGCAGTGGTGTAACTCTGTGAGATGAATTCACACACCACAGAGAAATTTCTGAGAAGGCTTCTGTTCAGTTTTTATGTGAGGATATTTCATTTCTCACCATATGATTCTATGCTATCCAAAATATCACTTCTCTGATTCCACAAGAGTGCTTGCAAACTCCTCCATGAAAGACTGGTGTAACTCTGTGAGATGAATTCACATGTCAGAACGCAAATACTCAGAAGCTTTCTTTCTTTTTTCTCTGAGAATATTTCCATTGTCACTATAAGCTTCAATGTGCTGTGAAATATCTCTTTACGGATTTCAAGAAAACAGTGTTAGCAGACTGTTCAATGAAAAGAACACTGTAACTCTGTGAGATATATTCCCACATCACAAAGCAGTTTCTCAGAAAGCTTCGTTCTGATTTTTATCTGAGGATATCTCCTTTGTCACCATAGGGTCCAATGAGCTCTAAACATCCTATTACGTTTTCCACGAAAACAGTGTTAGCAAAGTGCTGTATGAAAACAACGGTGTAACTATGTGAGATGAAGTCACACATCACAAACAGGTTTCTCAGAAAGCTTCTTTCTAGTTTTTATCTGTGGATATTTCGTTTTTCACTATAGGTCTCAAAGCGTTCCCAAATATCCCTTTGCAGATTCCACAAAAATAGTGTTTGCAAACTGCTCCATGAAAACAAAAGTGTAACTCTGTGAGATGAATTCACACATCAAAAAGAACTTTCTCAGAAAGCTTCTTTCCTGTTTTCATCTGAGGATATTTCCTTGTCACCATAAGTTTCAGTGCCTTCCAAAATATTCCTTCTCAGATTACCCAAAAAGAGTGCAAGAAAAGTGATCCATGAAAAGAATCATGTAACTCTGTGAGACGAATTCACACATCCAAAGACATTTCTCAGAAAGCTTGTTTTTGTTTCTTGCCTGAGGATATTTCCTTTGTCCCCACAGGCTTCAATGTGCTCCCAAATATCCTAACACAGATTCCATGAAAACAGTGTTAGCAGACTGCTGAGTGAAAATAATGGTGTAACTCTGTGAGATGAATGAACCTATCACAAAGCAGTTTCTCAGAAAGATTCTGTCTAGTTTTTATCTGAGGATATTTCCTTTGTCACCACAAACTTCATTGCACTTAGAAATATCCCATTGCAGATTCCAAGAAAACAGTGTTAGCATACTGATCCATGAACAGAACAGTGTATCTCTGTGAGATGCACTCACACATCACAGTGCAGTTTCCCAGAAAGCTTCTTTCCAGTGTTTATCTGAGGATATTTCCTGTTTCACCATAAGCCTCAAAGGAGTCCAAAATATCACTTTGCAGATTCCATGAAAACAGTGTTAGCAAACTGCTTCAGGAAGAGAAAGGTGTAACTCCATGAGATGAATTCACACGTCACAATGAAGTTTCTCACAAAGCTTCTTTCTAGTTTTTATCTGAGTATATTTCCTTTGTCACCATACTCTTCAATGTGATCCAAAATATCCCTTCTCAGATTCCCCAAAAACAGTGCTAACAAAGTGATGCATGAAAGGAATAGTGTAACTCTGTGAGATAAATTGTCACATCCAAAGGAGTTCCTCAAAAAGTTCTTTTCAGTTTTTATCTGAGGATATTTCCTTTGTCACTATAGACTTCAGTGTACTTCCAAATATCCTAATAGAGATTCCATGAAAACAGTGTTAGCAGACTGCTTAATGAAAAGAATGCTGTAACTCTGTAAGATGAATTAACCCATCACAAAGCAGTTTCTCAGAATGTTTCTTTCCAGTTTTTATCTGAGGACATTTCCTTTGTCACCATAAGCTTCGTTGCAGAAAGCAATATCCCATTGAAGTTTCCAAGAAAACAGTGTTAGCAAACTGCTCAATGAGAAGAACAGTGTAACTCTGTGAGATGCATTCATACATCATAATGCAGTTTCTCAGATACATTCTTTTTAGTTTTTGTCTGAGGATATTTCGTTTTTCACCATAGGCCTCAATGTGCTCCCAAATATCCCTTTGCAGATTCCATGAAAACAGTGTTAGCAAATGGCTTCATGAAGAGAAAGGTGTAATTACATGATTTGAATTCACACATCACAAAGAAGTTTCTCAGAATGCTTCTTTCTAGTTTTTATCTGAGGATATTTCCTTTGTCAGTGTAGGCTTCAATGCGATAAAAATATCCCATCTCAGATTCCCCAAAAATAGTGTTAAAAAGCTGTTCCATGATAGGAAAGTGTAACTCTGTGAGATGAATTCACACATCAGATATCAGACTCTCAGAAACATTGTTTATAGTTTTTCTCTGAGGTTATTTACTTTTTCAACATAAGCCTCAATGCGCTGTGAAATATCACTTTATACATTCCAAGAAAACAGTGTTAGCAGACTGCTCATGAAGAGAGCACTGTAACTCTGTGAGATGTATTCACACATCACAAAGCAGTTTCTCAGAAGGCTTCTTTTTGGTTTTTATCTGAGGATATTTCCTTTGTCAACATAGTATTCAATGCCCTCCCAAACATCCTTTTGCATTTTCCACGAAAACAGTGTTAGCAAACTGCTGTATGAGAAGAACGGTGTAACTCTGTGAGATGAGTATCAGATACCACAAAAGTTGCTACCCAGTGCTCCATGAAAATAATCACGTAAATCTGTGAGATGAATTCACAAATCAGAAAGCAGTTTCTCAGAAAGCTTCTTTTTGCTTATGTTTCAAGATATTTCATTTGTCACCCTGAGCTTCAATCCTCTCTGACATAACCTATACCCGATTCCATGAAAACTGTGTTAGCAAACTGCTCAATAAAAAGAACAGTGTAACTCTGTGAGATGAATTCACACAGCACAAAGCAGTTTCTCAGAAAGCTGCTTTCTAGTTCTTATCTGAGGATATTTCCTTTTTCAAAATAGGCCTCTGTAATGTGCCAAATATCCCTTTGCGGATTCCACGAAAACAGTGTAAGCAACAGCTCCAAAACAAGAAAGTTGTAACACGGTGAGATGAATTCACACATCACAAATAACTTTCCCAGAAAGATCCTTTCTAGTTTTTATCTGAGGATATTTCCTTTTTCACCATTTCTTCAATGAGATCCAAAATATCCCTTCACAGATTCCCCAAAAACAGTCCTATGAAACTGATCCCTGAAGAGAATTGTGAAACTCAGTGAGATAAATTAGGACATCATAAAGCGGTTTCTCAGAAAGATTCTTCCTACTTTTTATATGAGGATATTTCTTTTCTCACCATACATTTCAATGTGCTAAGAAAAATATCATTTCAGATTGCAAGAAAACAGGGTTATCTAACTGCTCATTGAAAAGTACAGTGTAACTCTGTGAGATGAATTCACACATCACAAAGAAGTTTCCCAGAATGTTTCTTTCTAGTTTTTATCTGAGGATATTTCCTTTGTCACCATATTCCTCCATACACTCCAAATATTTCTTTGCAGATCCATCGAAAACAGTGTTAGCAAATGACTCCTTGAAAGGGAAGGTGTAACACTCTGAGATGAATTTACGCATCATGAAGAGGTTTCTCAGAAAGCTTCATTTTAGTTTTTATCTGAGGATATTTCCTTTGTCACCATTGACTTCAATGCAATCCAAAGTATCCTTCCTCAGATTCCTCAAAAGAAAACAATCATGTAAATCTGTGAGATGAATTAACACATTGCAAAGTGGGTTCTCAGAAAGCGTGTTTCTAGCTTTTCTCTGAGGATATTTCCTTTGTCACCGTAGGCTTCAATGTGATCCAAATATACCTATGCAGATTCCACGAGAAAGAGTGTTAGCAAACTGCTCCATGGAAAGAAAAGTGTAACCCTGTGTGATGAAAAAACACATCAAAAAGAACTTTCTCAGAAACCTTCTGTCTAATTTTTATTGAGGATGTTAACTTTTTCACCCTAGGCTTCAATGCGATGTAAAATATCCCTTCTCAAGTTCCCCAAAAATCGTGCTACCAAACTGATCCATGAAAAGAATCATGTAACTTTGTGCGATAAATTTACAAATCACACAGCAGATTCTCACAAAGCTTCTTTCTAGTTTTTATATGAGGATGCCTCCATTGTCACCATAAGCTTCAATGCACTCTGAAATATCCCTTGATGATTCCAAGAAAACAGTGTTAGCAAACTGATCACTGAAAAGAATAGTGTAAATCTGTGAGATGAATTCACACATCACATAGTAGTTTCTCAGACAACTGCTTTCTAGTTTTTATGTGAGGATATTTCCTTTCTCACCATATTCCTCAATGTGCTCCCAAATATCCCTTTGCAGATCCAAGGAAAACAGTGTTAGCAAACTGCTCCACGAAAAGAAAGGTGTAACTCTGGGAGATGAATTCATGCATCACAAAGAAGTTTCTCAAAAAGCTTACTTTTAGTTTTTATCTGAGGACATTTCCTTTTTCACCATAGGAATCATTGTGCTCCAAAATGTTGCATTCCAGACTCTTTGAGATAAATTCACACATGACAAAGAACTTTCTCAGAAAACTTATTTCTAGTTGTTATCTAAGGATGTTTCCTCTGTCACCATTGATTTCAATGCGATCAAAAATATCCTCCCTCAGATTCCTCAAAAACAGTACTACCAAACTGATTCATGAAGAAAATCTTGTAACTCTGTGAGATGAATTAACACATCACAAAGTGGTTTCTCAGAAAGCTTGTTTTTAGTTTTCATCAGGGGATATTTCCCTTGTCTCCATAAGCGTAAATGCGATCCAAAATATCCCTTATCAGATTCTCCAAAAACAGTGCAACCAAACTGCTCCATGAAAAGCATCGTGTAACTCTGTGAGACAAAGTCACACATCACAAAACAGTTTCTCAGAAAACTTCTTTCTGTTTTTTGTCTGAGGATATTCCCTTTGTCACCATAAGCTTTAATGCACTCTGAAATATCACATTGCATATTCCGAGAAAACTGTGGTAGCAACCTGCTCAATGAAATGAACAGTGTAACTCTGTGCAATGAATTCACACATCATGCAGTAATTTCTCAGAAAGTTGCTTTGCATTATTTTTCCAAGGATATTTCCTTTTTCTCCATAGGCATAAATTTGCTCCCAAATATCCCTTTGCAGATTCCACGAAAACAGTGTTAGCAAATGGCTCCATGAAAAGAAAGGTGTAACTCTATGAGATGAATTCACCCTTCACAAAGAATTTTCTCAGAAGGCTTCGGTTTAGTTTGTATCTGAGGATAGTCCCTTTGTCACCATAGGCTTCTATGCAACCCAAAATATTGCTTCTCAGATTCCCCAAAAGCAGTGCTAGCAAATTGCCCCATGAGAAGAATCGTGTAACTCTTTGGGATGAGCTCACAAAACACAAAGCAGTTTCTCAGAAATTTTCTTTCTGCTTTTTGTCTGACAATATTTCCTTTGTCAACATAAGCTTCAATGTGCTCCAAAATATTCCAATGCAGATTCCAAGAAAACAATGTTAACAAATTGCTCAATGAAAAGAACAGTGTAACTCTGTGAGATGAATTGACACATCACAAAGCAGTTTATCTGAAAGATTTTTTCTAGTTTTTATCTGAGGATATTTCTCTTTTCACTATAAGCCTCAATGTTCTCCCAAATATACCTATGCAGATTCCACGAAAACAGTGTTAGCAAACTGCTCCATGAAAAGAAAGGTGTAACATTTTGAGATGAAAAAACACATCACAAAGAACTTTCTCAGAATGTTTCTTTCTAGTTTTTAACTGAGGATATTTCCTTTGTCTCCATTAGCTTAAATGTGATACAAAATATCCTTCCTCAGATTCCCCAAAATCAGTGCTACTAAACTGATCCATGAAAGGAATCGTGTAACTCGGTGAGGTGAATTTACAAAGCACAAATCAGTCTCTGAGAAAGCTTCTTTCTAGTTTTTATATGAGGATATTTCCTTTGTCACCATAAACTTCAATTCGCTCAGAATTATCCCATTGCAGATTCCAAAAAACAGTGTTAGCAAACTGCTCAATGAAAAGAACAGTGTAACTCTGCGAGATGAATTCACACATCAGAAAGCAGTCTCTCAGAATGCTTTTTTCTAGATTTTACAAAATATTTCTTTTGTCTACATAAGCTTCAATGTGCTCCAAAATATCAGTATGCAGACTCCAAGAAAACAGTGTAAATAAACTGCTCAATGCAAAGTACAGTGTGAGTGTGTGAGATGAAATCACACATCACAAAGCTGTTTCTCAGAAAGCTTGTTAATAGTTTTTATCTGAGGATATTTCCCTTTTCACCATGTTCCTCAATGAGCTCTGGAATACCCATTGCAGATTCCACCAAAAAAGTGTTAGCAAACCTCTCAATAAAAATACTGGTGTCACACTCTGAGTTGAATTTACATATCAAAAAGAAATTTCTCAGAAATCTTCCTTCTACATTCTATCTGAGGATATTTCCTTTGTCACCATAGGCTTCAATTTAATCCAAAACATCCCTTCTCAGTTTCCCCAAAAAGAGTGCTACCAAACTGCTCCATGAAAAGTATCGTGTAACTGTGAGATGAATTCACAAGTCACAAAGCAGTTTCTCAGAAATCTTATTTCTAGTTTTTTTCTGAGGATATTTCTTTTTCACCATTTGCCTCAATGTGCTCGTGAATATCCCTTTGCAGATTCCAGGAATATAGTGGAAGCAAACTGTTCCATGTAAAGAAAGGTGTAAATCTGTGAGATGAATTCACACATCACAAAGAAGTTTCTTTGAAAGCTTCTTTTTGGTTTTTATCTGAGGATATTTGCATTTTCACCATAGGCTGAAATGCGACCCAAATTATCGCTTCTCAGATTCCCCAAAAAGAGTACTATGAAATTGTTCCATGAAAAAACCTGTGTAATTCGGTGAGATGAATTCTCATATCACAAAGATGTTTCTCACATAACTTCCTTCTGGTTTTAATCTGAGGATATTTCCATTTTCACCATATTTCTCAATGCACTCCCGAATAATCTTTTGCAGATTAAACGAAAAGAGTGATAGCAAGTTTCTTAATGAAAAGAAAGGTGTAACACTTTTATATGAATTCAAGCATCACAAAGAACTTTCTCAGAAAGTTTCTTTTTGGTTTTGATCTGAGGATATTTCCTTTGTCACCAAGGCTTCAATATGTTACCAAATATCCTATTGCAGATTCCACAAAAACATCGTTAGCTATCAGCTTCAAGACAGGAATTGTGTAACTCTGTTAGGTGAATTCACACATCCTAAAAAGTATCACAGAACTTTCCAGTATTTTTGGAGATATTTCCCTTCACACACTTGGCTACAAAGCGATCCAAAATATCCTCTCTAAGATTCCCCAAAAAGAGTGCTACCAAACTTATCCATGAAAGGAATGATGGAACTCTGTGAGATGAATTCACTCATCACAAGAAGATTCTCAGAATGTAACTTTAAAGATTTTATCTGTGGATATTTCCTTTGTCACAGTAGGCTTCAATGCAATTCAAAATATCCCTTCTCCGAATCACTAAAAACACTGCAACAACACTGATCCTAGAAAGGGATTGTGCAACTATGTGAGATGAATTAAATCACAAAGGAGATTCTCCGAAAATTTATTTTTGGTTTTTATATGAGGATATTTCCTTTGTGAACATAGGCTTCAATGCACTCCCAATCCCTTTGTCAGTGCCATGAAAATAGTGTGAGTAAACTTGCTCAATGAAAAGAACGGTCTAACTCTGTGAGCTGAAATCATACACCACAAAGCAGTTTCTCAGAAAGATTCTTTCTAGTTTTTATCTGAAGATATTTCCTTTTCTCATCATGGGCCTCAATGCACTCCCAAATATCCCTTTGCAGATTCCACAAAAACAGTGTTAGCAAACTGCTCCATGAAAAAAAAGTGTAACTCTGTGAGATGAATTCACGCATCACAAAGGACTTTCTGAAAAAGATTCTTTCTAGTTTTTATCTGAGGATACTCCCTTTGTAAGTGGAGGTTTCAATCTGATCCAAAATATCCCTTTTAGAGTCCCCAAAAACGATACTAATAAACTGTTCAATGAGAAGATTCGTGTAACTCTGTGAGATGAATTCATGAATCACAAAGCAATTTCTCAGAAAGATTCTTTCTAGTTTTTGTCTGAGGATGGTTCGTTTGTCCCGTAAGCTTCAATACACTCTGAAATATCCCTTTGCAGACCCCAAGAAAACAGTGTTAGCAAACTTCTCAATGAAAGGAAAATTTTAACTCCGTGAGATGAATTCACACATCACAAAGCAGTTTCTCAGCAAGCTTCTTTCTAGTTATTATCTGAGGATATTTGCTATCTCACAATAGGCTTCAATGCACTCCTGAATATCTCTTTGAAGATTCCACGAAAATGGTGTTAGCAAACTTCTCAATGAAAGGAACATTTTAGCTCTGTGGTATGAGTTCACACATCACAAAGCAGTTTCTCAGAATGCTACTTTCCACTTAATACCTGAGGTTATTTCCTTTTTCAACATAGGCCTAAATATCCCTTTGCAGATTCCACGAAATGGTGGGAGCAAACTGCTGCATGAAAAAGGAAAGAAAAACTCTTTGAGATAAATTCACAAATCAAAGGAACTTTCTCAGAAAGCTTCTTTCTTGTTTTTATGTGAGGATATTTCCTTTGTCCCTATAGATTTCAATGCATTCTAAAACATCCTAGTGCAGATTTCAAGAAAACAGTGTTAGCAAATTGTTCAATGAAAAGAACAGTGTAACTCTGTGAGATGAATTTAGACATCACAAAGCAGTTTCTCTGAAAGTCTCTTTTTGATATCTACCTGAGAATATTTCCTTTGTCACCATAGGCTTCAATGCACTCTAAAATATCCTATTGCAGATTCCACGAAAACAATGTTAGAAAACTGCTCAATGAAAGGTACAGTGTAACTCTCTGAGATGAATTCACACATCACAAAGCAGTTTCTCAGAATGCTTCTTTCTAGGTTTTATCTGAGAATACTTCCTTTTCGCTATAGGCCTCAATGCGATCCCAAATATCCCTTTGCAGATTTCATGAAAACAGTGTTACCAAACAGCTCCAAGAAAAGAATTGTGTAACTCTGTGACATGAGTTAACACATCACAAACCTGTTTCAAAGAAAAGTTTTTTCTGGTTTTTATATGAGGATATTTCATTTTCCAACGATGCCTTCAATGCACTCCGAAATACCCCATCTCAGGCACCACAAAAACCTTGATGTCAAAGTGCTTCCTCAACAGAAATGTTACCTCTATGAGATGAATGCAAACATCACAAAGGAGATTCTCCAAAAGCTTCTCTCCACTTGTTACCTAGGAAAATTTCTTTCTTCATCTTAGGCATCTATGCGCTCCCTAATATCCCTCTGCAGATTCCACAAAAGCAGTGCTAACAAACTGCACCATGAAAAGAATGATGTAACTCTGTGAGATAAATTGACAGATCACAGTGCAGCCTCTCAGAAGGCTTCTTTCTAGTTTTTATCTGAGGATATTTCTTTTTCCACCATAGGCTTCAACAGAATCCCAAATATCGCTTCTCAGACTCTACACAAACAGTGATGTCAAAGTGCTCCCTCAAAAGAAACGTTTAGCTCTATGAGATGAATGCACACATCACAAAGGAGTTTCTCAGAAACCTTCTCTCCAGTTTTTAACTGAATATATTTCCTTTTCACCATTGGACTCTATGTGTTCCCAAATATCCCTGTGCAGATTCCACAAAAACTGTGTTACCAAACTGCTCGATGACAACAAAATTGAAACTCTGTGTGATGAATTGACCCATTACAAAGCAGTTTTTCAGAAAGCTTCTTTCTAGTTTATATCTGACCATATTTTCTTTTTTTGGGGGGGAATTTTAAATATTTTCTTTTTCTTTTTTTTTCTTTTTTTATTATTTTTATTATGCTTTAAGTTCTAGGGTACATGTGCATAACGTGCAGGTTTGTTACATATGTATACTGGGCAACGTAGTGTAAGCTTAAACTCTCTGAAATGAATTCACACGTCAGAGAGCAGTTTCTTGAAATGCTTCTTTCTGGGTTTTATTTCAGGATATTTCACTTTTATTTATAGTTTTTTTATTATTATACTTTAAGTTCTAGGGTACATGTGC
>NW_012118277.1:473755-490835 GCF_000951035.1 Colobus angolensis palliatus | reverse complement strand
ACTGGTGTGAGATGGTATCTCATTGTGGTTTTGATTTGCATTTCTCTGATGGCCAGTGATGATGAACATTTTTTCATGTGTCTGTTGGCTGTATGTATGTCTTCTCATATTTTCCTTTGCACTGTAGGCTTCAATGTGTTCCCAAATGTCTCCTCTCAGATACCATAAAACAGTGATGACAAACTGCCCAATCAAGAAAGTGGTTAAACTCTATGATATGAATACACACATCAGAAAATCGTTTCTCAAAAATCTTCTCTCCAGTTTTTATCTGAAGTGATTTCGTTTTCACTGTTGGCCTCTAGAAGCTCTCGAATATCCCTTTGCAGATTACATAAAAACAGTACTAACAATCTGTTCCATGAACAGAATCGTGTAACTCTGTGAGAAGAATTCACAAATAAAAAGCAGTTGGTCAGAAAGCGTATTTCTAGCTTTTGTCTGAGAATATTTTCATTGTCACCCTAAGCTTCAATGTGCTCCAAAATATCCCATTGCAGATTCCAAGAAAACAGTGTTAGGAACCTCATCAATGTAAAGACAGTGTATCTCTGTGAGATGAACTGACGCATCACAAAGTAGTTTCTCAGAAAGCTTCTTTTTGATTTTTATCTGAGGGTATTTCCTTTTTCACAATAGGCCTCAATGCACTCCGGAATATCCCTTTGCAGATTGCACGAAAACAGTGTTAGCAAACTGCTCCATGAAAGGAAAGGTGTAACTCTGTGAGATGAATTTATATATCACAAAGAACTTTCTCAGAAAGCTTCTTTCTAGATTTATCTGAGGACATGTCCTTTTCAACATAGGATTCAATACTATCCAAAATATCCCTTCTCAGATTCCCCAATCATTGCTACCAAAGTGCTCCATGAAAACAGTGGTGTAACTCTGTGAGATTAATTCACACATCACAAAGCTGTTTCTCAGAAAACTTCTTTCTAGTTTTTATCTGAGAATATTTCCTTTACACTATATTCCTGAATGTGCACACGAATATCGCATTGCAGATTAAATGAGAAAAATGTCAGCAAACTTATCAATGAAAAGAACAGTGTAACTCTGTGAGAAGAATTCACACATCACAAAGAAATTTCTCAGACAGCTTCTTTTCGTTTTTATCTGAGGATATTTTTTTTGTCCACCATAGGCTTCAATGAGATCCAAAAATCCCTTCTCAGATTTCCCCAAAACAGTGCTACCAAACTGCTCCATGAAAAGGACCATGTATCTCTGTGAGATGAATTCAAAAATCACAAAGTAGTTTCTCTGAATGTTTCTTTCTAGTTTTTGTCTGTGGATATTTCCTTTGTCACCATAAGCTTCAATGCACTAAGCAATATCCCATTGCAGATTCTAAGAAAAGAGTGTTAGCAAACTGCTCAATGAACAGAGCAGTGTAAGTCTTTGAGATGAATTCACATACCACAAAGCTGTTTCTCAGAAAATTTCTTTCTAGTTTTTATCTGAGGATATTTCCTTTTCACTATATTCCTAAATGTACACCCCAATATCCCATTGCAGATTAAACGAGAAAAGTGTTAGCAAACTTCTCAATTAAAAAAAAACAGTGTAACTCTCTAAGAAGAATTCATGCATCACAAAGAAATTTCTCAGAAACTTATTTTTATCTTTTATCTGAGGATATTTCCTTTGTCTCCATAATCTTCAATGCACTCCGATGTAGCCCACTGTAGATTCCAAGAAAACAGTGTTAGCAAACTGCTCAAAGAAAAGAGCTGTGTAGTCCTGTGTGATGAATTCACACATCACAAAGCAATTTCTCAGAATGCTTCTTTCTAGTGTTTACCTGAGGATAATTACTTTTTCAACATAGGCCTCAATTCACTCCAACATGTACCATTGTGGATTCCAAGAAAACATTGTTAGAAAACTGCTGAATGAAAAGAAAAGTGTAACAATATGAGATGAATTCACACATCATGAAGCAGTTTCTCAGAATGCTTTTATTTTTGTTTTTTATCTGAGGATATTTAGTTTTTCACCGTAGGCCTAATGTGCTTCCAAATATCCCCTTGAAGATTATGCAAAAACAGTTTTAACAAACTGTTCCCTGGAAAAAAGTTGTAACTCTGTGAGACAAATTCTCACATCACAAAGAACTTTCTCAGAAACTGTCCTTCTAGATTTATCTGAGGATATTACCTTTTCAACATAGGCTTCAATACGATCCAAAATATCCCTCTCATATTCTCCAAAATCAGTGCTACCAAACTGAGGATTCCAAGAAAACAGTGTTAGCAAACTCCTCAGTGAAAAGAACAGTGTAACTCTGTAAGATGAATTAACACACCACAAAGCAGTTTCCCAGAAAGCTTCTTTCCAGTTTTTGTCTGAGGATATTTCCTTTGTCACAATAAGCTTAATTGTGTTCCAAAATATCCCATTGCAGATTCCAGGAATCGGAAATATTCCATTGCAGATTCCAAGGAAACAGTGTTAGCATACAGTTTGATTAAAATGTAACTCTGTGAGATGAATTCACACATCTCAAATAAGTTTTTCAGAAGGCGTGTTTTGTTTTTTATCAGAGGATATTTCCTTTGTCACCATAGGCTTCAAAGCGCTCCTAAATTTCCTATTGCAGATTCCATGAAAACAGTCTTATCATACTACTTAATGTAAAGAATGGTGTAAATCTGTGAGATGAATTCACAGATCACAAAGTAGTTTCTCAGAAATTTCCTTTCTCGTTTTTTTTTCTGATGACATTTCCTTTTACACTATAGGCCTCAAAGTGCTTCCAAATATCCCTTTGCAGATTCCATGAAAACAATGTTAGGAAACTGATTCATGAAAAGGATTGTGTAACTTTCTTAGATGAATTCACACATCACAAAGAACTTTCTCAGAAATCTTCTTTCTAGTTTTTATCTTAGGATATTTCTTTTGTCACTATATTCCTGAATGTGCACCCTTATATCAGATTGTAGATTAAACGAGAAAAGTGTTAGCAAACTTCTCAATTAAAAGAACAGTATAACTCTGTGAGATAAATTCATAGATCACAAAAAATTTTCTCAGAAACTTGTTTTTGGTTTTTATATGAGGATATTTCCTTTGTCATCATAATCTTCAATGTGCTCTGATAATCCCACTGCAGATACCAAGAAAACAGTGTTAGCAAACTGCTAAGTGGAAAATACAGTGTAGCTCCATAAGATTAATTCACACATCAAAAAGCAGTTTCTCAGAAAGTTTCCTTCTAGTTTTTATCTGAGGATAATTCCTTTTTCAACATAGGCCCCAATTTGCTTGAAAATATCCCTTTGCAGATTCCACAAAAAGAGTGTTAGGAGACAGCTCAATGAAAAGAGCAGTGTAATTCTGTGAGATGAATTCACACATCACAAAGCTATTTCTCAGAACGTTTCTTTTGGGTTTTTATTTGAGGATATTTCCTATGTCACCAAGACTTTAATGAGATCCCAAATATCTTATTGCAGATTCCACAAGAACAGTGTTATCAAACTGATCAATGAAAAGAAGTGTGTAAATCTGTGAAATGAATTCACATATCACAAACTACTTTCTCAGGAAACTTCTTTCTAGTTTAATTCTGAAGATATTTCCTTTGTCAACACAGGCTTCAATGCGATCCAAAATATGCCTTCTCAGATTCCCCAAAAACTGTTACCAAATGATCCATGAAAAGAATCGTCCAACTCTGTGAGATGAACTAACACATCACAAACCAGTTTCACAGAAAGGTGCTTTCTCGTTTTTATCTTAGGATATTTCCTTTCTCACTATAGGCCTCAATGTGCTAAAAAAATCCCTTTGCAGAGTCCACGTAAACAGTGTTAGAAAACTGCTCCCTGAAAAGAAAGGTGTAACTCTGTGAGATGAATTCACACATCACAAATAACTGCCTCGGAAAGCTTCTTTCTGGTTTTTGTCTGAGGATATTTCCTTTGTAACCATAGGTTCAGTGCAATTCAAAATATCCTTTCTCAAATTCCCCCAAAACAGTGCTACCAAACTGCTCCATGAACACTGTGGTGTAACTCTGTGAGACTAATTCATACACCACAAAACTGTTTCTCAGAAAGCTTCTTTCTAGTTTTTATCTGAGGATATTTCCTTTGTCACTATATTTCTGAATGTGTATCCATATATCAGATTGCACATTAAACAAGAAATGTTTAAGCAAACTTCTGAAGAAAACAGTGTTAATAAACTGTTCAATGAAAAGAACAGTGTAAGTCTGTGAGATCAATTCACACATCACGAAGCAGTCTCTCAGAAATCTTCTTTTTGGTTATTATCTGAGGATATTTCCTATGTCACTATAGGCTTCAATGCACTCCAAATAATCCTTTGCAAATTCCATGAAAACAGTGTTAGCAAACTACTCCAAGAAAAGAGAGATGTAACTCTGTGAGATGAATTCACACACCACAAAGAAATTTCTCAGAAAGCGTCTTTCTAGTTATTATCTTAGGATATTTCCATTGCGACCAGAAGCTTCAATGCAATCCAAAATATCACTTCTCATATTCCACAAAAACTTTGCTACCAAACTGCTCCATAAAAACAATTGTGTAACTCTTTTAGGAGAATTCACAAATCAGAGAGCAGTTTCTCAGAATGCTTCTTTCTAGATTTTGTCTGAGGATATTTACTTCATCATAAGTTTCAATACTCTCCAAAATATCTCATTGCAGATTCCGAGAAAACAGTGTTAGGAAACTGCTCAATGAAAACAACAGTGTAACTATGTGAATTCATTTCATATATCAAGAAGCAGTCTCTCAGAATGCTTCTTTTGGTTTTTGTCTGAAGATATTACCTTTGTTACCATAGATTTCAATGTGCTCACAAATATCCCTTTGCAGATTCCACGAAAACAGTGTTAGCAAAATACTGGATGAGATGAACAGTGTAACTCTGTGAGGTGAATTCATACATCACAAATCAGTTTCTCAGAAAACTTCTTTCTACTTTTTATCTGTGGATACTTCCTTTTCCAAGATAGGCCTCAATGTACTCCCAAATATCACTTTGGAGATTCCACAAAAAGAGTGTTAGCAAATTGCTCCATGAAAAGAAAGCTGAAGCTCTGTGAGATGAATTCATACATCAGAAATAACTTTTTCAGAAAGCTTCTTTCTAGTTTTTAATCTGAGGATATTTCCTTTTTCACTATATCCCTGAATGTGCATCTGAATATCACATTGCAGATTAAACGAGAAAAGTGTTAGCAAACTTCTCAATGAAAAGAACGGTGTAACTCGGTCAGATGAAATCACACATCACAAAGAAGTTTCTCAGAAAGCTTATTTGTGCTTTTTTTTCTGAGGACATTTCCTTTGTCACCAGAGGCTTCAATGCACTCACAAATATTCCTTTGCAGATTCCATGGAAACAGTTTTAGCAAACTGCTCCATGAAAAGAAAAGTGTAACTCTGTGAGATGAATTTACACATCATGAGGAAGTTTCTCAGAAAGCTTCTTTCTAGTTTGTATGTGATAATATTACCTTTGTCAATATAGGCTTCAATGTCATAGAAAATATTCCTTCTCAGGTTCCCCAAAAGCAGTGCTACCAAACAGCTCCATGAAAAGATAAGGTGTAACTCTGTGAGATGAATTCACAAATCACAAAGCAGTTTCTGAGGAAGCTTCCTTCCAGTTTTTATCTGAGATTATTTCCTTTTTCACTGTAGGTCTCAATGCGCTCCCAAATGTCCCTTTGCAGATTCCAGGAAAACAGTGTCAGTAAACTGCTCTATGAAGAGAAAGGTGTAAAACTGTCAGATGAAGTCAAACATTACAAAGAGCTTTCTCAGAAACCTTCCTTCTAGTTTTCATTTGAGGATATTTTCTTTATCACCATAAGCTTCAATGCAATCCAATATATCCCTCCTCACATTCCTCAAAAAACAGCAAACTGTTCCATGAAAAGAACCATGTAACACAATGAGGTGAATTGACACATCACAAATCAGTTTCTCAGAAAGCTTCTTTCTAATTTTTAGTTGAGGATATTTCCTTTGTCACTATAAGCTTCAAAGTGCTCCAAAATATCCCATCGCAGAATCCCAAGAAAACAGTGTTTGCAAACTGCTCATTGAAAAGAACAGAGTAACACTGTAAGATGAATTCACCCATCACAAAGCAGCTTCTCAGAAACCTTCTTTTTGGTTTTTATCTGTTGATATTTCCTTTTTCACTATAAGCCTCAATGTGCTCTCAAAGATCCCTTTGCAGTTTCCATGAAAACAGTGTCAACAAAATGCTCCGTGAAAAGAAAGATGTAACTCTGGGAGATGAATTCACGTATTGCAAAGCAGTTTCACAGAAAGTTTCTTTTGGTTTTTGTCTGAGGATATTTCGTATGTCACCATAGGCTTCAATGCACTCTGAAATAACTTATTGCAGATTCCAAGAAAAAAGTGTTAGCAAAATGCTCCATGACAGCAGTGGTGTAATTCTATGAGATGAATTCACACATCACAAAGCATTTTCTCAGAAAGCTTCTTTCTAGTTTTTATCTGAAGATATTTCCTTTTCACCATAGGTCTCAACTCACTCCCAAATATCACTCTGTAGATAGCACCTAAACATTGTTAACAAACTGTTCCATAAAAGGAAGGTGTTACTCTGTGAGATGAATACCCACATCACAAAGAACTTTCTGAAAAAGCATCTTTCTAGTTTTTATCTGTTTAGTATTTCTTTGTCACCATAGGCTTCAATGCGATCCAAAATATGCCTTCTCAGATTCCCCCAAAACAGAGTAACCCAATTTCTCCATGAAAAGAATCATGTAACTCTGTGAGATAAATTCACAAATCATAAAGCAGTTTCTCAGAAAGCTTCTTTCTAGTTTTAATCTGAGGATGTTTCCTTTGTCACCATGGGCTTCAATGCAATTCAAAATATCCCTTCTCAGATTCCCCAAAAACAGTGCTACAAAACAACTCCATGCAAAGAATCCAGTAATTCTGTTAGATGAATTCACAAATCACAAAGCAGTTTCTCAGAAAGCTTCTTTCTAGTTTTTATGTGAAGATATTTTCCTTTTCACTCTTGGCCTCACCACTCTCCAGAATATCCCTTTGTAGATTTCACGAGAATAGTGTTAGCAAAGTGCTCCATGAAAAGATAGGTGTAAATCTGTGAGGTGAATTCACACAACACAAAGCTGTTTCTCAGAAAGCTTCTTTTTGGTTTTTGCCTGAGGATATTTTCTTTGTCAATATAGGCTTTAACGCACTCCCAAATATGCTATTTTGATTCCACGGAAACATTGTTAGCAAACTGCTAATGTTTCCTTTTTCACCATAGGCTTCAATGCTATTGAAAATATCCCTTCTCAGATTCCCCAAAATGAGTGCTACCAAACTACTAGGGGAAAAGAGGGTTGTAACATCACAAATCAATTTCTCAGAAAACTTCTTTTTGGTTTTTATCTGAGGATATTTCCTTTGTCACCATAGGCTTCAATGTGATATCAAATATCCCATTGCAGATACCACAAAAACAGTGTTAACAACCTGATCAGTGAAAACAACATTGTATCTCTGTGAGATGAATTCACACATCACAAATCAGTTTCTCAGAAAGCTTCTTTCTGGTTTTTATCTGAAGATATTTCTCTTTTCAACATAGACCTCAAGGTGCTCCCAAATATCCTTCGCAGTTTCCACGAAAGCAGTGTTAGTAAAGTGTTCATTGAAAAGAACAATGTAACTCTGTGAGATGAATTCGCACATCACAAAAAAACATTCTCAGAAAGCTTCTTTCTGGTTTTTATCTGTGGATATTTCCTTTGCCACCATAGGCTTCAATGCGATCCAAAATATCCCTGCTCAGTTTACCTAAAAACGGTGCTACCCAACTGATCCACGAGAAGAATCATGTAACACTGTGAGTTGAATTATCACATCACAAAGCGGTTCCTCAGAAAGCTTATTTTTGGTTTTAACTGAGGAAATTTCCTTTGTGAACATAGGCTTCAATGTGCTGAAAACAATCCCTTTCCATATTCCCTGAAAACAGTGTGAGCAAACTGCTCAAAGAGAAGAATGGTGTAACACTTTAAGATAAATTCACACATCACAAAACAGTTTTTCAGAAAGATTCTTTCTAGTTTTAATCTGAGGATATTTCCTTTTTCACTATAGGCCTCAATTCGCTCCCAAATATCCCTGTGCAGATTAAACGAAAACATTGTTAACAAACTGCTCCATGAAAAGAAAGTTGTATGTCTGTAAGATGAATTCACACATGACAAAGAACTTTCTCAGAAAGCTTCTTTCTAATTTTTATCTGACGATATTTCCTTTGTCACCTTAGACTTCAATGCAATCCAAAATATCCATTCTCAGACTCCCCAGAAACAGTGCTACCAAACTGTTCCATGAAAAGAATGGTGTAACTCTGGGAGATGAACTCAAACATCACAAAGCTGTCTCTCAGAAAGATTCTCTCTAATTTTTATCTGAGGAGATTTCCTTTTTCACCATAGGCCTCAATGCACTCACAAATATCCCTTTGCAGGTTCCAAGAAAACACTATTTGCAAGCTGCTCCATGAAAATAAAGGTGTAACTCTGGGGGATAAATTAGTACATCAGAAAGTACTTTCTCAGAAAACTTCTTTCTAGTTTTTATCTAAAATTATTTCCTTTGTCACAGAGCCTTCAATATGATACAATATATCCCTTCTGATATTCCCATAAAACACTGCCACCAAAATGGTGTTTGAAAGGGATCATGTAACATTTTGAGATGAATTAGCACATCACATAGTGCTGTCTCAGAACATTTGTTTCTATGTTTTATATGAGGATATTTCCTTTGTCACTGTAAGCTTCAATGGACTCTGAATTATTCCATTGCAGATTCCAAGAAAAGAGTGTTCACAAACTGCTCAATGAAAAGAACACTGTAACTCTGTGAGATTAATTCACACATCATAAAGCAGTTTCTCAGAAAGCTTCTTTCTAATTTTTTTCAGAGGATATTTCCCTTTTCACCTTAGGCCTCAATGCACTCCAAGATATCCCTTTGCAGAATCCTGTTAAGCAGTGTTAACAAACTAATCTATGAAAAGAAAGGTGTAACTCTTTGAGATGAATTAACACATCATAAAGAACATTCGCAGAAATCTACTTTCTAGTTTTTATCTGATGATATTTCCTTTGTCAACTTATGGTTCAATGCAGTCCAGAATATCCCTTCTCAGATTCACCAAAAACAATTCTACCAAACTGCTCCATGAAAAGAATCGTTCAACTGTGTGAGATGAATTAACACATAGAAAGACGTTTCTCAGAAAGCTTCTTTCTACTCTTTGTATGAGGATATATCCTTTGTCATCATAAGCTTCAATGTGCTCCAAAGTATCAAATTGCAGATTCCAAGACAACAGTGTAAGCAAACTGCTCAATGCAAAGAAAAGTGTAACTCTGTGAGCTGAATTCACACATCACAAAGAGGTTTCTCTGAAATTTTCTTTCTCGTTTTTATCTGAAGATATTTCCTTTTTCACCATTGGCCTCACTGCACTCCCTTTGCAAGTTCCATGAAAACAGTGTTTGCAAATTCCTGCATTTAAAGAATCGTGTAACACTGTGAGATAAATTTCCCCATAACAAACACGTTTCTCAGAAAGATTCCCTCTGGTTTTTCTCTTAGGACATTTCCTTTGTTACCAGGGTTCAATACAATCCAAAATATACCTTCTCAGACTCCGCAAAAAGAGTGGTACCAAGCTGCTCCATGAAGAGAATGGTGTAATTCATTGAGTTGAATTCACACATTATAAAGCTGTTTTTCAGAAAGCTTCTTTCTAGTTTTTATCTGAGGATATTTCCTTTTTCACCATTTGTCTCAAAGTGCTAGCGAATATCCCATGACAGATTCCACAAAAATATAGTGTTATCAAACTTCTCAGAACAGTGTAACTCTGTGAGATGAATTCACACATCACAAAGTGGTTTCTTTGAAAGTTTCCTTCTAGATTTTATCTGTGGATATTCCCCAAAATTAAAAGAATGATGTAACTCTGTGAGATGAATTGACACATCACAAAGCAGTTTCTCAGAAAACTTCTTTCCATTTTTTGTCTGAGGATATTTCCTTTATCATCATCGACCTCAATGGGCTCTTGAATATCCCTTTGCAGATTCCAGGAAAACAGTGATAATAAACTCCTCCATAAAAAGAAAGGTGTAAATCTGTGCCATGAATTCACACATCACAAAGCAGTTTCTCAGAAAGCTTCTTTCTTGTTTATTTCAAAAGATATTTTCTTTGTCACCATAGGCTTCAAAGCAATCCAAAATATCTGTTTTCAAATTCCCCAAAAACAGTGCTACCAAATTGCTCCATGCAAAGAATGGTGTAACTCTGTGAGATGAATTCACAAATCAGAAAGCAGTATCTCATAAACCTTCTTTCTAGTTTTTATCTGAGGATATTTTCTTTTTCATCACAGGTCTCAATCTTCTCCATAATTTCCCATCGCAGATTCCACAAAAAGAGTGAAGTATTGAAATAAAACCCTGAAAGAAGCGTTCCAAGGAACTACTCTCTGACTTGTGCATTCATTTCAGAGATTTAAAGGTTACAGGACGTTGCCCAGTTTGCAAGCACTGTCTCAATGAAAAGAACTGTGTAACTCTTTGATGAATTAAAAAAAATACCCAAGGAAGTGTCTCAGAAAGTTTCTTTTTAGATTTTATGTGAGGATATTTCCTATATCACCATAGTCTTCAAGGCAATCCAAATTATCCCTTCTCCAATTCTCCAGAAACAGTGCTACCAAAATGCTGCATAAAAGGAATCATGTAACTCTGTGAGATATAACTCAGTTCTTTTCATTGAGTTTGAAACAGTGAGTTCAAACTGCTCAAATCAAAGAATGATTTGACTCTATGAGATGAATAAATACATCTCAAAGCAGTTGCTCCAAAAGCTTCTCTCCAGTTTTCATCGTAAGACCTTTCCTTTCTCACCACAATCCTCTGGGCACCACTTAATATCCCCTCAGAGATTCCTCAAAGACAGAGTTTCCAAACTGGGCAATGTAGTGTAAGCTTTATCTCTCTCAAATGAATGCACACGTCAGAGAGCCGTTTCTTGGAACACTTCTTTCTGGGTTTTCTTTCCGGATATTTCACTTTTTGTCATAGTCTTCAATGCACTGCAAAATATCACATTTTCAGTTTTACAGGAACAGTGTTCAAACACTACCTTATGAGAAAAGAGCTATAACTCCCTGAGTGGAATGCACACATCACAATGCAGTTTCTCAGAAAGCTTCTCTCCAGTTTTTAGTTGAATATATTTCCTATTATCCACAGGCCTGCATGTGCTCCTGAATGTCTCCTCATTAATCCGTCCATGACAGAGTTTCAAAAGAGTGTAATGGAAAGAAAGTTTTATCTTTGTGAGGTGAATAGACATATCTATCACAAAGCAGTTTCACGGAAAGCTTCTTTCCAGTTTTTGTCTGATGATATTTCCTTTTTCACCATAGCCATCCATTTACTTCCGAATGTCCACTAGTAGCGTCTTCTACAAGCTTGATTCTCAATCCTCTATGAGAAGAAAAGTATAGCACTGTGAGTGGAATGCACACATCACAAAGCAGTTTCTCAGAAAGTTTCTCTCCAGTTTATATCTGAAGTTATCACCTACTTCGCCACAGGCCTGAACGTTCTCCCGAATGTCCCTTTCGAATCCGTCCATGACGCAGTTTCAAAATTGATTAATAGAAAGAAAGATTTTTCTATGTGAGATGAATAGATATATCTATCACAAAACAGTTTCACAGGAAACTTTCTTTCCAACTGTGCGGGTGGAATTCAGGTGACATAGAACAGTTACACAGAAAGTTTCCTTCCGGTTTTTATTGGAGAGTATTTCTTTTTCAACATATTCTTAAGAGCATTCCAAATTTCCTTTATCAGGTTCCACAGAAACAGTGATTTCAAATTGCTCAACCCCAAGAATGATTTAACTCTATAGGATGAATACACATATTAGAAAGCAGTTGCTCTGAAAGTTTCTCTCCAGTTTTCATTGGGAGACATTTCCTTTCTCAACACCAGCCTCCATGCTCCACTTAATATCCCTTCACAGATTCCACAAACACAGAGTTTCCAAACTGGGCAACATAGTGTAAGCTTTAACTCTCTGAAATGAATTCACACGTCAGAGAGCAGTTTCTTGAAACACTTCTTTCTGGGTTTTATTTCAGGATATTTCACTTTTCATTATAGTTTTCAATGCACTGCAAAATATCACTTTTTCAGTTTTACAAGAGTGGTGAAACATTGCCTTATGAAAAAAGTGGTAAAAATCCCTTAGTGGAATGCACACATCAGAAAACAATTTCCCGGAAAGTTTCTCTCCAGTTTTTATCTGAGGATATCTCCTATTTCCAAAGAGGCCTGAATATGTTCCCAAATGTCCCTTTGTGAATCTGTCCATGACGTAGTTTCAAAACTGTGTAATTGAAAGAAAGTTTTATCTATGTAAGATTAATAGACATATCTATCACAAAGCAGTTTCACAGAAAGCTTCTTTCCAACTTTTGTCTGAGGATATTTCCTTTTTCACCATAGCCATCCATATACTCCTGGATGTCCCCAGGGAGCTTTTTCTCCAATTGAGATTCCCCAATCTTCTATGAGAATAAAAGAATAACTCCATGAGTTGAATGCACATATCACAAAGCAGTTCCTCAGAAATCTTCTCTCCAGTATCTATTGGAAGATATTTCTGCTTTCACTGTAAGCCTCAAAGTGCTCCTGAGTATACCTTAGTTGACTAACCTAAAACAGTGTTAAAATACAGCTCAATGGAAACAGAAGCTTAACTCTGCGATGTGAATTCATGTGACCTAGAACAGTTTCCCAGAAAGTTTCCTTCTGTTTTTTATCAGAGGCTATTTATTTTTCAGCATACTCTGAAGAGTTGTCCCAAATGTCCTCTCTCAGGTTCCACAGAAACAGTGATTTCAAACTGCTCATTCAAAAGAATGATTTAACTGTATGGAATGAATACACACATCAGAAAGCAGTTGCTCTGAAAGCTTCTCTCCAGTTTTCATCAGAAGACGTTTTCTTTCTCACCACAAGCCTCTGGGCGTCACTTAATATCCCTTCACAAATTCCTCAAAGACAGTTTCCAAACTGGGCAATGTAGTGTAGTCTTCAATACACTGCAAAATATCACTTTCACAATTTTACAGGAACAGTGCTCCAAAACTGCCTTATGAGAAAACAGGTAGAACTCCCTGAGTGAAATACATGCGTCACAAAGCAGCTTCTCTCCGGTGTGTTACTGATGATATTTCAGTTTTCACCATAAGCCTCAATGGGCTCCCGAGTATTCCTTAGCTGACTAACCTAAAACAGTGTTAGAATACTACTCAGTGAAAACTGTGCGCGTGGACTTCATGTGACCTAGAGTAGTTCCACAGAAAGTCTCCTTCTGGTATTTATCAGAGGGTATTTCTTTTTCAGTGTATTCTTAAAAGCGTTCTGAAATGTCCTTTCTCAGGTTCCACAGAAACAGTGATTTAAACTGCTCAATTCAAAGAATGATTTAACTCTATGATATGAATACACACATCACAAAGAAGTGGCTCTGAATATTTCTCTCCAGTTTTCATTGGAAGCCATTTCCTTTCTCACCACAAGCCACTGGATGTCATTTAATTTCCCTTCACAGAGTTTCCAAACTGGGCAACGTAGTGTAAGCTTTAACTCTCTGACATGAATGCACACGTCAGAGAGCAGTTTCGTTGAACGCTTCTTTCTGGGTTTTATTTCAGGATATTTCACTTTTCACCATAATCTTCAATGCATTGCAAAATATGACCTTTTCAGTTTTACAGGAACAGTGTTCAAACACTGCCTTATGAGAAAAGAGGTATAACTTCCTGAGTGGAATGCACATATCACAAAGCAGTTTCTCAGAAAACTGCTCCCCAGTTTTTATCTGAAGATATCTCCTATTTCCCCACAGGCCTGAATGTGCTCCCGAATGTCCCTTCACGAATCTGTCCATGACAAAGTTCCAAAACTGCATAATATAAGGACAGATTTATTTATGTGAGATGAATAGACATATCTATCACAGAGCAGTTTCACAGAAAGCTTCTTTCCTGTATTTGTCTGAGGATAATTCCTTTTCCACCATAGCCATCCATGTATTTCCGAATGTCCCCTAGTAGCTTTTCCTCCAAGCAGGATTCCCCAATCCTCTATGAGAAGAAAAGCATAATTCTGTGAGTGGAATGCACATGCCACAGAGCACCTCCTGGGAAATATTCTCTCCGGTATCTAACTGAAGATATTTCCGATTTCATCGTAATCCTCAAAGTGCTTCATAGTATCCCTTAGCTGACAAACATAAAATAGTGTTAGAATACTGCTAAGTGAAAAAATAAGCTTACTTGTGGGCCTGGAATTCACATGATCTAGATTAGTTTCAGAGGAAGTTTCCTTCTGTTTTTCATCAGAGGGTATTTATTTTTCAGCATGTTCTTAAGAGTGTTCCCAAATGTCCTTTCTCAGATTTCACAGAAACAGTGATTTCAAAATGCTCAATCCAAAGAATAATTTAATTCTATGAGATGAGTACACATATCACAAAGCAGTTGCTCCAAAAGCTTCTCTCCAGTTTTGATTGGAAGACATTTCCTTTCTCACCACAAGCCTCTGGGCGCCACTTAATATCCCTTCACAGATTTCTCAAAGACAGGTTCCAAACTTGGCAATGCAGTGTAAGCTTTAACTCTCTGAAATGAATTCACACGTCAGAGAGCAGTTTCTTGGAATGCTTCTTTCTTGTTTTATTTCAGGATAATTCACTTTTCACCATAGTCTTCAATGCGCTGCAAAATATCACTTTTTAAGTTTTACAGGAACAGTTTTCAAACACTGCCTTATGAGAGAAGATGTAAAACTCCCTGAGTGGAATGCACATATCACAAAGCAGTTTCTCAGAAAGCTTCTCTGCAGTTTTTATCTGAAGATATCTCCTCTTTCCCCACAGGCCTGAATGTGCTTCCATATACCCTTCATGAATCCATCCAGGATGCAGTTTCAAAACTGCATAATAGAAATAAAGTTTTACCTATGTGATATGAATAGACATACTTATCACACAGCAGTTTCACAGAAATCCTCTTTCCAGTTTTTGTGTGAGGATATTTCCTTTTTCACCATAGCTGTCCATATGTTCCTGAAAGTCCCTTGATACCTCTTTCTTCAAGCGGGATTCTCCAATCCTCTATAAGAAGAAAAGTATAACTCTGTGAGTGGAATGCAGACGTCACAAAATGGCTCCTCGGAGATCTTCTCTCCAGTATCTAACTGAAGATATTTCTGTTTTCACCATACTTCAATGCGCTCCCGAGTGTCCCTTAGCTGACTAACCAGAAACAGTGTTCAAAGCGCTCCTGAGTGTCTCTTAGCTGACTAACCAAAAACAGTGTTAGAATACTGCTCAATGAAAACAGAAACTTAACTGTGGGGTGAAATTCACGTGACCTGTTGCAGTTTCACATACAGATTCTTTCTCGTTTTTAATGGAGGGTAATTCTTTTTCTGCATATTCTTAAGAGCGTTGCCAAATGTCCTTTCTCAGGTTCCACAAAAACAGTGATTCTCAAACTGTTCAATCCAAAGAATGATTTAATTATATGAGATGAATGCACACATCACAAAACAGTTGCTCTGTAAGCTTTTCTCCAGTTTTCATCAGAAGACGTTTCATTTCTCATCACAGGCCTCTGGGCACCA
Organism: Colobus angolensis palliatus; assembly: GCF_000951035.1. Lineage (NCBI taxonomy): Eukaryota > Metazoa > Chordata > Mammalia > Primates > Cercopithecidae > Colobus > Colobus angolensis. Next base: position 475,042 of record NW_012118277.1, on the reverse strand, counting down.
CTTAATATTCCTTCACAGATACCTCAAAGACAGAGTTTCCAAACTGGGCAACGTAGTGTAAGGTTTAACTCTCTGAAATGAATGCAGAAGTCAGAGAGCAGTTTTTGGAATGCTTCTTTTTGGGTTTGGTTTCAGGATATTTCACTTTACACCGTAGTCTTTAAAGCATTGCAAAATATCACTTTCTTAGTATTACAGGGTCAGTGTTCAAAGACTACCTTATGAGAAAAGAGGTATAACTCCCTGAGTGGAATGCACAAATCACAAAGCATTTTCTCAGAAAGCTTCTCTCCAGTTTTTCTCTGAAGATTTCCCTCTTTTCCCCACAGTCCTGACTGTGCTCCCAAATGTCCTTTCTTCAATCTGCCCATGACACTGTTTCAAAACTGTGTAATAGAAAGAAAGTCTTATCTCTATGAGATTAATTGACATACCTATCACAAAGCAGTTTCACAGAAATCTTCTTTCCATTTTTATCTGAGGATATTTCCTTTTTCACCATAGCCTTCCATATACCCCCAAATGTCCCCTGGTACCGTTTTCTCCAAACGGGATAGCCCAATGCTCTATGAGAAGGAAAGGGTAACTCTGTGAGTGGAATGCATACATCACAAAGCAGCTCATTGGAAAACTTTTCTCCAGTATCTATCTGAAGATATTTCCGTTTTCACAATAAGCCTAAAAGCATTCCCGAGTATCATTTAGCTGACTCACTTAAAACAGTGTTAGAATACTGCTCAATGAAAACAGAAGTTTAACTGTGTGGGTGGAATTCAGGTGACCTAGAATAGTTACACAGAAAGTTTTCCTCTGGTTTTTATTGGAGGGTATTTCTTTTTAAACATATTCTTAGGAGCATTTCAAATGTTCTTTTTGAGGTTCCTCAGAAACAGTGATTTCAAATTGCCCAAACCCCAGAATGATTTAACGCTATAGGATGAATACACACATCAGAAAGCAGTTCCTCCGAAAGCTTCTTTCCAGTTTTCATTGGGCGATGTTTCCTTTCTGAACACCAGCCTCCGGGCGCCACTTAATATCCCTTCACATATACCACAAAGACAGAGTTTCCAAACTGGGCAACGTAGTGTAAGCTTAAACTCTCTGAAATGAATTCACACGTCAGAGAGCAGTTTCTTGAAATGCTTCTTTCTGGGTTTTATTTCAGGATATTTCACTTTTATTTATAGTTTTTTTATTATTATATTTTAAGTTCTAGGGTACATGTGCATAACGTGTAGGTTTTTTACATATGTATACTTGTGCCATGTTGGTGTGCTGCACCCA
>NW_012118277.1:455509-473433 GCF_000951035.1 Colobus angolensis palliatus | reverse complement strand
TGGGTATATACCCAGTAGTGGGATGGCTGGGTCATATGGTACATCTAGTTCTAGATCCTTGAGGAATTGCCATACTGTTTTCCATAATGGTTTTCAATGCGCTGCAAAATATCACTTTTTCAGTTTTACAGGAACAGTGGTGAAACATTGCCTTATGAGAAAAGTGGTTAAAATCCCTTAGTGGAATGCACACATCAGAAAACAATTTCCCAGAGAGTTTCTCTACAGTTGTTATCTGAGGATATCATCTATTTCCCCTCAGGCCGAAATGTGCTCCCGAATGTTCCTTTGTGAATCCGTCCATGTCGCAGTTTCAAAACTGCATAATAGAAAAAATGTTTTATCTATGTGAGATGAATAGACATATCTATCACAAAGCAGTTTTACAGATAGTTTCTTTCCTGTTTTCGTCTGAGGATATTTCCTTTCTTACTATGGCTGTCCATATACTCCTGAATGCCCCTGGAAGCGTTTTTTCCAGACGGGATTATGCAATCCTCTAGGAGAAGAAAAGTATTCTTTTGTGAGTGGAATGCACACATCACTAAGCAGCTCCTCCGAAATCTTCTCTACAGTATCTATCTGAAGGTATTTCCGTTTTCACCAGAAGCCTCAAACCACTCACGAGCATCACTTCATAGACTAATGTAAAACAGTGTTCGAATACTGCTCAATGAAAACAGAAGCTTCACAGTGTGAATGTTATTCTCGTGATCTAGAGCAGTTTCACAGAAAGTTTTCGTCTGGTTTTTATCGGAGGGTATTACTTTTTCAGCATATTCTTAAGAGTATTTCCAATCGTCCCTTCTCAGATTCCACAGAAACAGTGATTTCAAACTGCTCAATCCAAGAATCATTTAACTGTATGAGATGAATGCACACACCACAAAGCAGTTGCTGTGAAAGCTTCTCTCCAGTTTTCATCGGAAAACATTTTCTATCTCACCACATGCCTCCAGGAGGCAGTTAATATCCCTTCCCAGATTCCTTAAAGATAGTGTTTCCAAACTGGGCAACGTAATGTTAGTTTTAATTCTTTGAAATGAATGCACCCGTCAGAGAGCAGTTTCCTGGAATGCTTCTCTCTGGGTTTTATTTCCGTATTTCACTTTTCTCCATAGTCTTCAACACGCTGCAAAATATCACCTTTTCAGTTTTACAGGAACAGTCTTCAAACACTGCCTTATGAGAAAAGAGGTATAACTCTCTGAGTGGAATGCGCACTTCACAAAGCAGTTTCCCAGAAAGCGTCTCTGCAAATTTTATCTGAAGATATCTCCTATCTCCCCACCGGCCTGAATGTACTCCCGAATGACCATTTGTGAATTATCCATGACGGAGTTTCAAAACTGCATAATAGAAAGGAAGTTTTGTCTATGTGAGATGAATAGACATATCTGTCACAAAGCAGTTTCACGGAAAGCATCTTTCCAGTTTTTGTCTGAGGATAATTCCTTTTTCACCATAGGCATTCATATACTCCCGAAGAATGATTTAACTCTTTGAGATGAATACACACATCACAAAGTAGTTACTCCAAAAGCATCTCTCCAGTTTCCATTGGAAGATGATTCCTTTCTCACCAGAAGCCTCTGGGCACCACTTATTATCCCTTCACAGATTCCACAAAGACAGAATTTCGAAACTGGGCTATGTAGTTCAAGCTTTAACTCTGAAATGAATGCACAAGTCAGAGAGCAGTTTCTCGAAATGCTTCTTTCTGGGTTTTGTTCACGGATATTTCACTTTTCACCATAGTCTTCAATGCGCTGCAAAATATCACTTTTTCAGTTTTACAAGAACAGTGTTCAAACACTGCCTTATGAGAAAAGAGGTGTCACTCCTTGAGTGCAATGCACACATCCCAAAGCAGTCTCTCAGAAAGCTTCTCTACAGTTTTAATCTGAAGATATTCTCTATTCTCCCACAGGCTTAAATGAGCTCATGAATGTCCCTTCGTGAATCCATCCTTGATGCAGTTTCAAAACAGTGAAATAGAAAGTTTTATCTATCTGAGGTGAGTACACATATCTATCACAAAGCAGTTGCAGGGAAAGCTTCTTTCCAGCTTTTGTCTGAGCATGTTTCCTTTTCTACCATAGCGGTTCGTATACTCCCAAATACCCATGGTAGCGTTTTCTCCAAACAGGTTTCCCCAATCCTCTATGAGAAGAAAAGTATAACTCTGTAAGTGGAATAAACACGTCACAAAGCAACTCCTCGGAAAACTTCTCTCCAGTATCTACCTGAAGATATTTCCGTTTTCACCATAAGCCTCAAGGCATTCCTGAGTATCCCTTAGCTGACTAAAGTAAAACAGTGTTGAAACACTGCTCAATGAAAACAGAAGCTTCACTGTGTGAGTGGAATTCACATGACCTAGAGCAGTTTCACAGAAAGTTTCCTTCTGTTGTTTATCGGAGGGTGTTTCTTTTTCAGCATATTCTTAAGAGTGGTCCCAAATTTCCTTTATCAGGTTGCACAGAAACAATGTTTTAAACTGCTCAATCCAAAGAATGATCTAACTCTGTGAGATGAATACAGACATCACAAAGTGTTGCTCCGAAAGCTTCTCTCCAGTTTTCAACAGAAGACAGTCCCCTTCTCACCACAGGCTTCCGGGCGCCACTTAATATCCCTTCACAGATTCCTCAAAGACTGAGATTCCAAACTGCGCAACGTAGTGTAATCTTTAACTCTCTGAAATGAACTCACACGTTAGGGAGCAGTTTCTTGGAACGCTTCTTTCTGGGTTTTATTTCAGGATATTTCACTTTTTACCATAGTCTACAATGCGCTGTAAAATAACACTTTCAGTTTTACAGGAACAATGTTCATACTCTGTCTTATGTGAAAAGAGGTGTAACTGACTGAGTGGAATGCACACCTCACAAAGCAGTTTTTAAGAAAGCTTCTCTCCAGTATTAATCTGGAGATATTTCCTATTACCCCACAGTCGTGAATGGGCTCTTGAATGTCCCTTTGCAAATCCATCTGCGATGTAGTTTCATAACAGCATAATAGAAATAAAGTTTTATCTATGTGTGCAGGAATAGACATATCTATCATAAAGCAGCTTCCCAGAAGTCTTCTTTCCAGTTTTTGTCTGAGGATATTTCCTTTTACACCATAGCAGTCCATATACTCCCAGATTTCCCCTCGTCACGTTTCTCCAAACAGGTTTCCCCAATACTCTAAGAGAAGAACAGTATAACTCTGTGAGTGGAATGCACACATCACAAAGCAAATCCTCAGAAATCTTCTCTCCAGTTTCTATCTGAAGACAGTTTCATTTTTACTGTAAGCCTCAAAGCCCTCCCGAGTATCACTTCACAGACTGAACAAAAACAGTGTTACAATACTGCTCAATGGAAACAGAAACTTTACTGTGTGAGTGGACTCCACGTCATCTACAGCAGTTTCTTAGAAAGTGCCCTTCTTGTTTTCATTGGAGGGTATTTCTTTTTCAACACATTCTTAAGAGCATTCCCTAATGTCCTTTCTCAGTTTCCACAGAAACAGTGGTTTCAAACTGCTCAATCCAAGGAATGATTTAACCCTATGAGATGAAAACACATATCACAAGCAGTTGCTCTGAAAGCTTCTCTCCAGTTTTCATTGGAAGACGTTTCCTTTCTCACCACAAGACTCTGGGCGCCACTTAATATCCCTTCACAGATTCCTCAAAGACAGTTTCCAAACTGGGCAACGTAGTGTAAGTTTTAATTCTTTGAAATGAATGCCCAGGCCAGAGAACATTTTTTTGGAATGTGTCTTTCTGGGTTTTATTTCAGGATATTTCACTTTTTGCCATAGTCTTCAATGCGCTGAAAAATTTCACATTTTCAGTTTCACAGGAAGAGTGTACAAACGCTGCCTTGTGAGAAAAGAGGTTTAACTCCCTGAGTGGAATGCACACATCACAAAGCATTTTCTCAGAAAACTTCTCTCCAATTTTTAACTGAAGATATTACCTATTTCCCCACAGGCCTGAATATGCTCCCGAATATCCCTTCACTGATCCGACCATGATGCAGTTTCAAAACTGCATAATAGAAGGAAAGATTTATCTACGTGAGATGAATACACGTATCTATCACAAAGCAGTTTCACAGAAATCTTTCCAGTTTTTGTCCGAGGATATTTCCTTTTACACCATAGCAGTCCATATACTATCGAATGTCCCCTGTTAGTGATCTCTCCAAACGGGATTCCCCAATCCTCTATGAGCAGAACAGTATAACCCTGTGAGTGGAATGCACACATCACAAAACAGCTCCTCAGAAATCTTCTCTCCAGTATCTATCTGAAGATATTTCCGTTTTCACCACAAGCCTCAAAGTACTCCTGAGTATCCCTTAGCTGACTAACCAAAAACAGTGTCAGAATACTGCTCAATGAAAACAGAAGCTTAACACTGTGAGTGGACTTCACGTGACCTAGAGCAGTTTCACAGAAAGATTCCTTCTGATTTTTTTTGGAGGATATTTCTTTTTCAGCATAATCTTAGGAGGGGTCCCAAATGTCCTTTCTCAGGTTCCAAAGATACCGTGATTTCAAACTGTTCAATCCAAAGAATGATTAAACTCTATGAGATGAATACACACATCACTAAACAGTTGCTCCAAAGACTTCTCTCCAGTTTTCTTCAGAAGATGATTTCTTTGTCACCACAAGCCTCTGGGTCCCACTTAATGTCCCTTCATAGATTCCTCAAAGACAGTGTTTCCAAACTGGGCAATGTAATGTAAGCTTTAACTCTCTGAAAATAATGCACACATCTGAGAGCTGTTTCTTGGAACGCTTCTTTCTGGGTTTTATTTCAGGATATTTCACTTTTTGCCATAGACTTTTAAGCAATGCAAAATATCACTTTTTCAGTTTTACAGGATCAGTGTTCAAACACTGCCTTGTGAGTAACAGGTATAACTCCCTGAGGGCAATGCACACGTCAAAAAGCAGTTTTTCAGAAAGCTTCTCTCCAGTTTTTACTAGAGATAGCTCCTATTTCTCAATAGGCTGGAATGTGCTCCCGAATGTCCCTTCACGAATGCGTCCATGATGCAGTTTCAAAACTGTGTAATAGAAAGAAAGTTTTATCTATGTGAGATGAAAAGACATATATATCACAAAGAAGTTTCAAAGATAGCTTCTTTTCTGTTTTTGTCTGAGGATATTTCCTTTTCCACCATAGCCGTCCATATAATCCCGAATGTCTCCTGGAAGTATTTTCTCCAAACGGGATTCCCCAATCCTCTATGAGAAGAAAAGCATAACTCTGTGAGTGGAATCCACACGTCACAAAGCAGCTCCTTGGAAATCTTCTATCCAGTATATATCTGAAGGTATTTCTGTTTTCACTGGAAGCCTCAAACCACTCTCAAGTATCTCTTCACTGACTAAACAAAAATAGTGTTAGAATACTGGTCAATGAGAACAGAAATTTAACAGGGTGAGTGGATTTCACATGATCTAGAGCAGTTTCACAGTAAGTTTCCTTCTGGTTTTTAAGGGAGGGTATTTCTTTTTCAGCATATTCTTAAGAGCATTTCCAAATGTCCTCTGTCAGTTTCCACAGAAACAGTGATTTCAAACTGCTCAACCCAAAGAGTGATTTAACTCTATGTTATGAATACACACATCACAAAGCAGTTGCTGCGAAAGCTTCTCTCCAGGTTTGATCAAAAAACGTTTCCTTTCTCACCACAAGCCTCTGGGCACCACTTAATATCCCTTCAGAGAGTCCTCAAAGACAGAGTGTCCAAACTGGGACACTGTCCAATCTTACAAACGTATTGTAAGATTTAAGTCTCTGAAATGAATGCACACGTCACACAAAAGTTTCTTGGCACGCTTCTTTCTGAATTTTATTTCAGGACATTTCACATTTCACCATAGTCTGCAATACTCTGCAAAATATCACTTTTTGTGTTTTACAGGAACAGTGCTCACACACTGCCTTATGAGAAAAGAGGTATAACTCCCTGAGTGAAAGGCACACATTGCAAAGCATTTTCTCAGAAAGCTCCTTTCCAGTTTTTAACTGAAGATATTTCCAATTTCCCATCAGGCCTGAATGTACTCCCGAATGTCGCTTCGGGAATCTTTCCATGATGCAGTTTCAAAACTGTGTAATGGAAAGAAAGATTTATCTATGTGAGATGAACAGACATATCTATAACAAAACAGTTTCAGAGAAAGCTTCTTTCCAGTTTTTGTCAGAGGATATTTCCTTTCTCACCACAGCCCTTCATATACTCCCATACATCCCTTGGTAGCATAGTCTCCAAACAGGATTCCCCTATCCTCTGTGAGAAGAAAAGTACAACTCTGTGAGTTGAATGCACATGTCACAAAGCAGCTCCCCAGAAATTTTCTCTCCAGTTTCTATCTGAAGATATTTCCGTTTTCACCATAAACCTCAAAGCGTTCACGAGTATCACTTTGCAGACTAAACAAAACCAGTGTTAGAATACTGCTCAATGAAAACAGAAGCTAAATTGTGCGAGCGGACTTCACATGACCTAGAGCAGTTTCACAGAAAGTTTCCTTCTGGTTTTTATCAGACAGTATTTCCTTTTCAGCATATTCTTAAGAGCGTTCCCAAATGTCCATTCTCAGGTTCCACAGAAACACTGAGTTCAAACTGCTCAATCCAAAGAATGATTTATCTCTATGAGATGAATGCACACATCACAAAGCAGATGCTCCGATATCTTCTCTCCAGTTTTCATCAGAAGACGTTTCATTTCTCACCACAAGTCTCCAGGAGCCACTTCATATCCCTTCACAGATTCCCCAAAGACCGAGTTTCTGAACTGGGCAACGTAGTGTAAACTTTCACTCTCTGAAATGAATGCACACGTTAGAGAGCAGTTTCTGGGAACACTTCTTTTTGGGTTTTATTTCAGGGTATTTCACTTTTCACCATAATTTTCAATGTGCTGCAAAATATCACTTTTTCAGTTTTACAGAAACAGTGTTCACACACTGCCTTATGAGAAAAGAGGTATAACTCCCTGAGTGGAATGCCCACATCACAGTGCAGTTTCTCGGATAGCTTCTCTCCAGTTTCTATCTAAAGATATCTCCTATTTCCCCACAGACCTGAATGTTCTCCCGATTGTCCCTTCGCGAATCTGTCCATGACGCAGTTTAAAAACTGCATAACAGAAAGAAAGTTTTATCTATGTGAGATGAAGAGATATGTCTATCACAAAGCAGTTTCACAGAAAACTTCTTTCCAGTTTTCATCTGAGGATATTTCCTTCTTCACCATAGCCATCCATATACTCCCAAATGTCCTCTGGTAGGTTTTTCTCAAAACGGGATTCCCCAGTCCTCTATGAGAAGAAAAGCATAACTCTGTTAGTGGAATGCACATGTTACAAAGCAGCTCCTTGGAAATCTACTCTCCATTATCTCTCTGAAGATATTTCCATTTTCACTGTAAGCCTCAAAGCTGTCCCCAGTATTCCATAGCTGACTAAGCTAAAAGAGTGTTAGAGTACTGCTCAATGAAAACAGAAGTTTAAGTGTGCGAGTGGACTTCACGTGACTTAGAGCAGTTTCAGAGAAAGTTTCCTTCTGGTTTTTATTGGAGGGTGTTACTTTTTGAGCATTTTCTTAAACGCGTTCCCGAATGTCCTTTCTCAGGTTCCACAGAAACAGTGATTTCAAACTGCTCAATCCAAAGAATGATTTAATTCTATGAGATGAATACACACATCAAAAAGCAGTTGCCCCAAAAGGTTCTCTTCAGTTTTCATAGGAAGATGATTAATTTCTCACCACAAACCTCCGGGCACCACTTAATATCCCTTCACGGATTGCTCAAATACAGAGTTTCCAAACTGGGTAACGTTGTTTAAGCGTTAACTCTCTGAAATGAATGCACACGTCAGAGAGTAGTTTCTTGGAACGCTTCTCTCTGGGTTTCATTTCAGGACATTTCACTTTTCACCAGAGTATGCATTGCGCTGCAAAATAACAATTTTTGAGTTTTACAGGAACAGTGTTCAAACACTGTCTTATGAGGAAAAAGGTATAAATCCCTGAGTGGAATGCACACATCACAAAGCATTTTCTCAGAAAACTTCACTCCAGTTTCTAACTGAAGATATTACTTATTTCCCCAAAGGCCTGAATGTGCTCCCAAATGTCATGAATTCTTCCATGACGCAGTTTCAAAACAGCCTAATAGAAAGAAAGATTTATCTATGTGTGATGAATAGACATATATATTACAACGCATTTTCAGAGAAAGCTTCTTTCCAGTTTTTGTCTGGTGATATTTCCTTTTTCACCACAGCCCTCCTTATACTCCCGAATGTCCCCTGGTAGTGTTTTCTCCAAGCGGGATTCCCCTATCCTCTATCAGAAACAAAGTATAACTCTGTGAGTGGAATGCACAAGTCACAAAACAGCTCCTCGGAAATCTACTCTCCAGTATCTCTCTGAAAATATTTCCATTTTCACTGTAAGCCTCAAAGCGCTGCTGAGGATTCCTTAGCTGACTAAACAAAAACAGTGTTAGAATACTGCTCAATGAAAGCAGAAGTTTAACTGTGCAAGGTGAATTCACGTGACCTAGAATAGTTTCACAGAAAATTTCCTTCTGGTTTTTATCGGAGGATATTTCTTTTTCAGCATTCTTAAGAGTGTTCCCACATGTCCTTTCTCAGGTTCCACAGAAAGAGTGATTTCAAACTGCTCAATCCAAAGAATGATTCAACTCTATGAGATGAATACCCACATCACAAAGGAGTTGCTCCAAATACTTCTGTCCAGTTTTCATCAGAAGATGTTTCCATTCACAACACAAGCCTCCGGGCACCAATTAATATTCATTCACAGATTCCTCAAAGACAGGGTTTCCAAACTTAGCAACGCAGTGTAAGCTTTAACTATTTGAAATGGATGCACACGTCAGAGAGCAGTTTTTGAACGCCTCTTTCTGGGTTTTATTTCAGGATATTTCATTTTTCTTCATAGTCTTCAATGCGCTGCAAAATATCACTTTTTCAGTTTTACAGGAACAGTATTCAAACACTGCCTTTTGTGAAAAGAGGTATAAATTCCTGAGTGGAATTCACATATCACAGTGCAGTTTCTCAGAACACTTCTCTCCAGTTTTTATCTCAAGATATCTCTTATTTCCCCTCAAGCCTGAATGTGCTCCTGAATGTCCCTTCAGGAATCCTACCATGACATCATTACAAAAGTGTATAATAGAAAGAATGTTTTATCTATGTGAGATGAATAGACATATCTATCACTAAGCAGTTTCACAGAAAACTTCTTTCCAGTTTTCGTCTGAGGTTATTTCCTTTTTCACGTTAGCTGTCCACATACTCCCAAATGTCCCCTGGTAGTTTTTTCTCCAAATGGAGTTTCCCAATCCTCTGTGACAATGAAAGTATAACTCTCCGACTGTAATGTACACGTCACACAGCAGCTCCTCAGATATATTCTCTCCAGTATCAACCTGAAGATATTTCTTTTTCACCATTAGCTTCAATGCGCTTCTGACTATCCCTTAGCTGACTAAACTAAAACAGTGTTAGAATACTGCTGAATGAAATCAGAAGCTTAACTGTGGTACTGGATTTCACGTGACCTAGAGTAGTTTCACAGAAAGTTTCCTTCTGGTTTTTATCAGAGGGTATACCTTTTTCAACATATTCTTAAGAGCGTTCCCAAATGTCCTTTCTCAGATTCCACAGAAACAGTGATTTCAAACTGTTCAATCCAAAGAATGATTTAATTCTATGAAATGAATGCACACACCACAAAGCAGTTGCTCTGAAAGCTTCTTTCCAGTTTTCATTGGAAGAGGATTCCTTTCTCACAACTAACCTCTGGGCACCACTTAATATCCCTTCACAGATTCCTCAAAGATAGAGTTTCTAAACTGGGCAACGTAGTGTAAGCTTTAACTCTCTGAAATGAATGCACATGTCAGAGAGCAGTTTCTCTGAATGCTTCCTTCTGGGGTTTTTTCCGGATATTTCACTTTTCACCATAGTGTTCAATGCGCCGCAAAGTATCACTTTTTCAATTTTACAGAAACAGTGTTCAAGCACTGTCTTATGAGAAAAGAGGTATAACTCCCTGAGTGAAGTGCACACATCACAAAGCAGTTTCTCAGAAAATTTCTCTGTAGTTCTTATCTGAAGATATCTCTTATTTAACCACAGGCCTGAATGTGCTCCCGAATGTCCCTTCCCGAATGCGTCCAAGATGCAGTTTCAATACTGTGTAATAGAAAGAAAATTTTATCTATGTGAGATGAATAGACATATCCATCACAAAGCAGTTTCACAGAGAGCTTCTTTACAATTTTGGTCTGAGGATATTCCTTTTTCACCATAGCTGTCCATATACCCCTGAATGTCCCCTGGTAGCGTTTCCTCTGAGTGGCATTCCTCAATACTCTATGAGAAGAAAAGTATAACTCTGTGAGTGGAATGCACACATCACAAAGCAGCTCCTCGGATATCTTCTTTCCAGTATCTATCTGAAGATATTTCCGTTTTCACCATAAGACTCCAACCACTCCCGATTATCACTTTGCAGACGAAACAAAAACAGTGTTAAAATACTGCTCAATGAAAACAGAAGCTTAACTGTGTGAGTGAACTTCACTTGACCTAGAGCTGTTTCACAGAAAGTTTCCCTCTGTTTTTTTCCGGAGGGTACTTCTTTTTCAGCATTTTTAAAGAGTGTTCCCAAATATCCATTCTCAGGTTTCACAGAAACAGTGATTTCAAACTCCTCAATCCAAAGAATGATTTAACTCTATGAGATGAATACACACATCACAAATCAGTTTCTCTGAAAGCCTCTCTCCAGTTTGTATCTGAACATTTTCCCTATTTCCCCACAGCCCTGAATGTGCTCCTGAATGTCCCTTAACGAATCCATCCTTGACGCAGTTTCAAAACTGCGTAATGGAAAGAAAGTTTTATCTATGTGAGATGAATAGACATATCTATCGCAAAGCAGTTCCACTTAAAGCTTCATTCCAGTTTTTGTCTGAGGATATTTCCTTTTTCACCATAGCCATCCATATACTCCGAATGTCCCCTGGTAGCTTTTTCTCCAAATGGGGTTCCCCAATCCTCTATCAGAAGAAAAGTATAACTCTGTGAGTGGAATGCACACATCAGAAAGCAGCACCTCGGAAATCTTCCCTCCGGTATCTATCTGAATATATTTCCGTTTTCACCCCAAGCCTCAAAGCATTCCCGAGTATCCCTTACCTGACTAACCTAAACCAGTGTTAGAATACTGCTCAATGAAAACAGAAGCTTTACTGTGCGAGTGGAATTCACGTGACTGAGAGAAGTTTCACAGAAAGTTTCCTTCTGATTTTTATCGGAGGATATTTCCTTTTCAGCATATTCTTAAGAGCAGTCCCAAATACACTTTCTCAAATTCCATAGAAACAGTGATTTGAAACTGCTCAATCCAAAGCATGATTTAACTCTATGACATGAATACACACATCACAAGGATATTGCTCCAAAATCTTCTCTCCAGTTTCCATCGGAAGACGTTTCCTTTCTCACCACAAGCCTCCAGGTGCCACATAATATTCCTTCACAGATTCCTCAAAGACAGAGTTTCCAAACTGGTAAACGTAGTGTAATCTTTAACTCTCTGAAATGAATGCACACATAAGAGTACAGTTTCTTGGAACGCTTGTTTCTGGGTTTTATTTCAGGATATTTCACTTTTCACTGTAGTCTTCAATGTGCTGTAAGGTATCACATTTTCAGTTTTACAGGAATAGTGTTCAAACACGGCCTTATGAGAAAAGAGTTATAACTCACTGAGGGGAATGTACACATCCCAAAGCAGTTTCTCAGAAAGCTTATCTCCAGTTTTTTTCTGAAGATATTTACTATTTCCCCGGAGGCCTGAATGTGCTCCCAAATGTCCCTTGTTAATCCATCCATTACGCAATTTCAAAACTGCATAATAAAAAAAATTTTATCTATGGGATATGAATAGACATATCTATCACAAAGCATTTTCACAGAAAGTTTCTTTCCAGTTTTTATCTGATTTTATTTCCTTTTTCCCTATAGCCATCCATATACTCCTGATTATCCCTGGTAGCGTTTTCTCCAAATGGGATTCCTCAATCATCTATGAGAAGAAAAGAATAACTCTGCAAGTGGAATCCACACGTCACAAAGCAGCTCCTCAGAAATCTTCTTTCCAGTGTCTTTCCGAAGATATTTCCGTTTTCACCATGAATGTGCTCCCGAGTGTCCCTTAGCTGACTAACCTAAAACAGCCTGAGAATAATGTTCAATGAAAACAGAAGATTAACTGTGTGAGTGGAATTCACGTTACCTAGAGAAATTTCACACAAAGTTTCCTTCCGGTTTTTATTGGAGGGTATTTCTTTTTCAGCATATTCTTAAGAGAGTTCCCAAATGTCCTTTCTCAGGGTACACAGAAATAGTATTTTGAAACTGCTCAATCCAAACAATGATTTAACTCTATGGGATGAATACACACATGAGAAAGAAATTGCTCTGAAAACTTCTCTCCAGTTTTCATCGGAAGACACTTACTTTTTCACCACAAGCCTCCTGGCACTACTTAATATCCCTTCATGGATTCCTATAAGACAGAGTTTCCAAACTAGGAAATGTAGTGTAAGCATTAACTCTGAAAGGTATGCACACATCGGAAAGCAGTTTCTTGAAACAATTCTTTCCATGTTTTATTTCAGGATATTTCACTTTCTGTCATAGTATTCAAAGTGCTGCAAAATATCACATTTTCAATTTTACAGGAATAGTGTTCAAACACTGCTTTACAGGAAAAGAGATATAACTCACTGACGGGAATGCAAACATCACAATTCAGTTTCTCACAAAGCTTCTCTCTAGTTTTCATATGAAGGCAGTATACATTTCCTCAGAGGCCTGAATGTGCTCCCAAATGTCCCGTCGCAAATGCGTCCATGATGCAATTTCAAAACCGCATAATAGAAAGAAAATTTTATCTATGTGAGATGAAGAGTCATATCTATCACAAAGCAGTTTCATAGAAAGCTTCTTTCCAGTTTTGTCTGAGGATATTTCCTCTTTCACCATTGCCATCCATATACTCCCAAATGTCCCCTGGTAGCTTTTTCTCCAAGCAGGATTTCCCAATCCTCTATGAGAAGAAAAGTATAACGCTGAGTGGAATGCACTTGTCACAAAGCAGCTCCTTGGAAAGGTTCTCTACAGTATCTATCTGAGGATATTTCCGTTTTCACAGTAAGCCTCAAAGGACTCCCGAATATCCCTTAGCTGACCAACCTAAAATTAGGTTAGAATGAGAACCTAATTCTAACACTGAGCAGTGTTAGAATACTGCTCAGTGAAAACAGAAGCTTAACTGTGCAAGTGGACTTCACGTGACCTAGTGCAGTTTCACAGAGTGTTTCCTTCTGGTTTTTATGTGAGGGTATTTCTTCTTCAGCATATTCTTAACAGCGTTCCCAAATTTTCTTTCTTAGCTTCCACAGGAACAGTAACTTCAAACTGATCAATCCAAAGAATGATTAAACTCTATGAGACAAATACACACATCACAAAGCAGTTGCTCCAAAGACTTCTCTCCACTTTTCATCAGAAGACGTTTCCTTTCTCACCACAAGCCTTTGGGCACCACTTAATATCCCTTCACAGATTCTTCAAAGACAGCGTTTCCAAACTGAGCAACATAGTGTAAGCTTTAACTCTCTGATATGAATGCATACGTCGAGAGCAGTTTCTTCGAATGCTTCTTCCTGGGTTTTATTTCAGGATATTTCACTTTTCACCATAGTCTTCAATGCGCTGCAAAATATCACTTTTTCGGTTTTACAGGAACTGTGTTCAAACACTGCTTTATGAAAAAAGAGGTACAACTCCCTATGTTGAATGCACACATCACAAAGCAGTTTCTCAGAAAGCTTCTCTCCAGTTTTTTTCTGAAGATATGTCCTGTTTCCCCACTGGCCTGAATGCACTCCTGAATGTCCCTTCACGAATCCGTCCATGACGCCATTTCAAAACTGCATATTAGAAAGAAATGTAAATCTATGTGAGATAAAGAGACATATCAATCCAAAGCAGTTTCACAGAAAGCTTCTTTCCAGTGTTTGTATGAGAATATTTCCTTTTCACCCAGAGCCATCCATAAACTTCCGAATGTCCCCTGGTTGCTATTACTACAAGTGGAATAACCCAATCCTCTATGAGAAAAAAAGTATAACTCTGTGAGTGGAATGCAAATGTCACAAAGCAGCTCCTCGGAAATCTTCTCTCTAGTATCTATCTGAAGATATTTCCGTTTTCACCATAAGCCTCAAAGTGTTCCCGAGTATCGCTTAGCTGACTAACCTACAACAGAGTTAGAATACTGCTGAATGAACACAGAAGCTTAACTGTGCCAGTGGACTTCACATGACCTAGAGCAGTTTAACAGAAAGTTTCCTTCTGGTTTTTATCAGAGGATATTTCTTTTTCAGCATATTTTAAAGAGCCTTCCCAAATATCCTTTCTCAGGTTCCACAGAAAGAGTGATTTAAAACTGCTCAATCCAAAGAATGATTTAACTCTATGAGATGAATACACACATCACAAATAACTTGCTCTGAAAGATTCTCTTCAGTTTTCGTTGGAAGTCCTTTCCTTTCTCACCATAACCCTCGATGCGCCAATTAATATCCCGTCACAGATTCCTCAAAGACAGAGTTTCCAAACTGGGCAATGTAGTGTAAGCTTTAACTCTCTGAAATAAATGCACATGTCATAGAGCAGTTTCTTGGAATGCTTCTTTCTGGGTTTTATTTCCGGATATTTCACTCTTCACCATAGTCATAAAAGGGCTGCAAAATATCACTTTTTCAGTTTTACAGGAACAGTGTTCAAACACTGCCTTATGAGAAAAAAGGTATAGCTCCCTGAGTTGACAGCACACATTACAAAACAGTTTCTCTGAAAGTTTCTCTCCAGTATTGATCTGAAGATAACTCCTATTTCCCCACAGGCCTGAATGTGCTCCTGAAAATCCCTTCGAGAATTTGTCCATGGTGCAGTTTCAAAGCAGCATAATAGAAAGAAAGTTTTATCTATGTGTGATGAAAAGACATATCTATCACATAACAGTTTCACAGAAACTTCTTTCCAGTTTTTGTGAGGATAATTTTTTTTTCACCATAGCCATCCAAATACTCCTGAATGTCCCCTGGTAGCGTTTTCTCCTAACGGGATTCCCCAATCCTCTATGAGAAGAAAAGCATAACTCTGTGAGTGGAATGCACAAGTCACACAGTAGCTCCTGGGAAATCTTCTCTCCAATATCTATCTGAAGAATTTACCGTTTTCACCATAAGTCTCAAAGCGCTCCTGAGTAACCTTTTGCTGACTAACCTAAAAGAGTGTTAGAATACAGCTCAATGAAATCAGAAGCTTTACTGTGTGAGTGGAATTCAGGTGACGTAGAACAGTTTCACAGAAAATTTTCCTCTTGTTTTTATTGATGGATATTTCTTTTTCAGCATATTCTTAAAAGTGTTCCCAAATGTCTTTTCTCA
The DNA here is from genome assembly GCF_000951035.1 of Colobus angolensis palliatus. Lineage (NCBI taxonomy): Eukaryota > Metazoa > Chordata > Mammalia > Primates > Cercopithecidae > Colobus > Colobus angolensis. Next base: position 457,841 of record NW_012118277.1, on the reverse strand, counting down.
GATTCCACAGAAACAATGATTACAAAACTCTCAATCCAAAGAATGATTTAACTCTGTGAGATGAATACAGACATCACAAAGCAGTTTCGCAGAGAACTTCTCTCCAGTTTTTATCTGAAGATATCTCCTGTTTTCCCATAGGCCTGATTGTGTTCCCGATTGTCCCTTTGTGAAACCGTCCATGACGCAGTTTCAAAACTGCGTAATAGAAAAAAAGGTTTATTTATGTGAGATGAACAGACTTACCTATCACAAAGCTGTTTCACAAAAAGCTTCTTCCCAGTTTTTTGTCTGAGGATATATCCTTTTTTACCATAGCTGCCCATTTGCTCCCGAAGAAAGATTTAACACTTTGAGATGAATACACACATCACAAGGCAGTTGCTCAGAAAGCTGCTGTCCAGTTCTCATCGGAAGACATTTCCTTTCTCACCATAAGCCTCCGGACGCCACTTAATACCCCTTCACAGATTCCTCAAAGACAGAGTTTCCAATCTGGGCAATGTACTGTCACCTTTAACACTCTGAAATGAATGCACACATCAGAGAGCAGTTTCTTGGAACGCTTCTTTCAGGATTTTATTTCAGGATACTTCACTTTTCGCCATAGTCTTCAATGCGAGGCAAATATCACATTTTCAGTTTTACAGGAACAGTGTTCAAACACTGCCCTATGAGAAAAAAGATATGTCTCCCTGAGTGGAATATTCACATGACAAAGCAGTTTCTCAGAAAACTTCTCTAAGGTTTTTATCTGTAGATATCTCCTATTTCCCCACAGGCCTGAATGTGTTCCGGAATGTCTGTTCGTGAATACGTCCATGACACAGTTTCAAAACTGCATAATTGAAAGTTTTATCTATGTGAGATGAGTAGACATATTTATCACAAAGCAGTTTCACAGAAAGCTTCTTTCCAGTTTTTGTCAGAGGACATATCCTTTTCCACTATAACCATCCATATACTTCCGAATGTCCCCAGTAGCATTTTCTCCAAACAGGATTCCCCAATTCTCTATGAGAAGAAAAGTATAACTCCGTGAGTGGAGTGCACACGTCACAAAGCAGATCCTCTAAAATACTCTCTCCAGTATCTATCTGAAGATATTTCCGTTTTCACCGTAAGCCTGAAAGCGCTCCCAATTATCCCTTAGGTGACTTACCTAAAATAGTGTTAGAATACTGTTCAATGAAAATGGAAGCTTAACTCTGTGTGTGGACTTCACCTGACATAGAGCAGTTTCAAAAAATGTTTCCTTCTGATTTTTATCAGAGTGTATTTCTTTTCCAGCATATTCTCTTTTATCTTTTCTTTATTATACTTCAAGTTCTAGGGTACATGTGCCTAACGTTTGAGATATACATGTTTGTTACGTATGTATCTCAAAATACATATGTTTGTTACATATGTATACTTGTGCCATGTTTGTGTGTTCCACCCATCAACTCCTCAGCACACATCAACTCGTCAGCACCCATCAACTCGTCATATACATCAGGTATAACTCCCAATGCAATCTATCCCCCTTCCCCCTCCCCGTGATAGGCCCCTGTGTGTGATGTTCCCCTTCCCGAGTCCAACTGATTTCATTGTTCAGTTCCCACACATTAGTGAGAACATGCGGTGTTTGGTTTCCTGTTGTTGCGATAGTTTGCTGAGAATGATGGTTTCCAGCTGCATCCACGTCCCTACAAAGGAATCAAACTCATCCTTTTTTATGGCTACATAGTATTCCATGGTGTATATGTGTCACATTTTCTTAATCCAGTCTGTCACAGATGGACATTTGGGTTGATTCCAAGTCTTTGCTATAGTGAATAGTGCCGCAATAAACATACGTGTGCATGTGTCTTTATATCAGCATGATTTGTAATCCTTTGGGTATATACCCAGAAATGGGATGGCTGGGTCATATGGTACCTCTACGTCTAGATCCTTGAGGAACCACCATACTGTTTTCCATAATGGTTGAACTAGTTTACAATCCCACCAACAGTGTAAAAGTGATCCTATTTCTCGACATCGTCTCCAGCACCTACTGTTTCCTGACTTTTTAATGATTGCCATTCTAACTGATGTGAGATGGTATCTCATTGTGGCTTTGATTTGCATTTCTCTGGTGGCCAGTGATGGTGAGCATTTTTTCATGTGTCTGTTGGCTGTATTAATGCCTTCTTTTGAGAAATGTCTGTTCATATACTTTCCCCATTTTTGATGGGGTTACTTGTTTTTTTCTTGTAAATTTCTTCAATTTCTTTGTAGGTTTTCGATATTAGCCCTTTGTCAGATTAGTAGATTGCAAAAATTTCTCCCATTCTGTAGGTTGCCTGTT
>NW_012118277.1:447011-451889 GCF_000951035.1 Colobus angolensis palliatus | reverse complement strand
CCGAGAGATCTGCTGTTAGTCTGATGGGCTTCCTTTTGTGGGTAACCCGACCTTTCTCTCTGGCTGCCCTTAATATTTTTACCTTCATTTCAACTTTGGTTAATCTGGCTATTATGTGTCTTCGAGTTGCTCTTCTCGAGGAGTATCTTTTTGGTGTTAACTGTGTTTCCTGATTTGAATGTTGGCCTGCCTTACTAGGTTGGGGAAGTTCTCCTGGATGATGTCCTGAGGAATGTTTTCCAACTTGGTTCCATTTTCTCCCTCACTTTCAGGCACCCCAATCAGACATAGATTTGGTCTTTTAACATAATCCCATACTTCTTGCAGGCTTTGTTCATTTCTTTTTCTTCTTTTTTCTTTAGACTTCTCTTCTCACTTCATTTCATTCACTTGATCCTCAATCACTGAGACTCTTTATTCCAGTTGATCGAGTCGGTTACTGAAGCTTCTGCATTTGTCACGTATTTCTTGTGTCATGGTTTTCATCTCTGTCAGTTGGTTTATGGCCTTCTCTTCATTAATTGTTCTGGTTGTCAATTCCCCCACTCTTTTTTCAAGATTTTTAGTTTCTTTGCGCCGGGTACATAATTCCTCCTTTAGCTCTGAGAAGTTTGATGGTCTCAAGCCTTCTTCTCTCATCTCATCAAAGTCTTTCTCCATCCAGCTTTGATCTGTTGCTGGTGATGAGCTGCATTCCTCAGTTAAAAGTGCAGAAATCACCTGTCTTCTGTGTCGCTCTCACTGGGAGCTGGAGACTGGAGCTTTTCCTATTTGGTCATATTGCTCCACCCCCCCTTTTTCAGCATATTCTTAAGAGCCGTCCCAAATGTCCTTTCTCAGGTTTCACAGAAACAGTGAGTTAAAACTCCTGAATCCATAGAGTGATTTAACTATATGAGATGAATACACACATCACAAAGCGGTTGCTCCAAAAGCTTCTTTCCAATTTTCATCGGAAGACATTTTTTCTCTTATCACAAGCCTCCAGGCACCACTTAATATCCCTTAACAGATTCCTCAAAGACACAGTTTCCAAACTGGGCAACGTAGTGTGAGGTTTATCTCTCTGAAGTGAATGCACACGTCAGAGAGCAGTTTATTGGATCGCTTCTTTCTGGATTTTATTACAGGATATTTCACTCTTCGCCATAGACTTCAAAGGGCTGTAAAATATCACTTTTTCAGTTTTACAGGAACAGTGTTCAAACACTACCTTTTGACAAGAGAGGTACAGCTGTCTCAGTGGAATGCACCCACCACAAAGCAGTTTCTCGAAAAGCTTCTCTGCAGTTTTTATCTGAAAATAACTCCTATTTCCACACAGGCCTGAATGTGCTCCCGAAAGTCCTTTCACGAATCCATCCTTGACGCAGTTTTGAAACAGTGTAATAGAAAGAAAGTTTTATCTATGTGAGATGAAAAGACATATCTCTCACAATGCAGTTTCACAGAAAGATTCTTTCCAGTTTTTGTCTGAGGATATTTCCTTTTTCACCATAGAGGTCCATATACTCCAGAATGTCCCCTGGTAGCTTTTTCTCCAAACGGGATTCCCCAATCCTCTGTCAGAAGAAAAGTATAACTCTGTGAGTGGAGAGCACACATCACAAAGCAGCTCCTCGAAAATCTTCTCTCCAGTATCTATCTGAAGATATTTCCATTTTCACCATAAGACTCAAAGTGCTCCTGGGTATCCCTTAGCTAACTAACATAAAACAGTGTGAGAATATTGCTCAATGAAAACAGAAGCTTAACTGTGTGAGTGGATCCCACTTGACCTAGAGCAGTTTCACAGAAAATTTCCTTCTGCTTTTTATCAGAGGCAATTTCTTTTTCAGCATTTTCTTAAGAGTGTTCCCAAATGTACTTCTTCAGGTTACCCTGAAACAGTGACTTCAAAGTGCTCAATGCAAGGAATGATTTAACTCTATGAGATGAATACACACATCACAAAGAAGTTGCTCTGAAAGCTTCTCTCCAGTTTCCATTGGAAGATGTTTCCTTTCTCACCACAAACCTATGGGTGCCACTTAATATCCCTTCACAGATTCCTCAAAGATAGAGTTTCCAAACTGGGCAACATAATGTAAGTTAACTCTCTGTAATAAATGCACACGTCAGAGAGCAGTCTCTTGGAACACTTGATTCTGCATTTTATTTCAGGATATTTCCCTTTTTGCCATAGTCTTCAATGCGCTGCAAAATATCATTTTTTCAGTTTTACAGTAACAGTGTTCAAACACTGCCTTATGAGTAAAGAGGTATAACTTCCTGAGTGGAATGCATACATCACAAAGCAGTTTCTCAGAAAGCTTCTCTCCAATTTTTATCTGAAGGTATGTCCTATTTCCCCACCAGCCTAATTGTACTCCCAAATGTCCGTTCACGAATCTGTCCATGAGGCAGTTTCAAAACTGCATAATAGAAAAAAAGTTTTTCTATGTGAGATGAATAGACATATCTATCACAAAGCAGTTTCATGGTTTTTGTCTGAGGATATTTCATTTTTCACCATAGCCGTCCATATACTCCCTAAGAATGATTTAACACTTTGAGATGAATACACACATCACAAAGTAGTTACTCCAAAAGCTTCTCTCCAGTTTCCATTGGAAGATGCTTCCTTTCTCACCAGAAACCTCATGGCACCCCTTAATATCCCTTCACAGATTCCTAAAAGACAGAATTTCTAAAATGGGCAATGTAGTGTAAGTTTTAACTATCTGAAATGAATGCACAAGTCAGAGAGCAGTTTTTTGAAACACTTCTTTCTGGGCTTTGTTTCCGGATGTTTCACTTTTCTCCATAGTCTTCAATGCGCTGCAAAATATCACATTTTCAGTTTTACAAGAACAGTGTTCAAACACTGCCTTATGAGAAAAGAGGTGTAACTCCTTGAGTGGAATGCTCAAATCACAAAGCAGTTTTTCAGAAAGCTTCTCTCCAGTTGTAATCTGGAGATATTTTCTATTACCCATCAGGCATGAATGGGCTCTCAAATGTCACTTCGCGAATCTGTCTGGGATGCAGTTTCAACACTGTGTAATAGAAATAATGTTTGATCTATGTGAAAGGAATAGACATATCTGTCACAAAGCGGTTTCACAGAAATCTTCTTTCCAGTTTTTGTCTGAGGATATTTTCTTTTACACCATAGCAGTTCATATACTCTGAATTTACCTGGTATCCTTTTCTCCAAACGGGTTTCCACAATCCTCTATGAGAAAAACAGTATAAATCTGTGAGTGGAATGCAAACATCGCAAAGCAGCTCCTCGGAAATCTTCTCTCCAGTTTCTATCTGAAGATAGTTTCATTTCCACCGTAAGCCTCAAAGTGCTCCCGAGTATCACTGTGCAGACAAAACAAAAACAGTTTTACAATACTGCTCAATGGAAACAGAAGCTTAACTGTGCTAGTGGACTTCAAGTGACCTAGAGCACTTTCTTAGAATGTTTCCTTCTTGTTTTCATCAGAGAGTATTTCTTTTCAACATATTCTTAAGAGCATTCACAAATATCCTTTCTCAGGTTCCACAGAAACAGTGATTTTAAACTGCTCAATCCAAAGAATGATTTAACCCTATGAGATGAATACACACATCACAAGCAGTTGCTCCAAAAGCTTCTCTCCAGTTTTCATCGGAAGACGTTTCCTTTCTCACCACAAGCCTCCAGTCGCCACCTAATATCCCTTCACAGATTCTTCAAAGACAGTTTCCAAACTGGGCAACATAGTGTAAGTTTTAACTCTCTGAAATGAATGCCCAGGTCAGAGAGCAGTTTCGTGGAATGCTTCTTTCTGTTATTTATTTCAGGATATTTCACTTTTTGCCAGAGTCTTCAATGCACTGAAAAATTTCACATTTTCAGATTCACAGGAAGAGTGTACAAACACTGCCTTTTGAGAAAAGAGGTATAACTCCCTGAGTGGAATGCACACATCACAAAGCAGTTTCTCAGAAAGCTTCTCTCCAGTTTTTATCTGAAGGTATCTCCTATTGCCCCACAGGCCTGAATGTGCCCCCAAATGTCCCTTTGTGAATCCGTCCATGACAAAGTTTCAAAACTGCATAATAGAAAGAAAGATTTTATCTATGTGAAATGAATAGACATATCTATCACAAAGCAGTTTTACAGAGAGCTTCTTTCCAGTTTCATTCTGAGGATATTTCCCTTTTCACTAAACTCATTCATAAACTCCTGAATGTGAACTGTTAGTGTTTTGTCCAAGCTTGATTCCCCAATCCTCTATGAGAAGAAAAGTATAACTCTGTGAGCAGAGTGCACACATCACAAAGCAGTTTCTCAGAAAGCTTCCCTCCAGTTTTTATCTGGAGATATCTCATAGTACCCCGCAGGCCTCAATGTGCTCCCGAATGTCCATTCACAAATCAATCAATGACGCAGTTTCAAACTGCGTAATGGAATGAAAGTTTTATCTACGTGAGTGGAATACACCTATCTATCACAAAGCAGTTTAACAGAAAGCTTCTTTCCAGTTTTTGTCTAAGGATATTTCCTTTTTCACCATAGCTGTCCATATACTCCCAAATGTCCCCTGGTAGCGTTTTCTCCAAGTGGAATTATCCAGTCATCTATGAGAAGAAAAGTATATCTCTGTGAGTGGAATGCACACTTCACAAAGCAGCTCCTCAGAAATCTCTTCAGTTTCTATCTGAAGATATTTCCGTTTTCACAGTAAGCCTCCAACCACTCCCCAGTATCACTTCACAGACTGAACAAAAACAGTGTTAGAATATTTCTCAATGAAAACTGAAGTTTAAATGTGTGAGTGGACCTCACTTGACCTAGAGCAGTTTCTTAGAAAGTTTCCTTCTTGTTTTCATTGGAGGGTATTTCTTTTTCAACATATTCTT
>NW_012118277.1:438635-440376 GCF_000951035.1 Colobus angolensis palliatus | reverse complement strand
ACTGCAAGCTCCGCCTCCCAGGTTCACACCATTCTCCTGCCTCAGCCTCCCGAGTAGCTGGGACTACAGGCACCAGCCACCTTGCCCGGCTAACTTTTTTGTATTTTTTAGTAGAGACAGGGTTTCACCGTGTTAGCCAGGATGGTCTCAAACTCCTGACTTCGTGATCCGCCCATCTCGGCCTTCCAAAGTGCTGGGATTACAGGCTTGAGCCACTGCGCCTGGCCTTTTTCAACATATTCTTAAGAGAATTCCCAAATATCCTTTCTCAGGTTCCACAGAAACAGTGATTTCAAACTGCTCAATCCAAGGAATGATTATACTCTATGAAACGAATACACACATCACAAAGCAGTTGCTCTGAAAACTTCTCTGCAGTTTTCATCGTAAGACATTTCCTTCCTCACCACTAGCCTCCGGGTGACACTTAATATCCCTTCACAGATTCCTCAAAGACAGAGTTTCCAAACTGGAAACACCATAGTGTAAGCTTTAAATCTCTGAAATGAACACACACGTCAGAGAGCAGTTTCTAGGAACACTTCTTTCCAGGTTTTATTTCAGGATATTTCACTTTTCGCCATATTCTTCTATGCACAGCAAAATATCAGATTTTCAGATTTACAGGAAGAGTGACAAACACAGCCTTGTGAGAAAAGGGGTATAAATCCCTGAGTGGAATGCACTCATCACAAAGCAGTTTCTCAGAAAGCTTCTTTCCAGTTTTAATCTGAAGATACTTCCTATATCCCCACAGGCCTGAATGTACTCCCGAATGTCCCTTTGAGAATCCATTCATGATGCAGTTTCAAAACTGCATAATGGAAAAAATAATTTATATATGTGAGTTGAATAGACATATTTATCACAAAGCAGGTTCTCAGAAAGCTTCTTTCCAGTTTTTGTCTGAGGATATTTCCTTTTCCACCATAGCCATCCATATACTCCCGAATGTCCCCTGGTAGGGTTTTCTCCAAACGGGATTCTCCAATCCTCTATGAAAATAAAAGTATAATTCAGTGAGTGGAAAGCAAGTGACACAAAACAGCTTCTCGGAAATCTTCTCTCTGGTATCTATCTGAAGATATTTCCATTTTCACCATAAGCCTCAAAGTGCTGTCAAGTATCCCTTAGCTGACTAAAATTAAACAGTGTTAGAACACTGCTCAATGAAAACCGAAGCTTATATGTGTGAGTGGACTTCACCGGACCTAGAGCAGTTTCACAGAAACATTCCTTCTGGTTTTTATTGGAGGATATTTCTTTTTCAGCATATTCTAAAGAACGGTTCCAAATGTCCTTTCTCAGGTTCCACAGAAACAGTGACTTCAAAGTGCTCAATCCAAAGAATGCTTTAACTCTATTAGATGAATACACACATCACAAAGCAGTTACTGTGAAAGCTTCTCTCCATTGTTCATCGGAAGACGTTCCCTTTCTCACCACAAGCCTCTGGTCACCAGTTAATATCCCTTCACATATTTCTCAGAGACAAAGTCTCCAAATTGGGCAACGTATTGTAAGCTTTAACTCTCTGAAATGATTGAACACGTCAGAGAATGGTTTCTTGGAATGCTTCTTTCTGGATTTTATTTCAGGATATTTCCATTTTCACCATAGTGTTCAATGCTCTGCAAAATATCACTTTTTCAGTTATATAGGAACAGTGTTCAAACACTGCCTTATGAGAAAAGAGGTATAACTACCTGAGTGGGACACACACATCACAAAACAGTATCTC
>NW_012118277.1:425417-437400 GCF_000951035.1 Colobus angolensis palliatus | reverse complement strand
CAGTTTTATAGGAACAGTTTTCAAACACTGCCTTATGAGAGAATATTTAAAACTCCCTGAGTGGAATGCACAAATACATAGCAGTTTCTCAGAAAGCTTCTCTGCAGTTTTTATCTGAAGATATCTCCTATTTCCCCACAGGCCTGAATGTGCTCCCGTATGTCCCTTTGCGAATCCATCCAGGATGCAGTTTCAAAACTGTGTAATAGAAAGAAAGTTTTATCTATATGAAATGAATAGACATGTCTATCACAAAGCAGTTTCACAGAAAGCTTCTTTCCAGTTTTTGTCTGAGGATATTTTCTTTTTCACCATAGCCGTACATATACTCCCGAATGTCCCCACGTAGCCTTTTCTCCAAGCAGGATTACCCAATGCTCTATGAGAAGAAAAGTGTAAGTCTGTGAGAAGAATGCACACATCACAAATCAGCTCCTCGGAAATCATCTCTCTAGTTTCTGTCTGAAGATATTTCCGTTTTCACGGTAAGCCTCCAACCACTTCTGAATATCATTTCGCAGACTAAACAAAAACAGTGTTAGAATATTGCTCAATGAAAACAGAAGTTTAACTGTGTGAGTGGACCTCACTTGATCTAGAGCAGTTTCACAGAAGGTTTCCTTCGGGTTTTTATTGGAGGGTATATTTTCTTCAGCATATTCTTAAGAGTGTTCCCAAATGTCCTTCTTCAGGTTCTGCAGAAGTGATGATTTCAAACTGCTCAATCCAAATAATGATTTAACTTAATGTGATGAATACACACATCACAAAGCAGATGATTCAAAAGCTTCTCTCCAGTTTACATCGGAAGATGTTTCCTTACTCACCACAAGCCTCAGGTGCCACTTAATATCTCTTCACAGATACCTCAAAGACAGAGTTTCCAAGCTGGGCAACGTAGTGTAAGCTTTAATTCTCTGAAATAAATGCACACATCAGAGTGAGGTTTCTTGGAACGCTTCTTTCTGGGCTTTATTTCAGGATATTTCACTTTTCGTGATAGTCTTCAATGCGATGCAAAATGTCACTTTTTCAGTTTTACTGGAACAGTGTACAAACACTGTCTTATGAGAAAAGGGGTATAACTCCCTGAGTGGAATGCACATATTGCAAAGCAGTTTCTCAGAAATCTTCTCTACCGCTTTTGTCTGAAGATATTTCCTGTTTCCCTTCAGGCCTGAAAGTACTCCCAAATGTCCTTTTGTGAATCGATACATGATGCCCTTTCAAAGCTGTGTAAGAGAAAGGAAGTTTTATCTATGTGAGATGAATGGATCTATCATGAAGCAGTTTCACAGAAAGCTTTTTTCCAGTTTTCGTCTTTTTCAATGTAGCCATCTGTATACTCACGAATGTCCCCTGTTAGTTTTCTCTCCAAATGGGTTTCCACAATTCTCTATGAGAAGAAAAGCATAACTCCGTGAGTGGAATGCACATGTCACAAAGCAGGTCCTCGAAAATGTTCTCTCCAGTATCTGCCTGAAGATATTTCCACTTTTATGGTGAGCCTCAAAGTGCTCACTAGTGTCCCTTAGCTGACTAACCTTAAACAGTGTTAGACTGCTGCTCAATGAAAACAGAAGCTTAACTGTGCGAGTGGAATTCATGTGACATAGAACAGTTTCACAGAAAGTTTCCTTCTGTTTATATCGGAGAATATTTCTTTTCCAGCATATTCTTAAGAGTGTTCCCAAATGTCCTTTCTGAGGTTTCACAGAAACGGTGATTTCAAACTGCTCAATCCAAACAATGATTTAATTTCATGAGATGAATACACACATCACAAAGCAGTTGCTCCGAAAGCTTCTCTCTAGTTTTCAATTGAAGACATTTCCTTTCACACCACAAGCCTGTGGGCACCACTTAATATCCCTTCACGGATTCCTCAAGTACAGAGTCTCTAAACTGGGCAATATAGGGTAAGCTTTAACTCTCTAAAGTGAATGTACACGTCAGAGGGCAGTTTCTTGGAATGCTTCTTTCCTGTTTTATTTCAGGATATTTCACTTTTCACCATAGTCTTCAATGCACAGCAAAATATCACCTTTTCAGTTTTACAGGAACAGTTTTCAAACACTACCTTATGAGTGAAGATGTAAAACTCGCTGAGTGGAATGCACAAATCAGATAGCAGTTTCTCAGAAAGCTTCTCTGCAGTTTTTATCTGAAGATATCTCCTATTTCCCCACAGGCCTGAATGTCCTCCCATATGTCCCTTTGTGAATCCGTCCAGGATGCAGTTTCAAAACTGCGTAATAGAAAAAATGCTTTATCTATGTGAAATGAATAGACATACCTATCACAAACCAGTTTCATGGAAAGCTTCTTTCCAGTTTTCTTCTGAGGATATTTCCTTTTACACTACATCCATCCATATACTCCCGAAAGTCCCTTCATACCTCTTTCTCCTAGCAGGATTCCCCAGTCCTCTATAAGAAGAGAAGTATAACTCTGTGAGTGGAATGCGCATGTCACAAAACGGCTTCTCGGAGATCTTCTCTCCAGTATCTATCTGAAGATATTTCCATTTTCACCATAAATCTCAAAGTGCTCCCGAGTATCCCTTAGCTGACTAAACAAAAACAGTGTTAGTATACTGCTCAATGAAAACAGAAGCTTAACTGTGGTCTGAAATTCACGTGAGCTGTAGCAGTTTCACAGAAAGATTCCTTCTCGTTTTTAACAGAGGGTAATTCTTTTTCAGTATATTCTCAAGACTGGTCCCAAATGTCCTTCCTCAGGTTCCACAGAAACAGTGATTTCAAACTGTTCAATCCAAAGAATGATTTACTTCTATGAGATGAATACACACATCCCAAAGCAGTTGTTCCATAAGCTTTTCTCCAGTTTTCATCAGAAGACGTTTCCTTTCTCACCACAAGCCTCCGGGCACCACTTAATATCCCTTCACAGATTCCTCAAAGACAGAGTTTCAAAACTGGGCAACGTAGTGTAAGGTCTAACTCTCTGAAATGAATGCACTCGTCAGGAAGTAGTTTTTGGAATGCTTTTTTCTGGGTTTTACTTCAGGATATTTCACTTTTCACCATAGTCTTCAAAGCACTGCAAAATATCACTTTCTCAGTTTTACAGGATCAGTGTGCAAACACTACCTTATGAGAAAAGAGATATGACTCCCTGAGTGGAATGCACACATTACAAAGCATTTTCTCAGAAAACTTCTCTCCAGTTTTTCTCTGAAGATATCTCCTATTTGCCCACAGACCTGACTGTGCTCCCGAATGTCCTTTCGTGAATCAGTGCATGACACAGTTTCAAAACTGTATAATAGAAAGGAAGTTTTATATATGTGAGATAAATAGACACACCTATTACAAAGCAGTTTCACAGAAAGCTTATTTACAGTTTTGTCTGAGGGTATTTCATTTTTCACCATAGCCATCCATATAACCCCAAATGTCCCCTGGCACCTTTTTCTCCAAACGGGATAGCCCAATGCTCTATGAGAAGAAAAGTGTAACTCTGTGAGTGGAATGCACACGTCACAAAGCAGCTCCTCAGAAATCTTCTCTCCAGTATCTATCTGAAGATATTTCCATTTTCATCATAAACCTTAAAGCATTCCTGAGTATCATTTACCTGATTAACCTAAAAGAGTGTTAGAATTCTGCTCAATGAAAACAGAGGTTTATCTGTGTGGTTGGCATTCACATGACCTAGAACAGTTACCCAGAAAGTTTCCTTCTGGTTTCTATTGGAGGGTGTTTCTTTTTCAACATATTCTTAAGAGCATTTCAAATGTCCTTTTTCAGGTTCCACAGAAAAAGTGATTTCAGATTGCTCAACCCCAAGAATGATTTAACTCTATGAGATGAATACGCACATCAGAAAGCAGTTGCTCCGAAAGTTTCTCTCCAGTTTTCATCGGGAGACATTTCCTTTCTCAACACCAGCCTCTGGGTGCCACTTAATATCCCTTCACGGATTCCACAAAGACAGAGTTTCCAAACTGGGCAACGTAGTGTAAGCTTTAACTCTGAAATGAATTCACACATCAGAGAGCAGTTTCTTGAAACACTTCTTTCTGGGTTTTATTTCAGGATATTTCACTTTTTGTTATAGTTTTCAAAGCACTGCAAAATATCACTTTTTCAGTTTTACAGGAACAGTGGTGAAAAACTGCCTTATGAAAAAAGTGGTATAAATCCCTATGTGGAATGCACACATCAGAACACAGTTTCCCAGAAAGTTTCTCTCCAGTTTTTATCTGAGGATATCTCCTATTTCCAAAGAGGCTGAAATGTGTTTACAATTGTCCCTTCGTGAATCTGTCCATGACGCAGTTTCAAAACTGATTAATAGGAAGAAAGTTTTATCCATGTGACATGAATAGACGTATCTATCACAAAGCAGTTTCAAATAAAGCTTCTTTCCAGTTTTTGTCTGAGGATATTTCCTTTCTCACCATAGCCATCCATATACTCCGAATGTCCCCAGGGAGCTTTTTCTCAAAACGGGATTCCTCTATCCTCTATGAGAAGAAAAGTATAACTCCATGAGTGGAATGCACACATCACAAAGCAGCTCCTTGGAAATCTACTCCTCAGTGTGTATCTGAAGATATTTCCCTTTTCACTGTGAGCCTCAAAGCACTCCCGAGTATGCTTTAGCTGACTAACCTAAAACAGTGTTAAAATACTGCTCAATGGATACAGAAACTTAACTCTGTGAGGTGAATTCACGTGACCTAGAAGAGTTTCCCAGAAAGTTTCCTTCTGGTTTTTATTGGAGGGTATTTCTTTTTCAGCATATTCTTAAGAGCGTTCCCAAATGTTATTTCTTGGGTTCCACAGATACAACGATTTCAAACTGCTCAATCCAAAGGATGATTTTACTCTATGGGATGAATACACACATCAGAAAGCTGTTGCTCTAAAACTTCTCTCCAGTTTTCATTGGAAAACGGTTTCTTTCTCACCAAAGGCCTCCGGGCGCCACTTAATATTCCCTCAGAGATTCCTCAATGACAGAGTTTCCAAACTGGGCAACGTAGTGTAAGCTTTAACTGTCTGAAATGAATTCACATGTCAGAGAGCAGTTTCTTGGAATGCTTCTTTCTGAGTTTTATTTCAGGATATTTAACGTTTCATCATAGTCTTCAATGTGCTGCAAAATACCTCTTTTTCAGTTTTACAGGAAAAGGGTTCAAACTCTGCCTTAGGAGAAAGAAGTATAACTCCCCGAGTGAAATGCTCACATCACAATGCAGTTTCTCAGAAAGCTTCTCTGCAGTTTTTATCTGAAGATATTTCCTACTTCTGCACAGGCCTGAATGTGCTCCTGAAGGTCCCTACGTGAATCTGTCCATGACACAGTTACAAATCTGTGTAATAGAAAGAAAGTTTTATGTGTGTTAGATGAATGGACACATCTGTCACAAAGCAGTTTCACAGAAAACTTATTTCCAGTTTTTTCTGAGAATATTGCCTTTTCTACCATAGCTGTCCATATACTCCTGAATGTCCCCTGGTAGCGTTTTCTCCAAACTGGATTCCCCAATCCTCTCTGAGAAGAAAAGAATAACTCTGTGTGTGAAGTGCACTCATCACAAAGCAGCTCCTTGGAAATCTTCTCTCCAGTATCTATTTGAAATATTTCCATTTTCATCATAAGCCTCAAATCGCTCCCGGGTATCTTTTAGCTGACTATCCTAAAACAGCATTAGAATACTGTTCAATGAAAACAGAAGCTTAATGGTGCGAGTGGATTTCACGTGACCTGGAGTAGTTTCACAGAAAGATTCTTCATCGTTTTCATTGGAGAGTATTTCCTTCTCAGCATATTCTTAAGAGCACTCCCAAATGTCCTTTCTCAGGTTAGACAGAAACACTGATTTCAAATTGCTCAATCCAGAGAATGATTTAACTCTATGAGATGAATACACACATCACAAAGCAATTGGTCCGAAAATTTCTCTCCCGTTTTCATCAGAAGACATTTCCTTTCTCACCACTGGCCTCCAAGCGCCACTTAATATCCCATGACAGATTCCTCAGAGTTTCCAAACTGGGCTATGAAGTGTAATCTTTAACTCTCTGAAATGAAAGCCCACGTCAGAGAGCAGTTTCTTGGAATGCTTCTTTCTGGGTTTTATTTTAGGATATTTCAATTTTTGCCGTAGTCTTCAATGCGCTGCAAAATATAACTTTTTCAGTTTTAGACACATCACAAAACAGTTTCTCAGAGAGCTTCTCTCCAGTTTTTACGTGAAGATATCTCCTATATCCGCATGGGCATGAATGTGCTAGAGCAGTTTCACAGAAAGTTTCCCTCTGGTTTTTTATCAGAGGGTATTTATTTTTCAGCATATTGTTAAGAGTGTTCCCAAATGTCCTTTCTCAGGTTCCACAGAAACAGTGACTTCAAACTGTTCAGTCCAAAGAATGATTCAACTCTATTTGATGCATATACACATCACAAAGCAGTTTCTCAGAAAGCTTCTCTCCAGTTTTTAGCTAAAAATATCTTGTATCACCCAACAGGTGTGAATGTGCTCCTGAAAGTCCATTTGCGAATCCGTCCATGATGCAGTTTCAAAACTGCATAATACAAAGAAAGTTTTATCTGTTTAAGTGGAATAGGCACATATATCACAAAGCAGTTTCACAGAAAGCTTCTTTACAGTTTTTGTGTGAGGATATTTCCTTTTTCACCATAGCTGTCTGTTTATTCCTGAATGTCCCCTGGCAACGATTTCTCTAAGCAGGATTCTCTGATTCTCTAAGAGAAGAAAAGTATAACTCTGTGTGTGGAATGCACACGTCACAAAACAGTTCTTTGGAAATCTCTCCAGTATCTATCTGAAGATATTTCTGTTTACACCGTAAGACTCAAAGTGACCCCGAGTATCCTTTAGCTAATGAACCTAAAGCAATGTTAGAATACTGCTCAATAAAAGCAGAAGCTTAACTGTGTGAGTGGAATTCACGTGACCTAGAGCTGTTTCACAGAACGTTTCCTTCTGCTTTTTATCGAGGGGTATTTCTTTTTCAGCACATTCTTAAGAGCGGTCCCAAATGTCCTTTCTCTGGTTGCACAGAAACAGCGACTTCAAGCTGCTCATCCAAGGAATGATTTAACTCTATGGGATGAATTCACACATCACAAGGCAGTTGCTCTGAAAGTTTCTCTCCAGTTTTCATCGGAAGACGTTTCCTTTCTCACCACAAGCCTCCGGGAGCCATTAAATATTCCTGCACAGATTCCTCAAAGACAGAGTTTCCAAACTGAAAACGTAGTGTAAGTTTAACCCTCTGAAATGAATGAGCAGGTCAGAGAGCAGTTTCTTGAAATACTTCTTTCTGGGTTTTATTTCAGGATGCTTCACTTATCGCCAGAGTTTTCAATGCACTGAAAAACTTCACATTTTCAGTTTCACAGGAAGAGTGTACAAACACTGCCTTATGAGAAAAGAGGTATAATTCCCTGAGTGGAATGCACATATCAAAAAGCAGTTTCTCAGAAAGCTTCTCTCCAGTTTTTCTCTGAAACTATTTCCTATTTCCCCACAGGCCTGAATGTGCTCCTGAATGTCCCTTCGTGAATCCGTCCAAAACGTAGTTTCAAAATTGCATAATAGAAAGAAAGTTTTATCTACGTGAGATGAATAGACATATCTATCACAAAGCAGATTCACAGAAAGCTTCTTTCCAGTTTTTGTCTAAGGGTATTTTCTTTTCTACTATAGCCATCCATATACTCAAGAATGTCCCCGGTAGTGCATTCTTCAAATGGAATTCCAAAATCCTTTATGAGAAAGAAAGCATAACTCTGTGAGTGGAATGAACACGTCACAGAGCAGCTCCTCAAAAATCTCTTCTCTGGTATCTATCTGAAGATATTTCCGTTACCACTGTAATCCTCAAAGCACTCCCGAGTGTCCCTTAGCTGGCTAAACTAAAACAGTGTTGGAATACTGCTCAATGAAAACAGAAGCTTAACTGTATGTGTAGAATTCACATGACCTAGAGCAGTTTCACAGAATGTTTCCTTCTGCTGTTTATCAGAGAGTATTTCTTTTTTAGCAAATTCTTAAGAGCAGCCCCAAATATACTTTCTCAGCTTCCACAGTAACAGTGATTTCAAACTGTCCAATCAAAAAAATGATTTAACTCTATGAGATGAATACACACATCACAAAGCAGTTGCTTCAAAAGCTTCTCTCCAGTTATCATCAAAAGACATTTTCTTTCTCACCACATGGCTCCACGTGCCACTTAATATCCCTTCACAGATTCCTCAGAGACAGAGTTTCCAACTGGGCAATGTAGTGTAAGCTTTAACTATCTGAAATAAATGCACACGTCAGACAGCAGTTTCTTGGAACGCTTGATTCTGGATTTTATTTCAGGATATTTCCCTTTTCGTCATAGTCTTCAATGCGAGGCAAAATATCACATTTTCAGTTTTACAGGAACAGTGTTCAAACACTGCCTTATGAGAAAAGAGATATAACTCCCTAAGTGGAATGCACAAATCACAAAGCAGTTTCTCAGAAAGCTTCACTCCAGTATTTACCTGTAGATATCTCCTATTTCCCCACAGGCCTGAATGTGCTCCCAAAAGTCCATTCGCGAATCCGTCC
The DNA here is from genome assembly GCF_000951035.1 of Colobus angolensis palliatus. Lineage (NCBI taxonomy): Eukaryota > Metazoa > Chordata > Mammalia > Primates > Cercopithecidae > Colobus > Colobus angolensis. The sequence continues at coordinate 428,795 of NW_012118277.1, read as the reverse complement.
ATGATGCAGTTTCAAAACTGTGTAATAGAAACAAAGTTTTATCTATGTGAGATGAATAGACATGTTTATCACAAAGCAGTTTCACAGAAAGCTTCTTTCCAGTTTTTGTCTTAGGATATTTCCTTTTCCATCATAGCCATCCATTTACTTCTGAATGTCCTCTGGAAGTGTTTTCTGCAAACGGGATTCCCCAATCTTCTATGAGAAGAAAAGTATAACTCCACGAGTGGAGTGCAAACACAACAAGGCAGCTCCTCAGAAATCTTTTCTCCAGTATCTATCTCAAGATATTTCCGTTTTCACCATAAGCCTAAGACTGCTCCCAATATCCCTCAACTGACTAACGTAAAACACTGTTAGAATACTGCTAAATGAAAACAGAATCTTAACTGTGCGAGCGGACTTCATTTGACTTAGAGCAGTTTCACAAATGTTTCCTTCTGATTTTTATTGGAGGGTATTTCTTTTTCAGCATATTCTTAAGAGTGTTCCCAAATGTGCTTCCTCAGGTTCCACAGAAAGAGTGATTTCAAACTGCTCAATCCAAAGAATGATTTAAGTCTATATGATGAATACACACATCACAAAGCAGTTGCTCTGAAAGCTTCTCTCCAGTTTTCAACAGAATATGTTTTCTTCTCATGACAAGCCTCTGTGCACCACTTAGTATCCCTTCACAGATTCCTCAAAGACATTTTTCCAAACCGGGCAACATATTATAAGCTTTAACTCTCTGAAATGAATGCGTACATCAGAGAGCATTTTCTTGGATCACCTCTTTCTGGATTTTATTTCAGGATATTTCCCTTTTCGCCATAGTCTTCAATGTGCTGCAAAATATCACTTTTTCAGTTTTATAGGAACATTTTTCAAACACTGCCTTATGAAAAAGAGGTATAACTCCCTGAGTGGAATGCACACATCACAAAGCATTTTCTCAGAATGCTTCTCTCCAGTTTTCACCTGAAGATATTTCCTACATCTGCACAGGCCTGAATATGCTCCCGAATGTCCCTTCACGAATCTGTCCATGATGCAGTTTCAAACTGCGTAATATAAAGAAAGATTCATTTATGTGAGATGAATAGACATATCTATCACAGAGCAGTTTCACAGAAAGCTTCTTTCCAGTATTTGTCTCAGGAAATTTCCTTTTCCACCATAACTGTCCATATACTCCTGAATGTCCCCTGGTAGCTTTTCCTCCAAGCGAGATTCCCCAATCCTCTATGACAAGAAAAGCATAAGTCTGTGAGACGAATGCACATGTCACAAAGCAGCTTCTGGGAAATCCTCTCTCTGGTATCTATCTGAAGATATTTCCATTTTCAACATAAGCCTCAAAATGCTTTCGAGTATCCCTTAGTTTACTAACCTAAAACAATGTTAGAATACTGCTCAGTGAAAACAGAAGCTTACCTGTGGGCATGAAATTCACTTCACCTAAAGCAGTTTCACAGAAAGTTTCCTTCTGGTTTTTATCGGAGGGTATTTCTTTTTCAGCATATTCTTAAAAGCATTCCCAAATGTCCTTTCCCAGGTTCCACAGAAACAGTGATTTCAAACTGCTCAATCCAAAGAATGATTTTACTGTATGAGATGAATACACAAACCACAAAGCAGTTCCTCCAAAAGCTTCTCTCCAGTTTTGATTGGGAGTCGTTTCCTTTCTCCCCCAAGCCTCCAGACACCACTTTATATCCCTTCCCAGATTCCTCAAAGACAGAGTTTCCAACCTGGGCAATGTAGTGCAAGTTTTGATTCTCTGAAATGAATGCACACGTCAGAGAGCACTTTCTTGGAAAGCTTGTTTCTGGGTTTTATTTCAGGATATTTCACTTTTTGCCATAGTCTTCAATGCACTGTAAAATATCACTTTTTTACTTTTACAGGAACAATGCTCAAACACTTTCTTAGGAGAAAAGAGGTATAACTCCCTGAGTGGAATGCACATATCACAAAGTAGTTTCTCAGAAAGCTTCTCTTTAGTTGTTATCTGAAGATATTTTCGACTTTCCCTTAGGTCTGAAAGTGCTCCCGAATGTCCCTTCACGAATCCAACCATGACGCAGTTTCAAAACTGCATAATAGATAGAAAGTTTTATCTATGTAAGATGAATACACATATTTATCACAAAGCAGTTTCACAGAAAGCTTCTTTAAAGTGTTTGTCTGAGGATATTTCCTTTTCCAGCATGGCCATCCTTATACACCCAAATGTCCTCCAGTTGCTTTTTATCCCAGTGGGATTCCCCAATCCTCTATGAGAAGAAAAGTATAATTCTGTGAGTGGAGTACACACACCACAGAGCAGCTCTTCGGAAATCTTCTTTCCGGTATGTATCTGAAGATATTTCCGATTTCACTATATGTTTCAAAGCGCTCCTGAGTATCCCTTAGCTGACTAACCTAAAACAGTGTTAGAATACTGTTCAATGAAAACAGAAGCTTAACTGTGGGAGTGGAATTCATGTGACCTAGAACAGTTTCACAGAAAGTTTCCTTCTGGTTTTTATCAGAAGATATTTCTATTTCAGCATATTCTTAAGAGGGGTCCCAAATGTCCTTTCTCAGGTTGCACAGAAACAGTGATTTCAAACTGCTCAATCTAAAGAATGATTTAACTCTTTGAGATGAATACACACACCGCAAAGGAGTTCCTCTGAAAGCTTCTCTCCAGTTTTCACCGGAAGATGTTTCCTTTCTCACCACAAGCCTTTGGGCGCAACTTAATATCCCTTCCCTGATTCCTCAAAGACAGAATTTCCAAACTAGGCAATGTAGTGTAAGCTTTAACTCTCTGAAGTGAATGCACACGTCAGAGAGCAGTTTCTTCTAGTGCTTGTTACCGGGTTTTATTTCAGGATATTTCACTTTGTGCCATAGTCTTCAATGCACTGCAAAATATCACTGTTTCAGTTTTACAGGAACAGTGTTCAAACACTGCTTTATGAGAAAAGAAGTATAACTCTCTGAGTGGATTGCACACATCACTAAGCAGTTTCTGAAAAAGCTTCTCTTCACTTTTTATCTGAGGATATTTCCTATTTCCCGAAAGGCATGAATGTGCTCCCAAATGTCCCTGCACGAATCCATCCATGATGCAGTTTAAAAACTGTGTAACAGAAAGAAAGCTTTATCTATGTGAGATGAATAGACATATCTATCACAAAGCAGTTTTTACAGAAGATTTCTCTTCAGTTTTTGTCTGAGGATACTTCATTTTTCACCGTAGCCCTCCATATACTCCCGAATGTGTCCCCTGCTAACATTTTCCCCAAACGGGATTCCCCAATCCTTTATGAGATGAAAAGTATATCTCTGTGAGTGGAATGCAAATGTCACATAGCAACCCCTCGAAAATCTTCTCTCTAGTAT
>NW_012118277.1:422294-424557 GCF_000951035.1 Colobus angolensis palliatus | reverse complement strand
TTTATCTATGTGAGAGGAATAGACATATCTATCACAAAGCAGTTTCACAGAAAGCTTCTTTCCAGTTTTTGTCTGATGATATTTCCTTTTTCACCATAGATGTCCACATACTCCAGAATGTCCCTGGCAACGTTTTCTCCAAGCGGGTTTCCCCAAACTTCTATGAGCAGAAAAGTATAACTCTGTGAGTGGAATGCACACATCACAAATTAGTTCCTCTGAAATCTTCTCTCCAGGTTCTATCTGAAGATATTTCTGTTTTCACCGTAAGCCTCAAAGCGCTCCTGAGTATTGCTTAGCTGAAGAAACAAAAACAGTGTTAGGACACTGCTGATTGAAAACCGAAGCTTAACTGTGCAAGTGGACTTCACGTGACTTAGTGCAGATTCACAGAATGTTTTCTTCTGGTTTTTATCGGAGGGCCTTTCTTTTTCAGCATATTCTTAGTAACGTTCCCAAACGTACTTTCCCAGGTTCCACAGAAACAGTGATTTCTAACTGCTCAATCGAAAGAATGATTTAATCCTGTGAGATGAATGCACACAGCACAAAGAAGTTGCTCTGAAATCCTCTCTCCTGTTTTCATCAGAAGACGTTTCCTTTCTCACCTCAAGCCTCCGGGCGCCACTGAATATCCCTTCACAGATTCCTCAAAAACAGATTCCAAGCAGGGCAACGTAGAGTAAGCTTTAACTCTCTGGAACGAATGCACACGTCAGAGAGCAGTTTATTAAAACCCTTCTTTCTGGCTTATATTTTAGGATAACTCACTTTTTGCCATAGTCTACAATGCGCTGCAAAATATCACCTTTTCAGTTTTACAGGAACAGTGTGCAAACACTGCATTATGAGAAACTAGATATAACTCCCTGAGTGAAACACAAACATCACAAAGCCGTTTCCCAGAACGCTTCCCTTCAGTTTTTATCTGAAGATATCTCCTATTTGCACACAGGCCCGGATGTGCTCCTGAATGTCCCTTCGTGAACCTGTCCATGATGCGGTTTCAAAACTGCATAATAGAAAGAAAGTTTTATCTATGTGAGATGAATAGACATATCTATCATAAAGAAGATTTACAGAAAGTTTCTTTCCAGTTTTCGTCTGAGGATATTTCCTTTTTCACTATAGACGTCCATATACTCCCGAATGCCCCTGGTAACGTTTTCTCCAAACGGTATTATGCAATCCTGTATGAAAAGAAAAGTATAATTTTGTGAGTGGAATGCACACATCACTAAGCAGCTCCTTGGAAATCTACTCTATAGTATGTATCTGATGGTATTTCCGTTTTCACCAGAAGCCTCAAACCACTCCTGAGCATCACTTCGTAGACTAAAGTAAAACGTTGTTAGAATACTGCTCAAAGAAAACAGAAGCTTCACTGTGTGAGTGTAATTCTCAGGACATAGGGCAGTTTCACATAAAGTTTCTGTCTGGTTTGTATCGGAGAGTATTACTTTCTCAGCATACTCTTAAGAGCGTTCCGAAATGTCCTTTCTCAGCTTCCACAGAAACAGTGATTTCAAACTGCTCAATCCAAGGAATCATTTAACTGTATGAGACGAATGCACACATCACAAAGCAGTTGCTCCGAAAGCTTCTCTCCAGTTTTCATCTGGAAATATTTCCTTTCTCACCACAAGCCTCTGGGAGGCACTTAATATCCCTTCACAAATTCCTCAAAGACAGAGTTTCCAAATTGTGCAACATAGTGTAAGCTTTAAATCTCTGAAAGGAATGCACACGTCAGAGAGCCGTTTCTTGGAATGTTTCTTTTTGGGTTTTATTTCAGAATACTTCACTTTTCGTGATAGTCTTCAATGCACTGCAAAATTTCACTTTTTCAGTTTTACAGGAACAGGGTTCAAACACTGCCTTTTGATAAAAGAAGTATAACTCCCTGAGTGAAATGCTCACATCACAAAGCAGTTTCTCAGAAAGCTTCTCTTCAGTTTTTATCTGAAGATATTTCCTACTTCTGCACAGGCCTGAATGTGCTCCCGAATGTCCCTTCACAAATCCGTCAATGATGCAGTTTCAAAACTGCGTAATAGAAACAAAGTTTCATCTACTTGAGATGAATAGACATATATATCTCAAAGAAGTTTCTCAGAAAGCTTCTTTCCAGTTTTTATCTGAGGATATTTCCTTTTTCACCATAGCCATCCATATAATCCTGAATGTCCCCTGGTAGCATTTTCTCCAAATGGGTTTTCCCAATTCTCTATGGAAAGAAAAGTATAAATCTGTGGCTGGAATG
>NW_012118277.1:415715-418699 GCF_000951035.1 Colobus angolensis palliatus | reverse complement strand
TTCTCTCCAGTTTTTACCTGAAGATATCTCCTATTTCCCCACAGGCATGAAAGTGCTCCCGAATATCCCTTCGTGAATCCATCCATGACGCAGTTTCAAAACTGCATAATAGAAAGAAAGTTTTATCTATGTGAGATGAATAGACATATCTATCACAAAGAAGTTTCACAGAAATCTTCTTTCCAGTTTTTGTCTGTGGATATATCCTTTTACACCATAGCAGTCCTTATACTCCTGAATGTCCCTTTGTAGCATTCTCTCCAAATGGGATTCCCAATCCTCTATGAGAAGAACAGTATAACCCTATGAGTGGAATGCAGACATCACAAAGCAGTTCATTGGAAATCTTCTCTCCAGTATCTATCTGAAGATATTTCCGTTTCCACCAAAAGCCTCACAGCACTCCCGAGTATCCATTAGCTGACTTACCCTAAAGAGCGTTAGAATAATGCTCAATGAAAACAGAAGCTTAACGGTGCAATTGTGATTCAGGCGATGTAGAACATTTTAACAGAAGTCTTCTTCTGGTTTTCATTGGAGGATATTTCTTTTTCAGCATATTCTTAAATGTGTCCCCTAATGTCCTTTCTCAGGTTCCACAGAAACAGTGATTTTAAAATGCTCAATCCAAAGAATGAGTTACCTCTATGAGATGAAAACACATAACAGAAACAGCTGCTCCAAATTTTCTCTCCAGTTTTCTTCGGAAGATATTTCCTTTCTCACCACAAGCCTTCGGACACCACTTAATATCCCTTCACAGATTCCTCAAAGACAGAGTTTCCAAACTGGGCAATGTTGTAAGCTTTAACTCTCTGAAGTAAAGTAACACGTGACAGAGCCGTTTCTTGGAACGCTTCTTTGTGGATTGTATTTCTGGATATTTCACTTTTCGCTGTAGTCTTCAATGCACTGCAAAATATCACTCTTTCAGTTTTACAAGAACAGTGTTCAAACACTTCCTTATGTGAAAAAAGGTATAACTCCATGAGTGGAATGCACAGATCACAAAGCACTTTCTCATAAATCTTCTTTCCAGTTTTTATCTGAAGATATCTCCTTTTTCACCATAGGCCTGAATGTCCTCCCAAATGTCCCTTCACGAATCCGTCCATGATGCAGTTTCAAAACTGCATAATAGTAAGACAGTTTTGTCTATGTGAGATGAATAGACACATCTATCCCAAAGCAGTTTCACAGAATATTTCTTTCCAGTTTTTGTGTGAGGATATTTCCTTTTACACCATAGCCATCTGTATACTCCCAAATGTCCCCTGGTAACTTTTTCTACAAGCGGGATTCCCCAATCCTGTATGAGAAGAAAAGCATAACTCTGTGAGTGGAATGAACACATCACAAAGCACCTCCTCAGAAATATTCTCTCCAGTATCTATCTAAAGATATTTCCGTTTTCACCATAAGCTTCAAAGCGCTCCCGGGTATCCCTTAGCTGACTAACTTAAACAGTCTTAGAATACTGCTCAATGAAAACAGAACCTTAACTCTGCGAGTGGAATTCATGTGACATAGAGCAGTTTCTCAGAAAGATTCCCTCCAGTTTTTATCAGAGGATATTACTTTTTGAGTATATTCTTAAGAGCGTTCCCAAATGTCCTTTCTCAGCTTCCACAAAAACAGTGATTTTGAACTGCTCAATCCTAAGAATGATTTATCTCTATGAGATGAATACACACATCACAAGGCAGTGGCTCTGAAAGCTTCTCTTCAGTTTTCATCAGAAGACGTTATGATTCTCACCACAAGCCTCTGGGCGCCAGTTAATATCCCTTCACAGATTCCTCAAAGATGGAGTTTTCAAACTGGGCAACATAGTGTAAGGTTTAACTCTCTGAAATGAATGCACACGTCAGAAAGCAGTTTCTTGAATCATTTCTTTCTGGGTTTTATTTCAGGATATTTCACTTTTTGCCATAGTCTTCAATGCGTTGCAAAATATCATTTTTTCAGTTTTACAGGAACAGTGTTCAAACACTGCCTTATGAAAGTTGAGTTAAAACTTCCTGAGAGGGATGCACACATCATAAAGCAGTTTCTCAGAAAACTGTTCTCCAGTTTTTATCTGAAGACATTTCCTATTTCACCACAGGCCTGAAAGTGCTCCTGAATGTCCTTTCACGAATGCGTCAATGATGCAGTTTCAAAACTGTGCAATATAAAGAAAGATTTATCTATGCGAGATGAATAGACTTATCTATCACAGAGCAGTTTCACAGAAAGCTTCTTTCCAGTTCTTGTCTGAGGATATTTCCTTTTTCACTGTAGCAGTCTGCATACCCCCAAATGTCCCCTGGTAGCCTTTTCTCCAAACGGGATTCCCCAATCCTCTATGAGAAGAAGAACATAACTTTGTGAGAGGAATGCACACGTCACAAAGCAGCTTCTCGGAAATCTGCTCTCCGGTACTTATCTGAAGATATTTCCATCTTCACCGTAAGTATGAAAGCACTCCGGAGTATCCCTTAGGTGACTAACCTAAAACAGTGTTAGAATACGGGTAAATGAAAACAGAAGCTTAACTGCATGGGTGGACTTCACATGAAATAGAGCAGTTTCACAAAATGTTTCCTTCTGGTTTTTATTGGACAGTATTTCTTTTTAAGAATATTTTTAAGAGCTTTCCAAAATGTCCTTTCTTATTTTCCACAGAAACAGTGATTTTTAAACTGCTCCATCCAAAGAATGATTTACCTCTATGAGATGAATACACACATCACAAAGCAGTTTCTCCGAACGATTCTCTCCAGTTTTCATTGGAAGACGTTTCCTTTCTCACCTCAAACCTCCGGGCGCCACTTAATATCGCTTCAGAGGTTCCTCAAAGACAGGGTTTCCAAACTGCACAATGTAGTGTTAGCTTTAATTCTCTGAAATGAATGCACAGGTCTGAGAGCAGTTTCTTCTAATTCTTCTTTCCGGGTGTTATTTCAGGATATTTCACTTTTCGCCATAGTCTTCATTTGCTG
>NW_012118277.1:408135-410420 GCF_000951035.1 Colobus angolensis palliatus | reverse complement strand
ACTCTCTGAAATGAATGCACACGTCAGAAAGCAGTTTCTTGAATCATTTCTTTCTGGGTTTTATTTCAGGATATTTCACTTTTTGCCATAGTCTTCAATGCGTTGCAAAATATCATTTTTTCAGTTTTACAGGAACAGTGTTCAAACACTGCCTTATGAAAGTTGAGTTAAAACTTCCTGAGAGGGATGCACACATCATAAAGCAGTTTCTCAGAAAACTGTTCTCCAGTTTTTATCTGAAGACATTTCCTATTTCACCACAGGCCTGAAAGTGCTCCTGAATGTCCTTTCACGAATGCGTCAATGATGCAGTTTCAAAACTGTGCAATATAAAGAAAGATTTATCTATGCGAGATGAATAGACTTATCTATCACAGAGCAGTTTCACAGAAAGCTTCTTTCCAGTTCTTGTCTGAGGATATTTCCTTTTTCACTGTAGCAGTCTGCATACCCCCAAATGTCCCCTGGTAGCCTTTTCTCCAAACGGGATTCCCCAATCCTCTATGAGAAGAAGAACATAACTTTGTGAGAGGAATGCACACGTCACAAAGCAGCTTCTCGGAAATCTGCTCTCCGGTACTTATCTGAAGATATTTCCATCTTCACCGTAAGTATGAAAGCACTCCGGAGTATCCCTTAGGTGACTAACCTAAAACAGTGTTAGAATACGGGTAAATGAAAACAGAAGCTTAACTGCATGGGTGGACTTCACATGAAATAGAGCAGTTTCACAAAATGTTTCCTTCTGGTTTTTATTGGACAGTATTTCTTTTAAAAAAAATTTTAAAAACCTTCCAAAAAGGCCCTTCCTAATTTTCCACAGAAACAGTGATTTTTAAACTGCTCCATCCAAAGAATGATTTACCTCTATGAGATGAATACACACATCACAAAGCAGTTGCTCCGAACGATTCTCTCCAGTTTTCATTGGAAGACGTTTCCTTTCTCACCTCAAACCTCCGGGCGCCACTTAATATCGCTTCAGAGGTTCCTCAAAGACAGGGTTTCCAAACTGCACAATGTAGTGTTAGCTTTAATTCTCTGAAATGAATGCACAGGTCTGAGAACAGTTTCTTCTAATTCTTCTTTCCGGGTGTTATTTCAGGATATTTCACTTTTCGCCATAGTCTTCATTTGCTGCAAAATATCACTTTTTCTGCTTTACAGAAACAGTGTTCAAACACTGTCTTATGGGAAAAGAGGTATAACTACCTGAGTGGAAAGCACACATCACAAAGCAGCTTCTCAGAAAACTTCTCTCCAGTTTTTATCTGAAGATATCTCCTATATCCAGTCAGGCCTGAATGTGCTCCCAAATGTCCCTTCGCATATCCGTCCATGACGCAGTTCCAAAACTGCATAATAGAAAGAAGAATTTGTCTGTGTGAGAATAATAGACATATCTATTACACAGCAGTTTCACAGAAAAGTTCTTTCCAGTTTTTATCTGAGGATATTCCCTATTCCACCATAGCCATCTATGTACTCCTGAATGTCCCCTGGTAGCTTTTTCTCCAAACGGAATTCCCCAATACTCTATCAGAAGAAAAGTATATTTCTGTGAGTGGAATGCACATGTCACAATGCAGCTCTTCGGAAATCTTCTCTCCAGTTTCTATATGAAGATATTTTCGTTTTCACCATAAGCCTCAAAGTTCTCCCGAGTAGTCCTTAGCTGACTAACCTAAAACAGTGTTAGAATACTGCTCAATGAAAACAGAAGCTAAATTGTGCAAGTGGACTTCATGTGACCTAGACCAGTTTCACAGAAAGTTTTCTTCTGTTTTCTATGTGAGGGTATTTCTTTTATAGCATATTCTTAACTGTGTTCCCAAATTTACTATCTCAGCTTCCACAGAAACAGTAATTTCAAACTTCTCAATCCAAAGAATGATTAAACTCTGTGAGATAAATACACACATCACAAAGCAGTTGCTCCGAAGACTTCTCTCCAGTTTTCATCAGAAGACGTTCCCTTTCTCACCACAAGCCTCTGGGTGCCACTTAATATCCCTTCACAGATTCTTCAAACACAGCATTTCCAAACTGAGCAACATAGTGTAAGCTTTAACTCTCTGATATGAAAGCACACGTCGAGAGCAGTTTCTTTGAACTCTTCTTTCTGGGTTTTATTTCAGGATATTTCACTTTTTGCCATAGTCTTCAATACGCAGCAAAATATCACTTTTTCAGTTTTACAGGAACTGTGTTCAAACACTGCTTTATGAGAAAAGAGTAACAACTCCCTATGTGGAATGCACACATCACAAAGCAGTTTCTCAGAA
>NW_012118277.1:407386-407860 GCF_000951035.1 Colobus angolensis palliatus | reverse complement strand
CTGTGTATTAGAGAGAAATGTTTATCTATGCGAGATGAAGAGACATATCAATCCAAAGCGGTTACACAGAAAGCTTCTTTCCAGTATTTGTCTGAGGATATTTCCTTTTTCACCAGAGTCGTTCATAAATTCCAGAATGTCGGCTGGTTGCTTTTCCTCCAAGTGGAATTACCCAACCCTCTATGAGAAGAAAAGTACAACTCTGTGAGTGGAATGTAAACGTCACAAAGTAGCTTCTTGGAAACCTTCTCTCCAGTATCTATCTGAAGATATTTCCATTTTCATCATAAGCCTCAAAGTGCTCCCTAGTATCCTTTAGCTCACTAACCTACAACAGTATTAGAATACTGCTCAATGAAAACAGAAGCTTAACTGTGCGAGTGGAATTCATGTGACCTAGAGCAGTTTCACAGAATGTTTCCTTCCGGTTTTTACCGAAGGGTATATTTTTTTCAGCATATTCTTAAGAACGTT
>NW_012118277.1:401186-403356 GCF_000951035.1 Colobus angolensis palliatus | reverse complement strand
GGATTCCCCAATCCTCTTTGAGAAGAAATGTATAACTCTGTGAGTGGAGTGCAAACGTCACAAATCACCTCCTCAGAAATCTTCTCTCCAGTATCTATTTGAAGATATTTCCATTTTCATCATAAGCCTCAAAGCGCTCCCAGGTATCCCTTAGCTGACTAACCTAAAACTTTTTGAGAATACCACTCAATGAAAACAGAAGCTTAACTGTGTGAGTGGACTTCACATGACCTAGAGCAGTTTATTAGAAATTTTTCTTCTGGTTTTTATCAGAAGGTATTTCTTTTTCAGCATATTTTAAAGAGCCTACCAAAATGTCCTTTCTCAGGTTCCACAGAAACAATGATTTCAAACTGCTCAATCCAAAGAATGATTTAACTCTGTGAGATGAATACACACATCACAAAGGAGTTGCTCTGAAAGATTCTCTTCGGTTTTCATTGGAAGCTGTTTCCTTTCTCACCACAAACCTCCTGGCGCCACTTAATATCCCTTCACAGATTCCTCAAAGACAGAGTTTCCAAACTGGGCAACATAGTGTAAGCATTAACTCTCTGAAATAAATGCACACGTCAGAGAGCAGATATTTCGTTTTTCACCATAGCCGTCCAAATACTCCTGAATGTCCCCTGGTAGCATTTTCTCTAAACGTGATTCCCCAATCCTCTAGGAGAAGAAAAGCATAACTCTGTGAGTGGAATGCACACGTCACACAGTAGCTCCTCGGAAATCTTCTCTCCAATATCTATCTGAAGAATTTACCGTTTTCACGTTAAGCCTCAAAGCTTGAGTAACCCTTAGCTGAATAATCTAAAAGAGTATTAGAATACTGCTCAATGAAAACAGAAGCTTTACTGTGTGAGTGAAATTCAGGTGATTTAGAGCGGTTTCACAGAAAGTTTTCTTCTTTTTTTATTGGTGGATATTTCTTTCTCAGCATATTCTTAAGTGTGTTCCCATATGTCCTTTCTGAGATTCTACAGAAATGATGATTACAAACCACTCAATCCAAAGAATGGTTTAACTCTGTGAGATGAATACACACAGCACAAAGCAGTTTCTCAGAGAACTTCTCTCCAGTTTTTATCTGAAAATATCTCCTATTTCCTCACAGGCCTGACTGTGTTCCTGAATGTCCCTTTGCAAAACCGTCCATGACGTACTTTCAAAACTGCATAATAGAAAAAATGTTTTATCTATGTGAGATGTATAGACTTATCTATCACAAAGCAGTTTCACAGAAAGCTTCTTTCCAGTTTTTTGTCTGAGGATATTCCCTTTTTCACCATAGCCACCCATTTGCTCCTGAAGAATGATTTAACTCTTTGAGATGAATACACACATCACAAAGTGGTTGCTCTGAAAGCTTCTCTCCAGTTTTCATTGGAAGACATTTCTTTCTTCACCACAAGCCTCCGGACGCCACTTAATACCCCTTCACAGATACCTCAAAGACAGAGTTTCCAAACTGGGCAATGTACTGTCACCTTTAACTCTCTGAAATGAATGCACACGTCAGAGAGCAGTTTCTTGGAACGCTGCTTTTGGGGTTTTATTTCAGGATATTTCACTTTTCACCATAATCTTCAATGTGAGGCAAATATCACATTTTCACTTTTACAGGAAGTGTGTTCAAACACTACCATATGAGAAAAGAGATATATATCCCTGAGTGGAATGCACACATCACAAAGCAGTTTCTCAGAAAGCTTCTCTAAAGTTTTTATCTGTAGATAATTCCTATTTCCCCACAGGCCTGAATGTGCTCCGGAATATCCCTTGGCAAATACGTCCATGACACAGTTTCAAAACTGCGTAATAGAGAGAAAGTTTTATCTATGTGAGATGAATAGACATATTTATCACAAAGCTGTTTCACAGAAATCTTCTTTCCAGTTTTTGTCATAGGATATATCCTTTTCCACTATAGCCATCCATATACTTCCGAATGTCCCCTGGTAGCATTTACTCCAAACTGGATTCCCCAGTTCTCTATGAGAAGAAAAGTATAACTCCATGAGTGGAGTGCACATGTCACAAAGCAGATCCTCAGAAATCCTCTTCCCAATATCTATCTGAAGATATTTCCGTTTTCACCATAAGCCTAAAAGTGCTCCCGATATACCTCAGCTGATGAATGTAAAACACTGTTAGAATACAGCTCAATGAA
>NW_012118277.1:400818-401136 GCF_000951035.1 Colobus angolensis palliatus | reverse complement strand
TTCCGTTTTCACCATAAGCCTAAAAGTGCTCCCGATATACCTCAGCTGATGAATGTAAAACACTGTTAGAATACAGCTCAATGAAAACAGAAGCTTAACTGTGCAAGTGGACTTCAAGTGACCTAGAGCAGTTTCACAGAAAGTTTCCTTCTGGTTTTTATCAGGGGATATTTCTTTTTCAGCATATTCTTAAGAGCATTCCCAAATGTCCTTTCTCAGGTTTCACAGAATCAGTGATTTCAAATTGCTCAATCCAAAGAATGATTTATCTCTATGAGGAGAATACCCACATCACAAACTGGTTGCTCCGAAAGCTTC
>NW_012118277.1:394337-397003 GCF_000951035.1 Colobus angolensis palliatus | reverse complement strand
TGCACCGTAAAATATCACTTTTCCAGTTTTACTGGAACAGTGTTCAAACACTGCCTTATGACAAGAGAGGTACAACTGTCTCAGTGGAATGCACATATCACAAAGCAGTTTCTCAGATAGCTTCTCTCCACTTTTTATCTGAAGATATTTCCAATTTCCACACAGGCCTGAATGTGCTCCTGAGTGTCGCCTCGAGAATCCATCCATGATGCAGTTTCAAAACTGCATAATAGAAAGAATGTTTTATCTATGTGATATGAATAGACATATCTATCCCAAAGTAGTTTCACAGAATTCTTCTTTCCATTTTTCTTCTGAGGATATTTGAGGATATTTCCTTTTCCACCTTAAACATCCATGTAATTCTGAATGTCCCCTGGTACATTTTTCTCCAAGTGGAATTCCCTAAACCTCTATGACAAGAAAATTATAACGCTGTGAGTGGAATGTACATGTCACACTGTAGCTCCTTGGAAATCTTCTCTACAGTATCTACCTGAAGATATTTCCGTTTTTACCATTAGCCTCAAAGCACTCCGAAGTATCCCTTAGCGGACTAACCTAAAACAGTGTTAGAATACTGCCCAATGAAAACAGAAGCTTAACTGTGCAACTGGACTTCACATGACCCGGAGCAGTTTCACAGAAGTTTTCCTTCTGATTTTTATCTGAGGGTGTTTCTTTTTCAGCATATTCTTAAGAGTGGTCCCAAATATACTTTCTGAGGTTCCACAGAAACAGTGATTTCAAATGGCTCAATCCAAAAAATGATTTAACTCTATGAGTTGAATATGCACGTCATGAAGCAGTTGCTCCCAAAGCTTCTCTCCAGTTTTCATCGGAAGACGTTTCCTTTCTCACCACAAGCCTCTGGATGCGACTTAATATCCCTTCACAGATTCCACAAAGACAATGTTTCCAAACTGGGCAACGTAGTATAAGCTTTAACTCTCTAAAATGAATGCACACGTCAGAGAACTGTTTCTTGGAACACTTCTTTATGGGTTTTATTTCAGGATATTTCACTTTTCAACATAGTCTTCAAGACGTTCCAAAATATCAGTTTTTCAGGTTTACAAGAACACTGTTCAAACATACCCTTATGAGAAAAGAGATATAACTCCCTGTGTGGAATGTACACATCACAAGGCAGTTTCTCAGAGAGCTTGTCTCCAGTTTTTCTCTGAAGATATCTCCTATTTCCCCACAGGCCTGAATGTGCTCCTGAATGTCCCTTCGCAAATCCGTCCATGACACAGTTTCAAAGCTGTGTAATAGAAAGAAAGTTTTATCTATGTGAGAGGAATAGACGTATCTATATCAAAGTCGCTTCACAGAAAGCTTCTTTCCAGTATTTGTCTTAGGATATTTCCTTTTTCACCATAGCTGTCCATATACTCCTGAATGTCCCCTGGCAATGTTTTCTCCACGTGGGTTTCCCAAGTCCTCTATGAGAAGAAAAGTATAACTCTGTGAGTGAAATGCACACATCACAAAGCAGCTCCTCAGAAATCTTCTCTGCAGTATCTATCTGAAGATATTTTCGTTTTCACCATAAGCCTCAAAGCGCTCCTTGAATATAGCTGAGCTGACTAATTTAAACAGGTTTTGAATACTGGTCAATGAAAACAGAAGCTTAACTGTGCAAGTGGACTTCACGTGACCTAGAGTACTTTCACAAAAAATTTTCTTCTGGTTTTTACTGGAGAGTATTTCTTTTTCAGCATATTCTTAAGAGCGTTACCAAATTCCCTTTCTCAGCTTCCACAGAAACCATGATTTCAAACTGCTCAATTCAAAGAATGATTTAACTCTATGAGATGAATACACACATCACAAAACAGTTGCTCCAAAATATTCTCTCCATTTTTCATCAAAAGGTGTTTCCTTCTTCAACACAAGCCTTCGAAGCCAATCAATATCTCTTCACAGATTGTTCAAAGACAGTTTCCAAAATGGGCAACGTAGTGTAAGCTTTACCTCTCTGAAATGAATGCACACGTCAGAGAGCAGTTTCTTGGAATGCTTCTTTCTGAATTTTATTTCAGCATATTTCACTATTCCCCATAGAGTTCAATGTGCTGCAAAATATCACTTTTTCAGATTTACAGGAACAGTGTTCAAACACTGCCTCATGAGAAAAGAGATGTAACTCCCTGAGTGGAATGCACACATCAGAAAGAAGTTCCTCAAAAAGCTTCTCTCCAGTTTTATATGAAGATATTTCACTCTGTGAGTGAAATGCACACTTTGCAAAGCATCTCCTCGGAAATCTTCTCTCCAGTATCTATTTGAAGATATTTCCGTTTTCAACATAATCCTCAAAGCGTTCCTGAATATACCTTAGCTGAGTAACTTAAACACTGTTAGAATACTGCTCAATGAAAACAGAAGCTTAACTGAGCGAGTGGACTTCACGAGACCTAGAGCAGTTGCACAGAAAGTTTCCTTCTGGTTTTTACCAGAGGGTATTTCTTGTTCAGCAAATTCTTAAGAGTGTTCCCAAATGCCCTTTCTCAGGTTCCACATGAACAGTGATTTCATGCTGCTCAATCCAAGGAATGATTTAACTCTATGAGATGAATACACACATCACAAAGCAGTTGCTCCGAAAGCTTCTCTCCAGTTTTCAACGGAAGACGTTTCCTTTCTCACCACAAGCCTCT
>NW_012118277.1:393243-394001 GCF_000951035.1 Colobus angolensis palliatus | reverse complement strand
CATAGACATATCTATCACAAAGCAGTTTCTCAGAAAGCTTCTTTCCAGTTTTTGTCTGAAGATATTTTCTTTTACACCATAGCCGTCCATATACCGCCGAATGTCCCCTGGTACCTTTTTCTCCAAATGGGATAGCCCAAAGCTCTATGAGAAGAAAAGTGTAACTCTGGGAGGGTAATGCACACGTCATAAAGCAGCTCCTGGGAAATCTTATCTCCAGTATCTATCTGAAGATATTTCTGTTTTCACCATAAGCCTTACAGCATTCCTGAGTATCATTTAGCTGACTAACCTAAAACAGTGTTAGAATACTGCTCAATGAATACAGAAGTTTAACTGTGCAGGTGGAATTTAGGTGACCTAGAACACTTACACAGAAAGTTTCCTTCTGGTTTTTATTGGAGGGTATTTCTTTTTCAACATATTCTTAAAAGTATTCCCAAATGTCCTTTCTCAGGTTCCACAGAAACAGTGATTTCATACTGCTCAATCCAAAGAATGATTAACTCTATGTGATGAATACACACATCACAAGGCACTTGCTCCGAAAGCTTCTCTCCAGATTTCATCAGAAGATGTTTCCTTTCTCACCACAGGCCTCCGGGCGCCACGTAATATCCCTTCACAGATTCCTCAAAGAGAGTGTTTTCAAATTGAGCAACGTAGTGCAAGCTCTAACTCTGTTAAATGAATGGACACGACAGAGAGCAGTCTTTTGGAACGCTTCCTTCTGGGTTTTATTTCAGTATATTTCACTT
>NW_012118277.1:389784-392353 GCF_000951035.1 Colobus angolensis palliatus | reverse complement strand
AAGAGCATTCCCAAATGTCCCTTCTCTCTTCCACAGAAACAGTGATTTCAAACTGCTCAATCCAAAGAATGATTTAACTCTATGAGATGAATACACACATCACAAAGCAGTTGCTCTGAAAACTTCTCTCCAGTTTTCTTCGGAAGATGATTCCTTTGACACCACAAGCCTCTGGGCGCCACTTAATGTCCCTTCATAGATTCCTCAAAGACAGCATTTCCAAACAAGGCAATGTAGTGTAAGCTTTAACTCTGAAAATAATGCACACGTCTGAGAGCAGTTTCTTGGAACACTTCTTTCTGGGTTTTATTTCAGAATATTTCACTTTTCACCATAGACTTCTAAGCAATGCAGAATATCACTTTTTCAGTTTTACAGGATCAGTGTTCAAACACACCCTTATGAGAAAAGAGGTATAACTCCCTGAGGGCAATGCACACGTCAAAAAGCAGTTTCTCAGAAAGCTTCTCTCCAGTTTTTATCTGAAGATAGCTCCTATTTCCCCACAGGCCAGAATGAGCTCGTGAATATCTCTTCATGGTCACATTCATGATGCAGTTTCAAAACTGTGTAACAGAAAGAAAGTTTTATCTTGTGAGATGAATAGACATATCTACCACAATGCAGTTTCAAAGATAGCTTCTTTTCTGTTTTTGTCTGAGGATATTTCCTTTTCCACCATAGCCGTCCATATAATCCCGAATGTCTCCTGGAAATTTTTTCTCCAAACGGGAATCCCCAATCCTCTATGAGAAGAAAAGGAAAACTCTGGGAGTCGGATGCACACGTCACAAAGCAGCTCCTTGGAAATCTTCTATCCAGTATCTATCTGAAGGTATTTCCGTTTTCACCAGATGTCTCATACCACTCCCGAGTATCTGTTTGCTGACTAAACAAAAACAGTGCTAGAATACTGCTCAATGAGAACAGAAATTTAACTGTGTGGGTGGACTTCATGTGACCTAGAGCAGTTTCACAGTAAGTTTCCTTCTGGTTTTGTATGGAGGGTATTTCTTTTTCAGCATATTCTTAAGAGCATTCCCAAATTTCCTCTTTCAGTTTCCACAGAAACAGTGATTTCAAACCGCTCAACCCAAAGAGTGATTTAACTCTATGATATGAATATACACATCACAAAGCAGTTACTGTGAAAGCTTCTCTCCAGTTTTTATCGGAAGACGTTACCTTTCTCACCAGAAGCCTCTGGGAGGCACTTCATATCTCTTCACAGATTCTTCAAAGACAGATTTTCCAAACTGTGCAACATAGTGTAAGCTTTAACTCTCTGAAAGGAATATACACGTCAGAGAGCAGTTTCTTGGAATGTTTCTTTTTAGGTTTTATTTCAGAATACTTCACTTTTTGCGATAGTCTTCAATACACTGCAAAATTTCACTTTTTCAGTTTTGCAGGAATAGTGTTGAATCACTGCCTTATGAGAAAAGAGGTATAACTCCCTGAGTGGAATTCACACATCACAAAGAAGTTTCTCAGAAAGCTTCTCTCCAGGTTCTATCTGAAGATATCTCCTATTTCCCCACAGGCCTGAATGTGCTCCCAAAAGTCTCTTCACGAACCCGTCCATGACGCTGTTTAAAAACTGCATAATAGAAAGAAAGTTTTATCTAGGTGATATGAATAGACATATCTATCACAAAACAGTTTCACAAAAGGATTCTTTCCATTATTTGTTTGAGGATATTTCCTTTTTTACCATTGCCATCCAAATACTCCTGAATGCCACCGGGCAGCTATTTCTGAAAATGAGATTCCCCAATCTTCTATGAGAAGAAAAGTATAACTCTGTGAGTGGAATGCACACGTCACAAAGTAACTCCTCAGAAATCTTCTCTCCAGTATCTATCTGAAGATATTCTCGTTTTCACCATAAGCCTCAAATCTCTCTCGAGTATCCTTTAGCTGACTAACCTAAAACAGTGTAAGAATACTGCTCAATGAAAACAGAAGCTTAACTCTGCGAGTGGAATTCACGTGACCTAGAGAAGTTTCACAGAGAGTTTCCTCCTGGTTTTCATCCAAGGGTATTTCTTTTTGAACATATTCTTAATAGTGGTCCCAAATGTCCTTTCTCAGTTTCCACAGAAACAGTGACTTCCAACTGCTCAAACCAAAGAATGATTTAACTCTATGAGATGAATACATGCATCACAAAGCATTTGCTCCAAAGCTTCTCTCCAGTTTTCATCGGAAGATGTTTTCTGTCTCACCATGTTCCTCCGGGCACCACTTAATAATCCTTCACAGATTCCTCAAAGACTCTTTCCAAAGTGGGCAACGTAGTGTAAGCTTTAACTCTCTTACATGAATGCACATGTCAGAGAGCAGTTTCTTGGAACACATCTCTCCGGGTTTTATTTCAGGATATTTCACTTTTCGCCATAGTTTTCAGGGTGCTGCAAAATATCACTTTTGCAGTTTTACAGGAACAGTGTTGAAAAACTGCTTTATGTGAAAAGATGTATAACTCTCTTAGTGGATTGCACATATCACAAAGCAGTTTCTCAAAAAGCTTCTCTCCAGTTTTTATCTGAAGATATTTCCTATTTCC
>NW_012118277.1:386571-389131 GCF_000951035.1 Colobus angolensis palliatus | reverse complement strand
TGAATACACACATCAAAAAGCAGTTGCTCCAAAAGCTTCTCTCCAGTTTTCTTCAGAAGACGTTTCCTTTATCACCACTAGCCCCTGGGTGCCACTTAATATCCTTTCACAGATTTCTCAAAGACAGAGTTTCCCAACTGGGCAACGTACTGTAAGCTTTAAATCTCTGACATGAATGCACACGTCAGAGAGCAGTTTATTGCAATGCTTCTTTCTGGGTTTTGTTTCAGGATATTTCACTTTTTGCCGTAGTCTTCAATGCACTGCAAAATTTCACTTTTTCCGTTTTACATGAAGAGTGTTCAAATACTGGCTTATGAGAAAATAGGAATAACTCTCTGAGTGGAATGCACGCATAGCAAAGCATTTTCTCAGAAAGCTTCTCTCCAGTTTTTATCTGCAGATATTTCATTTATCCCCTCAGGCATCAATATGCTCCCGAATGTCCCTTCGCAAATCCTTCTGGGATGCAGTTTCAAAACTCCATAATAGAAATAAAGTTTCATCTATGTTAGAGGAATAGACATATCTATCACAATGCAGTTTCACAGAAATCTTCTTTCCCTTTTTTGTCTGAGGATATTTCCTTTTACACCATAGCAGTCCATATACTCCCGAATTTCCCCAGTAGCGTTTTCTCCAAACGGGTTTCCCCAATCCTGTATGAGAAGAACAGTATAACTGTGTGAGTGGAATGCACACGTCACAAAGCATCTCCTCGGAGATCTTCTCTACAGTTTCTATCTGAAGATAGTTTCGTTTTCACCATAAGCCTCAAAGCGCTCCCTAATATCACTTCGCAGGCTAAACAAAAGCAGTGTTAGAATACTGCTCAATGGAAACAGAAGTTTAACTGTGCAAGTGGACTCCACATGACCTAGAGCAGTTTCCTAGAAACTTTCCTTCTGGTTTTCATCTCAGAGTATTTCTTTTTCAACATATTCTTGAGAGCATTTCTAAATGTCCTTTCTCAGGTTCCACAGAAACTGTGATTTCAAACTGCACAATCTAAAGAATGATTTAACTCTATGAGATGAATACACACAGCTGAAAGCAGTTGCTCTGAAAACTTATCTCCAGTTTTCATCGGAAGATGTTTCCTTTCTCACCACAAGCCTCTGGGTGCCACTTAATATCCCTTCACAGATTCCTCAAAGACAGGATTTTCAAACTGGTCAATGTAGTGTAAGCCTTAACGGTCTGAAACGAATGCACATGCCAGAGAGCACTTTGTTGGAACGCTTCTTTGTGGGTTTTGTTTCAGAATATTGCCCTTTTCACCACAGTCTTCAATGCGCTGCAAAGCATCACATGCTCAGTTTTACAGGATCAGTGTTCAAATACCGTCTTATGAGAAAAGAGGTATAACTCTGTCTTTGAGGAATCTGTGAAGGGTTATTAAGAGGCATCCAGAGGTTTGTGGTGAGAAAGGAAATGTCTGCCGATAAAAACTGGAGAGAAGCTTTCAGAGCAACTGCTTTGCGATATGTGTATCATCTCAAAGAGTTAAATAGTTCCTCAGGAGCAAATGGATGGCTATGGTGAAAAAGGAAATATCCTCAGACAAAAAACTGGAAGGAAGCTTTTTGTGAAACTGCTTTGTGATAGATAAGTCTATTCAACTCACATAGATAAAAATGTTTTTCTATTACACAGATTTGAAACGGCATCATGGACGGTTGTCAAACTGCTCATTGAAAAGAACAGTGTAACTGTGTGAGGTGAATTCAGACATCACAAAGCAGTTTCTCGAAAAGCATCTTTTTCATTTTTATCTAAAGATATTTCTTTGTCACCGTAGGTTTAAATGTGCTCCTAAATATCCTATTGCAGATTCCAAGAAAACAGTGTTAGTTAACTGCTCAATGAAAAGAAGAGTGTAACTCTGTGATATCAATTCACATGTCCCAAAGCAATCTCTCAGAAAGCTTCTTTTTGGTTTATTATCTAAGGATATTTCCTTTGACACCAAAGGATTCAATGTGCTCCCAAATATCCTGTTGCAGATTCCATGAAAACAGGGTTATCAAACTGCTCAGTGTAAAGAATGGTTTAAGTCTATTAGGTGAATTCACACAACACAAAGAATTTTCTCAGAAAGCTTCTTTCTAGTATTTAACTGAGGATATTTACTTTGTCACCATAGGTTTCAATGTGATCCCAAATATCCCTTCTCAGTTTCCCCAAAAACAGTGCAACCAAACTTCTAAAGGAAAAGAATTATGTAACTCTTTGAGATAAGTTAACTCTTCACAAAGCAGTTTCTCAGAAAGCCTTTTTCTACTTTTTATATGAGGATATTTCCATTGACACAATAAGCTCCTGTGTACTCCAAAATATCCCATTGCAGATTCTAAGAACAGTGTTATCACACTGCTAAATGAGAAGAACAGTGTAAGTCTGTGAGATGAATTCAAACATCACAAAGAAGTTGCGCAGAAAGCTTCCTTTTGCTTTTTATCTGAGGATGTTTCCTTTTTCACCATAGGCTTCAATGCGCTCCCATACATCCTCTTGCATTTTCCATGAAAACAATGTTAACAAACTGCTTTATGAAAAG
>NW_012118277.1:385102-385493 GCF_000951035.1 Colobus angolensis palliatus | reverse complement strand
CTGTGAAATGAATTCACACATCACAAAGAACTTTCTCAGAAAACTTCTTTCTAGTTTTTATCTGAGGATAGTTCCTTTTTCACCATTTGCCTCAAAGTGCTCATGAATATCCCTTTGGAGAACTCCAGGAAAATAGTGTTAGCACACTGCTCCATAAAAAGAAAAGTGTAAATCTGTGACTTGAATTCACACATCACAAAGCAGTTTCTCAGAAAGCTTCTTTTTTGTTTTTCTCGTAGGAGATTTCCTTTTTCACCATACACTTCAGTGTTCTCCCAAATATCCTATTGCAGATTTCACAAATATGGTGTTATCAAACTGCTCAATGAAAACAACAATGTAACTCTCTGAGATAAATTCACACAACATGATGTAGTTTTTCAGAAATCTT
>NW_012118277.1:382059-385052 GCF_000951035.1 Colobus angolensis palliatus | reverse complement strand
CTCAATGAAAACAACAATGTAACTCTCTGAGATAAATTCACACAACATGATGTAGTTTTTCAGAAATCTTCCTTCTAGTTTTTAATTGAGGATATTTGCTTTGTCACCATAGACTTCATTGTGACCCACAATATCCCTTCTCAGATTTCCCAAAAAACAGTGCTACCAAACTGTTACATTAAAAGAATGTTGTAACTGTGAGATGAATTCACATATCACAAAGTTGCTTCTCAGAAAACTTCTTTCTAGTTTTTATCTGAGTACATTTCCTTTTTCACCATATTAATCGATGCACACCCCAATATCCCATAGCAGATTAATCCAAAAAAGTGTTAGCAAACTTCTCAATGAAAAGAACTGTGTAACTCTGTGAGGTGAGTTTAAAAATCACAAAGCAGGTTCACAGAAAGCTTCTTTTTGGACTTTTATCTGTGGATATTTCCTTTGTCATCACAGGCTTCAATGCACTCCCAAGTATCCTATTGCATATTGCACAATAACTATGTTATCAAGCTGCTCAATGAAGATAACAGTTATACTCTGTAAGATGAATTCACACAACACAAAGCTGTTTTTCAGAACGATTCTTTTCTTTTTATCTGTGGAAAGTTCATTTTTCTCTATACGCATGAAAGGGCTCCAGAATATCTCATTGCAGATTCCATGAAAGAAGTGTTAGCACATTGATCCAGGAAGAGAAAGGTGTTACTCCAAGAGATAAATTCACACATCACAAAGAACTTGCCTAGAAAGCTTCTTTCTAGTTTTTATCTGAGAATATTTTGTCAACATTGGCTTCAATGTGATCCAAAATATCCCTTCTCAGATTTCCCAAAAACACTGCTGAGAAACTGTTTCATGAAGAGAATCGTGAAACCTTGTGAGATGAATTAATACATTGGAAAGTCGTTTCCCAGAAAGCTTCTTTCAAGTTTTTATATGAGGATATTTCCTTTGTCACCGTATGTCTCAAAGAACTCTGAAGTATCCCATTGCAGATTCCAAGAAAACAGGGTTAGCAAACTGCTCAATAAAAAGAACAGTGTAACTCTGTGAGATGAATTCACACCTCACAAAGCAGTTTCTCAAGAAGTTTCTTTCTAGTTAATATCTGATTATATTTCCTTTGTCACCATAGGCTTCATGGCGATCCAAAATATTCTCAGATTCCCCAAAAACAGTGCTACTAAAATGCTCCATGAAAAGAATCATGTAACTCTGTGACATGAATTCACAAATCACAAAGCAGTTTCTCAGCAAGTATCCCTTTGGTTATCATCTGAGAATATGTACTTTGTCACGACAGGCTTCAATGCTCTCTCAAATATCCTAGAGCAGATACCACGAAAATGGTGTTATCAAACTGCTCATTGAAAGGAATGCTGTAATTCTGTAAGATGAATCTACACATCACAAACCAGTTTCTCAGAAAGCTTCTTTCTAGTTTTTATCTGAGAACATTTCCTTTGTCACTATAGGCCTCAATGCACTCCCAAATGTCCCATTACATATTCCATGAAAACAGTTTTGGCACACTGCTCCATGAAAAGAATGATGTAACCCTGTGAGATGAACTAAGACATCACAAAGACCTTTCTAAGAAAACTTCTTTCTCATTTTTAACTGAGGATATTCACTTTGTCACCAGAAGCTTCAAAGTGATCCAAAATATCCGTTCTCAGATTTCCCAAAAACAGTGCTGCCAAACTGCTCCATGAAAAGTATTGTGTAACTCTCTGAGATGTATTATCACATCACAAAGCTGTTTCCAATAAAGCTTCTTTCTAGTTTTTGTATGATGATTTTCCTGTCACTGTAAGCTTCAATGCGCTCCCAAATATCCCATTGCAGATTCCAGGGAAACTGTGTTAGCAAACTGCTCATTGAAAAGAACAGTGTAACTCTGAGATGAATTCACACTTCACAAGAACCCTTCTCAGAAAACTTCTTTCTAGTTCCTGCCTGAGGATATTTCCTTGTCACCATAGGCTTCAATATGATCCAAAATATGTCTTCTCAGATTCACCAAAAACAGTGCTACCACACTGTTCCATGGAAAGAATCATGTAATTCTGTGAGATGAATTAATACATCACAAAGTGGTTTCTATGAAAGCTTCTTTCTATTTTTTATCTGAGGATTTTCCTTTATCACCATAGGGCTTAGAGCACTCCCAAATATCCCTTGGAAGATTCCAAAATAATAGCACACTGCTCTGTGAAAAGTAAGGTGTAACTCTGTGAGATGAATTGACATATCAAAAAGTAGTTTCTCAGAAAGCTTCTTTTTGTTTTATCTGAGGATATATCCTTTGTCACCATAGGCTTCCATGCACTCTCAAATATCCTATTGCAGATTCCACGAAAAAAGTGTTATTCAACTGCTTAATGAAAAGAGCAGTGTAACTCTGTGAGATGAAATCACACATCATGAAGCAGCCTTCTCAGAAAGGTTCCTTCTAATTTTTACCTGAGGATACTTCCTTCTTCGCTATAGGCCTCAATGCATTCCCAAATGTCCTTTTCCAAATTCCAGGAAAACCGTGTGAGCAGACTGCTCCATGAAAAGAAAGGTGTATCACCTTGAGGTGAATTCACAAATCACAAAGCAGTTTCTCAGAGAATTTCTTTCTAGCTTTTGTCTGAGGATATTTACTTTGTCACAGTAGGCTTCAATGACATCAAAATATACCCTCTCAGATTGACCAAAAACTGTGCTAAAAGCTGCATCATGAAAAGAATTGTGTAAGTCTGTGAGATGACTTAAAACATCAAAAGCAGTTTCTCAGACAGCTTCTTTCTAGTTTTTATATGAATGAATTTCCTTTCTCACCACAAGCTTCAATGCACTCTGAAATATCCCATCGCAGATTCTGAGAAAACAGCGTTAGCAAACTGGTCAATGAAAAAAACAGTGTAACTCTGTGAGGTGAACACACACATCACAAAGAAGTTTCTCTGAAAGTTTCTTTCTAATTTTAATCTGAGGATATT
>NW_012118277.1:381609-382009 GCF_000951035.1 Colobus angolensis palliatus | reverse complement strand
TAATTTTAATCTGAGGATATTTACTTTAACACCATATGATCCAAAATACCCCTTCTCACATTCCCCAAAAACAGGGCTACCAAACTGATTCATGAAAGCAAAGATGTAATTCTGTGAGATGATTTCAGAAATCACAAAGCAGTACCACAGAAAGATTCTTTCTAGTTTTTCTCTCAGGATATTTCCTTTGTCACCATAAACTTCAATGCACTCTGAAGTATCCCATTGCAGACTCCAAGAAAACCGTGTTATAAAACTGAACAATGAACAAAACAGTGTAACACTGTGAGATCAATTCAAACATAACAAAGTGGTTTCTCATAAAGCTTCTTTTTGGTTTTCCTATGAGGATATTTACTTTGTCACAATATTCTTACTTACACTCCCAAATATCCTATTG
>NW_012118277.1:374864-377044 GCF_000951035.1 Colobus angolensis palliatus | reverse complement strand
ATTTTCTCAGAAATCTTCTTTCTAGTTTTTATCTCAGAATATTTCCTTTTTCATAATAGGCCTCAATGTGCTCCCAAATATCCCTTGGCAGACTCCACAAAAACAGAGTTAACAAACTGTTCCATGAATAGAAAAGTGTAACTCTGTGAGATGAATTCACACATCACAAAGAACTTTATCAGAAAGTTTCTTTTTAGTTTTTATCTGAGGATATTTTCTTTGTCGCCATAGGCTTCAATGTGATCCAAAATATGACTTCTAATATTCCCCAAAAACAGTGCTACTAAACTCATCCATGAAAATAATCATGTAAATCGTGGATTAAAACATCACAAAGCATTTTCTCAGAAAGCTTCTCGCTAGTTTTTATATGATTATATGCTGTTTGTCACCCTAAACTTCAATGCACTCTGAAATATCCCATTGCAGATTTGAAATAAACAGTGTAAGGAAACTGCTCACTAAAAAGAACAGTGTAGCCCTGTGAGTTGAATTCACACATCACAAAGCAGTTTCTCACAAAGCTTCTTTCCATTTTTTATCTGAGGATAATTCCTTTTTCATCATAGGACTCAATGCACTCGTACATATCCCTCTGTATATTCCACAAAAACAATGTTAGCAAACTGCTCCTAGAAAAGAAAGATGTAACTCTGTGAGATGAATTCACACATCACTAAGAAGATTCTCAGAAAGCTTCTTTCTGGTTTTTAACTGAGGATATTTCCTTTGTCACCATAGACTTCAAAGCAATCCTAATTATCCCTTCTCAGGTTCCCCAAAAACACTGTGACCAAACTGCTGCATGAAATGTATTGTGTAACTCCGTGAGATGGATTCACACATCACAATGCAGTTTCTCAAAAAGCTTCTTTCTAGCTTCTTTCTGAGGATATTTCCTTTCTCACCATAAGCTTCAATGTGCTCCGAAATATCCCATTGCAGATTCCAAGAAAACAGTGTGAGCAAACTGCTCAATGAAAAGATCAGTAAAAGTCTGTGAGATGAGTTCACACATCACAAAGCAGTTTTTGTTTGATTATATTTTTATTTGATTATTTTTTCTTTTTTACCATTGGCTTCAATGTGCTCCCAAATATCTTATTGCAGGTTCCATGAAAACAGTGTCGGCAAACTGCTCTTCAAAAAGAACAGTGTAATTCTGTGTGATGAATTGACACATCAAAAAACTCTCTCTCAGAGAGCCTCTTCGTAGTTTTTATCTGAGTATATTTTCTTTGTCACCATAAGCTTCAAAGTGATCCAAAATGTACCTTCTCAGTTTCTTCTAAAACAGTGCTACCAAACTGATCCATTAGAAGAATCATGTAACTCTGTGAGATGAATTAGCACATCACAAAGCAGTTTCTCAGAAAGCTTCTTTCTAGTTTTTACATGAAGATATTTCTTTAGTTACCTTAAGTTCAATGCTCTCCGAAATATCCCCTTGCAGATTCCAAGAAAACAGTGTTAGCAAACTGATCATGAAAAGAACAGTGTAACTTTGTGAGATGAATTCAAACATCACAAAGCAGTTTCTCAGAAAGTTTCTTTTGGCTTTTTATCTGAGGATGTTTCCTTTATAACCATAAGCTTCAATGTGCTCCCAAATTTCGTATTGCAGATTCCATGAAAACAGTGTTAACAAACTGCTCAAAGGAAAGAAAAGTGTATCACGGTGAGATGAATTCACAAATCAAAAAGCAGTTTCTCAGAAACCTTCTTTCTACATTTTCTTTGAGGATATTCCTTTCTTTTTTTTTTTTTTTAGATAGTAACAATTTATTTTAAAGTAACATAAAACAGAGGGTGCCAGCCAACTTCATAGCATTTTCCTTATTCATTTACCTTTGTGCATGTAACAAGTAATTATTAAGCATCAATTACATAACAGTCACTATGCATGGCACAGTGTTCCAGAAAATAGTATGACCAGTCTCCTACTGATGCTATCACTGAGAGAGCAGCCAATACATCTCCAAGGACTTCTTTAAAAAAAAAAAAAAACAGAAAGAAAAACGAGTGGAATATATCAAATGAAGCGTATGAAGTGAAGAGAAATCTAGGCTTAGAATCAGGAGGAGAGGATGAGAATCTCAGCTTGGTCACACAGTGATACAACCTTGAATTTACTTAGCACAGACAGTGGCAGATATTGTAAAAAGTCTTATTTAGGTTTT
>NW_012118277.1:373313-374174 GCF_000951035.1 Colobus angolensis palliatus | reverse complement strand
ATGATGGCCATTCTAACAGGTGTGAGATGGTATCTCATTGTGGTTTTGATTTGCATTTCTCTGATGGCGAGTGATGATGAGCATTTTTTCATGAGGATATTCCTTTTATCATCATAGGTCTCATAGCGATTGGGAATATCCCTTTGCTGATTTCACAAAAACAGTTTTAGCAAACTGCTCCATTGAAAGAAAGGTGTAACTCTATGTGATTAATTTATATATCAAAAAGAAGTTTTACAGAAAGCTTCTTTCCAGTTTGTATCTGAGGGTATTTCCTTTGTCACCATAGGCTTCAATGTGGTCCCAGTTATCCCTTCTCAGATTCCCGAAAAACAATGCTACCAAACTGCTCCATGAGTAGAATCATGTAACTCTGTGTGATGAATTCAGAAAACACAAAGCAATTTCTGAGAAGGCTTTTTCTTCGTTATTGTCCGAGGATATTTCCTTTGTCACCATAAGCTTCAATGTGCTCTGAAATATCCCATTGCAGATTCAACGAAAACAGTGTTTGTGTTATCAAACTGCTGAATGAAAAGGATACCATAGCTCTGTGAGATGAATTCACACATCACAAAGTGGTTTCTCTGAAAGCTTCTGTCTAGTTTTTATCTGAGGTGTTTCCTTCGTCACCATAGACCTCAATGCCAACCAAAATATCCCTTCTCAGGTTCCCTAAAATCAGTACAAAATATCTGCTTGATGAAAAGAAAGGTGTAACTCTGTGAGATGAATTCACAAATCAGAAAGCAGTTTCTCAGAAAGCTTCTATCTAGTTTTTGTCTGAGGATATTTCCTTTTTCACCGTAAGCTTCAAAGCTCTCTGAAATATCCCCTTGCAGATTCCACGAAAATGCTGTG
>NW_012118277.1:364256-366988 GCF_000951035.1 Colobus angolensis palliatus | reverse complement strand
AAAACTGTGTTAGCAATCTGCTCCATGAACAGAAAGGTCATATTCTGTGAGATGAATACACACATCACGAAGTAGTTTCTGAGAAAGCTCCTTTCTAGTCTTTATCTGAGGATAAAACCTTTGTCACCCTAAGCTTCAAAGCGATCCAAAATATCCCTTTTCAGATTCCACAAAAACAGTGCTGCCAAGCTGCTCCATGGAAAGAATAGTGTAACTATGTGAGATGAATTCACATATCACAAAGATGCTTCACAGACAGGTTTTTCTTGCATTTATCTGAGGATATTTCCCTTTTCTCCATATTCCTCAATGCCTTCCAGAATATCCCATTGCAGATTCCATGAGAAAATTGTTATCAAATTTCTCAATGAAGAGAATGGTGTAACTCTGTGAGATGAATGAACACATCACAAAGCAGGGTCACAGTAAGCTTCTTTCTAGTTTTTGTGTGAGTATATTTCCTTTTTCAACATATTCTTCAATGCACTCGTGAATATCCATTTTCAGATTCCAGGAAAAGAGTATTAGCAAACTGCCCCATGAAAGAAAAAGTGTGAATCTGTGAGATCAATTTACAAAGCAGTTTCTCAGAAAGTTTCTTTTTGACTTTTCTCTGAGGATATTTCCTCAGTCACCATAGGCTTCAAAGTGTCCCCAAATATCCTATTGCAGATTCCACGAAAACAGTGTTAGCAAACTTCTCCATGAAAAGAAAGTTGTAACTATGTGAGATAAACTCACACATCACAAAGAACTATCTCAGTAATTTCCTTTCAATTTTTTATCTTAGGATATTTTCTTTGTCACCATTGGCTGAAATGCTATCTAAAATATCCCTTCTCAGATTCCCCCAAAACAGTGCTACCAAACTATTCCATTAAAACAGTGGTGTGACTCTGTGAAGTGAATTCACGCATTACAAAGTTGTTTCTGAGAAAGCATCTTTCCAGTTTTCATCTGAGGATATTTCCTTAGTCACTGTAGACTTCAATGATATCCAAAATATCACTTCTCAGATTCCCCAAAAGCAGTGCTATCAAACTGATCCATGAAAAGAATCATGTAACTCACTGAGAAAAATTCACAAATTAGAAAGTAGTTTATCAGAAAATATCTTCCTAGTTTTTGTCTGATTATATTTCCTTTTTCTCAACAAGTTCCAATGTGCTCCGGAATATGTCATTGCATATTCCAGGTAAGCAGTTCTAACAAACTCCTCATTGAAAGGAACAGTGTAAATCAGTCAAATGAATTCTCACATCACAAAGCAGTTTCTCAGAAAGCTTCAGAAAAATCCAAAAAGGATTTTTCTATGAGGATATTTCTTTTGTCATGTTAGGCTTCAATGCGCTCCCAAATATTCTAAGGCAGATTCCACAAAAAGTGTTATCTCACTGTTGAAAGAAAAGGATGGTGTAACTCTATGAGAAGAATTCACACATCACAAAGCAGTTTCTCAGAAAGCTTTCTTTTGGTTTTCCTATGAGGATATTTCCTTCTTCACTATAGGCCTCAATGCATTCCCATATATCCCTTTGTAGATTCCACAAGAAGTGTATTAGCAAACTCCCCCATGAAAAGAAATGTGTAACTCTGTGAGATGAACTCACACACCACACAGAACTTTCTCAGTTAGCTTCTTTTTAGTTTTTATCTGAGGATATGTCCTCAGTCACCACAGGCTTCAGTGTGATCCAAAATATCCCTTCTTAGATTCTCCAATAACAGTGCTACCAAACGGATCCATGAAAACAATCGTGTAACTCTGTCAGATGAATTAACACAACACAAAGCAATTTCTCAGAAAGCTTCTTTCTAGTTTTTATATGAGGGTATTTCAGTTGTCATCATAAGTTTCAATGCACTCCAAAATTTCCCTTTGCAGACTGCAAGAAAACAATGTTAGCAAACTGCTCAATGAAAAGAACAGTGCAATTCTCTGACATGAATTCACACATCACAAAGCAATTTCTCTGATAATTTTGTTCTAGTTTTTGTCTAAGAATATTTAATTTTTCACACTAAGCTTCAATGCACTCTGAAATATGCCATTGTATATTCCAAGAAAACAGTGTTAGAAAATGCTCCATGAAAAAAACAGTGAAACTCTGTGCATTGAATTCAAACATCACAGATCTGATTCTCAGAAAGCTTCTTTCTAGTTTTTCTATGAGGATATTTCCTTATTCACTATAGTCCTCAATGCGCTCCCAAATGCCCACTTGCAGACTCTACGAAAACAGTGTTAGCAAACTTCTCCATAAAAAGAAAGCTGTAAAACTGTGAGATGAATTCACACATCACAAAGAACTTTCTCAGAAAGATTCTTTATAGCTTTTATCTGAGGATATTTCCCATCACCATAGGCTTTATTGTGATGCAAAATATTCCTTCTCAGATTCCCCCAAAACAGCACTGTCAAACTGATCCATGAGATGAATCGTGTAACACTGTGTGAGGAAATCACAAATAAGAAAGTAGTTTCTCAGAATGTTTCTTTCTAGTTTTTGTCTGAGGATATTTACTTTTTCAACATAAGCTTCAATGTGCTCTGAATTATCCCTTTGCAGATTCCATGAAAACAGTTTTAGCAGACTTATAAATGAAAAGAATAGTGTAACTCTGTGAGATGAATTTACAAACCTCAAAGAATTTTCTCAGAAAGCTTCTTTATAGTTTTTATCTGAGGATATTTCTTTTTTCACTATAGAGCTCAATGCAATCTCAAGTAT
>NW_012118277.1:361667-363895 GCF_000951035.1 Colobus angolensis palliatus | reverse complement strand
TACTACCAAACGGATCCATAAAAAGAATTGTGTAACTCTGTGAGAACATCTCAAAGCAGTTTCTCAGAAAACATCTTTCTACTTTTTATATGAATATATTTCCTTTGTCACCATTGGCTTCAATCTGATCCAAAATATCCCTTCTGAGTTTTCCCTAAAACTGTGCTACGAAACTGCTCCATGAAAGGAATCATGTAACTCTGTGAAAAGAGTTCATAAATTACAAAGCAGTTTCTCAGAAAGCTTCTTTTTAGTTTTTGTCTGAGGATATTTCCTTTGTCACCAAAAGCTTCAATGTGTTCTGAAATATCCCATTGCAGATTACAAGAAAGCATTGTTAGCAAACTTCTCAATGAAAATAACAGTGTAACACTGTTAGATAAATTCACCCATCACAAAATAGTTTCTTAGAGAGTTCTTTCTAGTTTTTATCTGAGGTTATATACTTTTTCACGAGAGGCCTCAATGCACTTCCAAATATCCCTTTGCATATTCCACAAAAACAGTGATAGGAAACTTCTCCATGAAAAGAATGGTGTAAGTCTGTTAGGTGAATTCACACATCACAAAGAACTTTCTCAGAAATCTTCTTTCCAGTTTTTATCTGTGTATAATTCCTTTGTCACCATAGGCTTCAATGTGATGAAAAATATCCCTTCTCAGATTCCCCAAAAACAGCGCTACCAACAGCGACATGAAAAACATCACGTAACTCTGTGATGAATTCACAAATCACAAAGCAGCTTATCAGAAAGATTCTTTCTTGTATTTGACTGAGGTTATTACCTTTGTCACCGTAAGCTTCAATGCACTCCGAAATATACTATTGCAGATTACAGGAAAACGGTGCTTGCAAACTGCTCAATGAAAAGAACAGTGCAACACCGTGAGAGGAATTGAGACAGCACAAAGCAGTTTCTCAATAGGCTTCTTTTTGGTTTTCATCTGATTATATTTCCTTTGTCACCACAGGCTTTAATGCACTTCGAAATATCCCATTGCATATTCCAAGAAAACAGTGTGAACAAATTGCTCAATAAAAACAACAGTGTATCTCTAAGAGATGAATTCACACATCACAATGCAGTTTCTCAGAAAGATTTTTCTAGTTTTTAACTGAGAATATTCCCTTTTTCATCATAAGCCTCAATGTGCTCCCAAGTATCCCTTTGCAGATTCCATGAAAACAGTTTTAGCCAACTTCTCCATGAAAAGAAAGTTGTAACTCTGTGATATGATTTCTCATATCATGAAGAACTTTCTCAGAAAGCTTCTTTCTAGATTTTATCTGAGGATATTACCTTGGTCACCATATTTTTCAATGGAATCCAAAATATCCCTTCTCAGTTTACCCAAAAACAGTGCTACAAAACTGATCCATGAAAACAGTCGTGTACATCCGTGAGATGAATTAACACATCACAAAATAGTTTCTCAAAAGGTTTCTTTCCAGTTTTTATATGAGGATATTTCCTTTGTCACCATAAGGTTCAATGCACTCTGAAATATCCCTTTGCAGATTCCAAGAAAGCAATGTTAGCAAACTGTTCAATGAAAAGGACTGTGTAACTCTCTGACATGATACTACACACCACAAAGAACACTCAGAAAGCTTCTTTTTGGTTTGTCTGAGGATATTTCCTTTTTTACAATAAGTGTCAGTGTTCTCTGAAATATGCCAGCTCAGATTCCAAGAAAACGGTGTTAGCAAGCTGCTCAATGAAAAGAACAATGTAACTCTATGACTTGAATTCACACAACACAAAGCCATTTCTCAGAAAGCTTCTTTTTGGTTTTTCTATGAGTTTAATTACTTTGTCAGCATAGGCTACAATGTGATCCCAAATATACTGTTGCAGATTCCATGAAAATAGTGTTATCAACCTGCATAATGAGAAGAACGGTGCAACTCTATGAGATGAATTCACACATCACAAAGCAGTTTCTCAGAAAGCGTCTTTATAGTTTCTATCTGAGGATATTTCCTTTTTCACTTTAGGCTTCAAAGCACTTCCAAATAACCCTTTGCAGATTCCACGAAAACTTTGTTACCAAACTCTCCCATGAAAAGAAAGGTTTAACTATGTGAGATAATTTCTCACATCACAAATAACTGTCTCAAAAAGATTCTTTCTAGTTTTTATCTGAGGATATTTCATTAGTCACCATAGGCTTCAATGTGATCAAAAGTATTTCCTCTCAGATTGCCCAAAAACAGTGCAACCAAG
>NW_012118277.1:354816-359847 GCF_000951035.1 Colobus angolensis palliatus | reverse complement strand
TTCCAGTTTTTGTATGAGGATACATCCTTAGTCACCATATGTTTCACTGTGATCCAAAATATCCCTTCTCAGATCCCCAAACACAGTGCTAACAAACTGCACCATGAAAAGAATCATGTAACTCTGTGAGATGAATTCAGAAACCACAAAGCAGTTCCTCCAAAGGCTTTTTCTAGTTTTTGTCTGAGGATATTTCCTTTGCCACAATAAGCTTTAATGTACTCTGAAATATCCCATTGCAGATTCCAAAAAAACAGTGTTAGCAAACTTCTTAATGAAAATAACACTATAACTCTAGTTGATGAATTCACACATCACAAAGCAGTTTCTCAGAAAATTTCTTTCTAGTTTTTATCTGAGGATATTTCCTTTTTCACCATAGGCCTCAATGTGCTCCCAAACATACCTTTGCAGATTCCATGAAAACAGTGTTAATTAACTTCTCCATGAAAAGAAAGGTGTAACTATCTGAGATGAGTTCACACATCACAGAAAAATTTCTCACAAAGATTCTTTCTAGTTTTTTCCTTAGGATATTTGCTTTGTCCCCATAGGCTTCCATGCAATCCAAAATTATCCTTCTCAGTTTCCCCAGAAACAGAGTTATGATACTGACCCATGAAAGCAATCATGTAACTCTGTGAGATGAATTCACAAATCACAAAGCAGTTTCTCAGAAAGTATCTTTCTTTTTTTGTCTGAGGATATTTTCATTGTCACCATTAGCTTCAATGTGCTCTGAAATATCCCATTGCAGATTAAAAGAATACAGTTTTAAACATTTTTCTCAATGGAAAGAACAGTGCAACACTGTGAGATGAATTCACACATCACAAAGCAGTTTCTCTGAAAGCTTCTTTCTAGTTTTTATCTGAGAATATTTCCTTCTTCACCATAGACCTCAGTGGGCTCCCCAATATCCCATTGCAGATTCCACAAAAACAGTGTTAGCAAACTACTCCATGAAAAGAAACTTGTAGCTATGTGACATGAATTCACACATCACAAAGAACTTTCTCAGAAATCTTTCTAGTTTTTATCTGAGTATATTTCCTTTGTCACTTAGGCCTCAATGACATCAAAAGTATCCCTTCTCAGATTCCACGAAAAGAGTGTTAGAGAACTGCTCCATGAAAAGAAAGGTGTAACTCTGTGAGATAATTAACACGTAACAAAGAACTTTCTCAGAAACATTCTTTTATGTTTTTGTCTGAGGATATTCCCTTTGTCACCATAGTCTTCAATGCAATCCAAAATATCCTTTCTCAGATTCCAGGAAAACAGTGCTAAAAGACTGATCCATGAAAAGAATCATGTAATGCTGTGAAATGAATTAACATATCTCACAGTGTTTTATCAGAAAGCATCTTTCTATTTTTTATATGAGGATATTTCCTTTGTCACCATAGGCTTCATTGTGATTCAAAATATCTCTTTTCAAATTCCCCAAAAACAGTGCTACCAAACTATTCCATGAAAAGTATCGTGTAACTCTGAGATGAATTCACAAATCACAAAGCAGTTTTTCAGAAAGCTTCTTTCTAATTTTTGTCAGAGGTTATTTCATTTTTCATCATAAGCTTCAATACCCTCCGAAATGTTCCATTGCAGATTCCAAGAAAGCAGTGTTAGCAAACTGCTCAATGAAAAGAACAGTATAACACTGTGACTTAAATTCACAGATCACTAAGCACTTTCTCTGAAAGCACAATAATAAGAATGGTGTAACTATGTGAGATGAATTCACACATCACAAAACAGTTTCTCAGAAAACTTCTTCTATTTTTTGTCTGAGGATATTTCCTTTTTCACTGTAGGCCTCAATGGACTCCCAAATATCCTTTTCCAGATTAAGCAAAAACTGTGTTACCAATCCGCTCCATGAAAAGAAAGGTGTAGCTCTGTGAGATGAATTCACACATCACAAAATACTTTTTCAGATAGCTTCTTTCTAGTTTTTATCTGAGGATATTTCCTTAGTCACCATAGGCTTCAATGCAATCCAAAACATCCCTTCTCAGATTCCCCAGAAACAGTCCTACCAAACTGATCCATGAAAAGAATTGTGTAACTTTGTGAGATGAAGTAACACGACACAAAACAATTTCTAGGAAACTTTCTCTCTATTTTTTTCCTGAGGATATTTAATTTTTCACAATAAGTTCAATACACTGTGAAATATACCATTGTAGATTCCAAGTAAACAGTGTTAGCAAACTGCTGAATGAAAAGAACAGTGTAACTCTGTGCGTTGAACTCACGTATCACAAAGTAGTTTCTCAGAAAGCTTCTTTCTAGTTTTTTTATGAGAATATTTCAATTTTCACTACAGGCCTCAATGCGCTCCCAAATATCCCTCTGCCAATTCCACGAAAAATGTGATAGCAAACTGTTCCATAAAAAGAAAGGTGTAACTCTGAGAGATGAACTGCCACATCATGGAGAACTTTCTCAGAAAGCTTCTTTCTAGTTTTTATCTGAGGATATTTCCATTGTCAATGTAGGCTTCAATGTGATCCAAAATATCCTTTCTCAGATTCCATGAAAACAGTGTTAACAGATTGATCCATGAAAAGATACATGTAACACGATGAGGTGAATTAACACATCACAAAGCAGTTTCTCAGAAAGCTTCTTTACTGTTTTCATCTGAGGATGATTCCTTTGTCACCATAGGCTTCAATTGATGCCCAAATATCCTGCTGCAGATTCCATGAAAACGTGTTATCAAACTACTCAATGAAAAGAATGGCGTAGCCCTGTGAGATGAATTCACACATCACAAAGCAGGTTCTCAGCAAACTTCTTTCTAATTTTTATCTGAGGATATTGTCTTTTTCACTTTCAACCACAATGCACTCCCAAATATCCCTTTACTGATTCCATGAAAACAGTGTTAGTAAACACATCCTTGAAAAGAAAGGTGTAACATGGTGAGATGAAATCACACATCAAAAAGAACTTTTTCAGAAACGTTTGTTCTATATTTTAGCTGCTTTTCCTTAGTCACCAAAGGCTTCAATGTGACTGAAAATATTCCTTCTTAGTTTCCTCAAAAACAGTGCTACCAAACTGATACATGAAAACAATTGTGTAACTCTGTGAGACAAATTAACACATCACAAAGTGGTTTCTCAGAAAGCTTTTTTCTAGTTATGATTTCAGGATATTTTCTTTGTCACCATAATCTTCAATGTGGTCCAAAATATCCGTTCTCAGATTCCCCAAAAACAGTGATACAAAACTGCTCCATGAAAAGAATCACGTAATGCTGTGAGATAAATTAACACATCTCAAAGCTTTTTATCAGAAAGCTTCTTTCTAGTTTTTACATGAGGATATTTTCGTTGTCACCAAAGGTCAAAATGCGATCTAAAATATCCCTTCTCAGATTCCCCAATAACAGTGTTAACAAACTGCCACATGAAAAGAATCGTGTAACTCTGTGACATGAATTCACACATCACAAAGCAGTTTCTCCAAAAGCTTCTTTCTAGTTTTTGTCTCAGATATTTCCTTTGTCACCATTAGCTCCAATGCACTCTGAAATATCCCATTGCAGATTCCAAGAGAACATTGTTATCAAACTGCTTAATGAAAAGAACAGTGTAACTCTGTGTGATGAATTCACAGATCACCAAGCAGTTTCTCAGAACGTTTCTTTCTAGTTTTCATCTGAGGATATTTCCTTTCTCACTGTAGGCCTCAATGCGCTCCCAAATATGCCTTTGGAGATTCCACGAAAACACTGTCAGCAAACTGCTCCATGATAAAAAGGTGTAACTCTGTGAGATGAACTCACACATCATGAAGAACTGTCTCAGAAAGCTTCTTTCTAGTTTTTATCTGAGGATATTCCCTTAGTCACAATATTCTTCTTGGTATTCAAAGTATCCCTAGGCTTCAATGGGCTACATAATATCCTTTCTAACATTCCTCAAAAACAGTGCTATCAAATTGCTCCATGAAAAGTTTCATGTACCTCTGTGAGATGAGTTCACAAATCACATGTCAGTTTCTCAGGAAGCTTCATTCCAGTTTCCATCTGAGGATATTTCTTTTTTTTGCTATGGACCATCATGCACTCCTAAATATCCCTTTGCAGTTTCCACAAAATCAGTGTTAGCAAATTGCTCCATGGAAAGCAAGGTGTAACTCCGTGAGATGAATTTACACATCACAAAGGAGTTATCAGAAACTTTCACTCCAGTTTTTACCTGAAGATATTTCCTTTTTCAACATTTGCCCCATTCGCTCCTGAATATCCCTTTGCATATTTCACGTAAACAGTGTTAACAAACAGCTCAATGGAAATAAAGATTTAACTCTGTGAGATGAATTCACCCATCACAAAGAGTCTCTCAGAAAGATTCTTTCTAGTTTTTATCAAAGGGTATCTCCTTTTACACCACAGGCTTCTCTGCATTCCAAATATTCCTTTGTAGATTCCACAAAAACAGGGTTACCACACTGCTCAATGAAGAGTTTGGTTTACTTCTGTGAGATGAATTCACGCATCACAAATGTATTTCTCTGAAAACCACTTTCTCGTTTTATATGTGCATATTTACTTTTCCACCATTAGACTCAATGCACTCCCCAATATCCCTTCTCAGACACCACAAAAACTGTGATGTCAAACTGCACAATCAACAAAATAGTTTATCTCTATGAGGTGAATACACACATGAGAAAACAACTTCTCAAAAACCTTCTCCCCAGTTTTTAACTGAATATTCTTCATTTTTCCACATTGGCTTCTCTGAGCTCCCGAAAATCCTCTTTCAGATTCCCCAATAACAGTGCAACCAATCTTTTCCATGAAAAGAATGGTGTAACTCTGTGAGATGAATTCACCCATCACAAAGCAGTTTCTCAGAAAGCTTCTTTCTAGTTTTTATGCCAGGATATTTCTTTTGTCACCATAGGCTTCAATGTGATCCAAAATATCCCTTCTCAGATTCC
Organism: Colobus angolensis palliatus; assembly: GCF_000951035.1. NCBI lineage: Eukaryota > Metazoa > Chordata > Mammalia > Primates > Cercopithecidae > Colobus > Colobus angolensis. The sequence continues at coordinate 354,882 of NW_012118277.1, read as the reverse complement.
CATAAACAGTGCTGCCAAACTGCTCCATGAAGAGAATCGTGTAACTCTGTGAGATGAACTCACAAA
>NW_012118277.1:338463-354766 GCF_000951035.1 Colobus angolensis palliatus | reverse complement strand
ATCCCTTCTCAGACACCACAAAAACTGTGATGTCAAACTGCACAATCAACAAAATAGTTTATCTCTATGAGGTGAATACACACATGAGAAAACAATTTCTCAAAAACCTTCTCCCCAGTTTTTAACTGAATATGCTTCTTTTTTCAACATTGGCTTCTCTGAGCTCCCGAAAATCCTCTTTCAGATTCCCCAATAACAGTGCAACCAACCTTTCCCATGAAAAGAATGGTGTAACTCTGTGAGATGAATTCACCCATCACAAAGCAGTTTCTCAGAAAGCTTCTTTCTAGTTTTTATCCAAGGATATTTCTTTTGTCACCATAGGCTTCAATGTGATCCAAAATATCCCTTCTCAGATTCCCATAAACAGTGCTGCCAAACTGCTCCATGAATAGAATCGTGTAACTCTGTGAGATGAATTCATAAATCACAAAACAATTTCTCAGGAAGATTCTTTCTTGTTTTTGTCTGAGGATAATTCCTTTGGCATCATAAGCTTCAAAGCGGTATGGAATATCCCATTGCAGATTCCAAGAAAACAGTGCTAGCAAACTGCTCAATGAAAAGAAAGGTGTAACTCTGTGAGATTAATTCACACATCACAGAGCAGTTGCTCAGAAAACTTTTTTCTAGTTCTTATCTGATGATATTTCCTTTTACACCACAGGCCTCCATGCACTCCGAAATATTCCTTTGCAGAATCCATGAAAACAGTGTTAGCAAATCACATCTGAAAATAAAGGCGTAACACTGTGACATGAATTCACACATCACAAAGAATTTTCACAGAAAGCTTCCTTGTAGTTTTTATCTGAAGATATTTCCTATGTCACATTAGGCTTCAATGCTATCCAAATTATCCCTTCTCAGATTCCCCAAAAACAGTGCTTTCAAACTAATCCATGAAAAGAATCCTATAACTCTGTGAAATGAATTCAGACAACACAAAGCAGTATCTCAGAAAGATTCCTTTTGTTTTTTATCTGAAGATATTTCCTTTGTCACCATATTCTTCAATGTACTCCCAAATATCCTATTGCAGGTTCCAACAAATCAGTGTTGTCAAACTGCTCAATGGAAAGAATGGTGTAACTCCTTGAGATGAATGCACACATCACAAAGCAGTTTCTCAGAAAACTTCTTTCTAGTTTTTATGTGAGGATATTTATTTCTTCACTATAGGCCTCAATGTGCTTCCAAATATTCCTTTGCATATTCCATGAAAAGAGTGTTACCAAAGTGCACCATGAAAAGAAAGGTGTAATTCTGTGAGATGAATTCACATATCACAAGAACTTTCTTAGAATACTTCTTTCTTGTTTTTATCTGAGTGTATTTCCTTAATCACCATAGGCTTCAAAGCAAACCAAAATATCTCTACTCACTTTACCCAAAAATAGTGCTACCAAAATGATAAATGAAAAGAATCAATGAACTCTATGAGATGAATTAACCCATCTCAAAGCAGGTTCTCAGAAAGCTTCTTTCTAATTTCTATATGAGGATATATCCTTTGTCACCAAATCAAAAGCACTTTCCCCCAAATATTCTTTCTAGCTTTTGTCTGAATATATTTACTTTTTCACAATAAGCTTCAATGTGCTTTGAAATATCCCATTGAATATTCCAAGAAAACTGTTAACCAACTGCTCAGTGAAAAAAACAGTGTAACTCTGAGCTGAATTCACACATTACAGAGCGGTTTCTCAGAAAGCTTCTCTATAGTTTGTATCTGAGGATATTTCCTTTTTCACTAGGGGCCTAATTGTGCTCCCAAATATCATTTTGCAGATTCCATGAAAACAGTGTTATCAAACTGCTCATTGAAAAGAATAGTGTAACTCTATGAGATGAATTCACTTATCACAAAGCAGTTTCTCAGAAAGCTTCTTTCTAGTTTTTATCTGAGGATATTTCCTTTGTCACCATAGGCTTCAATGCAATCCAATATATCCCTTCTTAGTTTGCCCAAAAACAGTGCTATGAAGCTGTTCCATGAAAAGAATGTCACTCCATGACGAGAATTCACTAATCACAAAGAAGTTTTTCAGAACGAATCCTTCTAGTTTTTCTCTGTGTATATTTCCTTTGTCACCATAAGCTTCAATGGACTCTTAATATCCCATTGTAGATTCCAACAAAGCAGTGCTGACAAAGTGCTCAATGAAAAGAATAGTGTAACTCTGTGAAGTGAATTCACACATCACAAGGCAGTATCTCAGAAAGCTTATTTCTAGTATTTATCTGAGGATATTTCCTTTTACAATGTAGGCCTCAAGGCACTCCCAAATATCCCTTCGTGGATTTCATCAAAACAGTGTTATCAAACAGCTCAATGGAAACAATGGTATAACCCTGTGACGTGAATTCACACATCAAAAAGCAGTTTCTCAGACAGATTCATTGTAGTTTTCATCTGTGGATATTTCCTTTTTCACTATAGGCACCAATGCACTCCCAAGTATCCCTTTGTATATTCCTCGAAAACAGTGTAAGCAAAATGCTCAATGAAAAGAACAGTGTAACTCTGTGAAGTGAATTCACACCTCACAAAGCAGTTTCTCATAAAGCATTTTTCTAAAGTTAATCCGAGGTTATTTCCTTTGTCACCATAGGCTTCAATGCAATCCAAAATATGCCTTCTCCAATTCCCCAAAAACAGAGCTACCAACCTGTTCCATGAAAAGAATCATGTAGTTTTGTGAGACGATTTCACACATCACAAAGAAGTTTCTCAGACAGCTTCCTCTAGTTTTTGTTTGAGGATGTTTCCTTTGTCACCATAGGTTTCCATTCAATCCAATGTATCCCTCCTCAGATTACCCAAAAACAGTGCTTCCAAACTGCTCCATGAAAAAAATCGTGTAACTCTGTGAGATGAATTCACAACTCACAAAGCAGTTTCTCAGAAAGCATCTTTCTAGTTTTTGTTTGAGGATATTTCCTTTGTCAACATAAGTTTCCACAGCTTCCGAAATATCACATTGCAGATTACAAGAAAACAGTGTTGGCAAACTGCTCAATGAGGAGACGAGTGTAACTCTGTGAGATGACTTCACATATCACAAAGCAGTTTCTCAGACAGTATATTTTTGGTTTTAATATGAGGATATATCCTTATTCACCATAGGCCTCAATGCACTCCCAAATAAACCTTTGCAGATTCCACAAAAGAGGGTTAGGAAACTGCTCCATGAAAAAAAGGTGTCACTATGTGAAATGAATTCACACATCCCAAAGAAGTTTCTCAGAAAGCTTCTTTAGTTTTTATCTATGTATATTTAATTAGTCAACATAGGTTTCAATGCAATCCAAACTATATCTTCTCAGTTTCCACAAAAAGAGTGCTACCAAATTACTGTATGAAAAGAATCGTGTATCTCTGAGAGATAAATTAACACATCACAACTGTTTTCTCAAAAAGTTTGCTTCAAGTTTTTTTTAATGAGGATATTTCCTTTCTCACCATAAGCTTCAATGCGCTCCAAAATATCCCATTGCAGACTCCAAGAAAATAGTGTTAGCAAACTGCTGAATGAAAAGAACAGTGTAAATCTCTGAGATGAATTCACACATCAAAAGCACTTTCTCAGAAAGATTATTTCTAGTTTTTATATGAGGCTATTTCCTTTTTCACCATAGGCATCAATGTGCTTCCAAATATCCCTTTTCTGATCCCACAAAAACTGTGTTAGCAAACTGCTCCATGAAAAGCGAGGTGTAACTCTGTGAGATTAATTAAAGCATCACATAGAAGGGTTTCAGAAAGCTTTTTTCTAATTTTTATCTTGTGATATATCCTTTATCACCTTAGGCTTCATTGGGATCCAAAATATCTCTTCTTGGATTCCCCAAAAACAGTGCTACCAAACTGTTCCATGAAAAGAATGGTGTAACTTGTGAGATGAACTCAGCATCACAAAGCAGTTTCTCGGAAAGATTCTTTCTAGTTTTTATCTGAGAATATTTCCTTCTTCATCATAAGCCTCAATGTGCTCCGAAATATCCCATTATAGATTCCATGATAACAGTGTTAGCAAACTGCTCCCTGTTAAGAAAGCTGTACTTCCATGAGGTGACTTCACACACCACAAAGGACTTTCTCAGAAAGCTTCTTTCTAGTTTTTATCTGAGGATATTTCCTTTATTACCATAGGCCTCAAGGCACTCTCAAATATCTCCTTGTAGATTACACGAAACCAGTGTTAGCAAACTGCTCCACAGAAAGACTGGTGTAAATCTGTGAGATGAACTCAGACATCACAAAGCAGTTTCTCAGAAATCTTCTATCTAGTTTTTATCTGAGGAGATTTCCTTTTCACCATATTTCTCACTGAGTTCCTGAATATCAAATTGCAGATTCCACGAAAAAAGTGTTAAAAAATTTCTCAATGAAAAGAAAGGTGTAAGTTTGTGAGATGAAATTACGCATCACAAAGCAGTTTCACAGAAGGCTTCTTTTTGGTTTTTATCTGGGGATATTTCCTTGTCACCAAAAGCTTCAATGCAATCCAAAATATTGTATTGCAGATTCCACGAAAACAGTGTTAGCAAACTGCTCAATGAAAAATACACTACAACTCTGTGAGATGAGTTCACTATTCAGAAAACAATTTCTCAGAAAGCTCTCTTTGGTTATATCTGAGGATATTTCCTTGGTCACCTTAGGCTTCAATGTGACCCAAAATATCCCTTCTCAGATTCCCCAAAAACAGTGCTACCAAACTGCTCCATGAAAGGAAAGTTGCAACTCTGTGAGATGAATTCACACATCAGAAACACTTTCTCAGAAAGCTTCTTTATAGTTTTTATCTGAGGATATTTCCTTTGTCAATATAAGCTGCAATGGGCTCCAAAACATCCCATTGTGGATTCCAAGAAAACAGTGTTAGCAAGCTACTCATAGAAAAGAACAGTGTAACTTGGTGGGATGAATTTCCACATCATGAAGCAGCTTCTTAGAAGGCTTCTTTTTGTTTTTTATCTGATGATATATCCTTTGTCACCAAAGGCTCCAATACGCTCCCATATATCCTATTGCAGATTCCACGAAAACAATGGTATTAAGCTGCTCATTGAAAAGAATGGTGCAACTCTGTGAGGTGAATTTACACATCACAAAGCAGTTTCTCAGAAAGCTGCTCTCTAGTTTTTATCTGGGGATATTTCCTGTTTCACTATAGGGCTCAATGTACTTCTAAATATCCCTTTGCAGATTCTACAAAAACAGTGTTACAAATTGTTACTTGAAAGAAAGTTGTAGGTCTGGGAGGTGAATTCACACAACACAAAGAACTTTCTCAGAAAGCTTCTTTCTAGTTTTTATCTGAGGATATTTCCTTTTTCACTATAGGAGTGAAGGCGTTCGCAAATATCCCTTTGCAGTTTCCACAAAAACAGTGTTAACAAACTGCTAAATGACAAAAAAGTGTAACTCTGTGAGATGAATTCACAAATTCAAAGCACTTTCTCAGAAAGCTTCTTACTAGTTTTTATCTGAGGATATTTCCTTTGTCACCATAAGCCTCAATGTGCTCCCAAATATCCATTTGTAGATTCCACAAAAAGAGTGTTACCAAAGTGCTCCATGAAAAGAAAGGTGTAAATCTGAGAGATGAATTCACACATCACATGGCTGTTTCTCGGAAAGCTTCTTTTCAGTTTTAGTGTGAGGGTATTTCCTTTGTCACCATAGACTTCAATGCACTCCACAATATCCTATTGCAGATTCTACAAAAACAATGTTACAAAAGAGCTTCAAGAAAATAATTGTGTTACTCTGTGAGATGAATTCACACATCACAAATAAGTTTTACATAAAGCTTCTTTGCAGTATTTTTCTAGGGATATTTCCTTTGTCACCCTGGGCTTCAATGCAATCCAAAATATCTCTTCTCAGATTCCACAAAAACAGTGCTACCAAACTGACTCATGAAAAGAGTGGTGGAACTCTGTGACATGAATTCACACATCACAAAGCTGTTTCTCAGAAAGATTCTTTCTTGTTTTTATATGGGGATATTATCTTCTTCACCATATTTCTGAATTCGATCCGGAATATCCCATCGCACATTCCATGAAAAAAGTGTTAGCAAACATCTCAATGAAAAGAACGGTGTATATCTGTGAGATGAATTCTCACATCACCAAGAATTTTATCAGAAAGTTTTCTTCCAGATTTTATCTGATGATATTACCATTGTCAATGAAGGCTTCAATGTGATTCAAAATATCCCTTCTCAGATTACCCAAAAACACTGCTACCAAACTGATCCTAGAAGAGGATCATGCAGCTGTGTGAGATGAATTAGCATATCAGAAAGCAGTTTCTCAGAAAGCTTCCTTCTAGTGTTTATATGAGGATAGTTCCTTTGTCACCATAAGCTTCAATGCACTCCGATGGATCACATTGCAGGTTCCAAGAAAACAGTGTTGGCCAACTGCTCAATATAAAAAACAGTGTAACTCAGTGAGATGAATTTACACATAACAAAGCACTTTCTCAGAAAGCTTTGTGAACACAGGCTTCAATGCACTGCCAAGTATCCCTTTGCATATTCTACGAAAAAGTGCGAGCAAACTGATCAATGAAAAGAACATTGCAACTCGGTGAGATGAATTCACATATCACAAAACAGTTTCTCAGAAAGATTCTTTCTAGCTTTTATCTCAGGATATTCTCTTTTTCACCACAGGCTTCAATGCACTCCCAAATATCCTTTTGCAGATTCCATAAAAGCAGAGTTAGCAAAATGCTCCATGAAAAGAAAGGTGTAAATCTGTGAGATGAATTCACACATTACAAAGAAGTGTCTCAGAAAGTTTCTTTCTATGGTTTATCTGAGGATATATCCTTAGTCGCCATAGACTTCAATGCAATCCAAAAATGCCTTCTCAGTTTCCCCAAAACAGTGCTACCAGACTGCTACATGAATAGAATCGTGTAACTTTGTGAGATGAATTAACACATCACAAAGCAGTTTCTCAGAATGCTTATTTCTAGTTTTTATTTGAGGATATGTCCTTTGTCACCATAAACTTCAAGGCGCTCTGAAATATCCCATTGCAGATTCTAAGAAAACAGTGCTAGCAAACTGCTCAATGAAAAGAAAAGCGTAACTCTGTGGGGCAAATTCACACATCACCAAGAATTTTCTTAGGAAGGTTCTTTCTAGTATTTATCTGAGGATATTTTACTTTTCCCTATACGCCTCAATGGGCTCCCAAATATACCTTTGCAGATTTCATGAAAAGAGTGCTAGCAAGATGCTCCATGAAAAGAAAGGTGTCACTCTGCAAGATGAATTCACACATCACAAATTAGCTTCACAGAAAGCTTCTTTCTTATTTTCATATGAGGTTATTTCCCTGTTATCATAAACTTCATTGCACTCCAAAATATCCAATTACAGATTCCAAGAAAGCAGTATTAGTAAACTACTCAATGAAAAGAACAGTGTAACTCTGTGAGATGAATTCAAACATCACAATGCAGTTTCTCAGAAAGCTTCCCTGTAATCATTATCCGAGTATATTTCCTTTGTCACCATATGCTTCAATGAAATCCCTTCTCAGATTCTCCAAAAACAGTGTTGTAAATTTGCTCCATAAAAAGATATACCTCCTTGAGTTGAATTCACACATCAGAAACAAGTTTCTCAGAAAGTTTCTTGCTAGCTTTTATCTGAGGATATATCCTAAGTCACCACAGGCATCAATGTGATCCAAAATATCCCTTCTCAGATTCCCCAAAAACAGTACTACCAAGCTGCTCCAAGAAATGAATCGGGAACTCTGTGAGATGAATCAGCACATCACAAGGCTATTCCTGTGAATGCTTCTTTCTATTTTTCTTATGAGGATATTTCCTTTGTCTACTTAAGCTACAATGCGCTCTGAAATACCCCATTGCAGATTTCAAGAAAACAGTGTTAGCAAACTTCTCAATGAAAAGATCAGTGTAACTGTTAGGTGAATTCACGCATCACAAACAGTTTCTCTGAAAGCTTCTTTCTAGTTTTTATCTGAGGATATTTCCCTTTTCACTATATGCCTCAATATACTCCCAAATATCCCTTTGCAGATTCCATGAAAACAACATCATCAAGATGCTCCATAAAAAGAAAGGTGTAACTCAGTGTCATGATTTCACACATCACAAAGAACTTTCTCAGAAAGCCTCTTTCTAATTTTTATCTGAGGATATTTCCTTTGTAACCATAGGCTTCAATGTGATCTAAAATATTCCTTCTCAGATCCCTGAAAATCTGTGCTACTAAACTGATCAATGAAAGGAATCATGTAACTCTGTGAGATGAATTAGCACATCATAAACCAGTTACTCAGAAAACTTCCTTCTCAATTTATCTGAGGATATTTCCTTTATCACCAAGTCCTCAAGGAACCTAAAAATATCCCTATGCAGATTCCACAAAGAGAGTGTTTACAAACTACTCCATGAAAAGGAAGATGTAACTCTGTGAGAAGAATTCACACATAACAAATAACTTTCTCAGACACCTTCCCTCCAGTTTTTAACTGAGGATATTTCCTTTGTCACCATAGACTTCAATGTAATCCAATATATCCCTTCTCATATTCCCCAAAAACAATTCTACCAAACTGGTCCATGAAAAGAGTCATGTAACTCTGTTAGATGAAGTAATATGTAACAAAACAGTGTCTCAGAAAGCTTCTTTCCAGTTTTTCTCTGAGGATATTTCCTTTGTCACCATAGGATTCAATGTGCTCTGAAATATCCTATTGCAGAGTCCACGAAAACAGTGTTATCACACTTCTCAGTGAAAAGAACAGTGTAACTCTGTGGGATGAATTCACACAACACAAAGCAGTTTCTCAGAAAGCTTCTTTCTAGTTTTTATCTGAAGTTATTTCCTTTATCACCATACGCCTCAAAGCATTCCAAAATATCCCTTTGCAGATTCCAAAGAAACAGTGCTAGCACATTGCTCCATGAAAAGAAATATGTACATCTGTGAGATGAATTCATGCATTACAAAGAACTTTCTCAGAAAGCTTCTGTCTAGTTTTTATGTCAGAATATTCTCCTTTTCACTATAGGCCTCAATGAGCTCCCAAATATCCCTGTGCAGATTCCATGAAAACTGTTAGCAAACTCCTCCAAGAAAAGAATGCTGTAACTCTGTGAGATGAATTGACACATCACAAAATAGTATCTAAGAAACCTTGTTTCTAGTTTTTATATGACAATATTTCCTTTGTCATCTTAGGCCTTATAGCACTCCCAAATTTCCCTTTGGAGATTCCACGAAAACAGTGTATGCAAATTCTCCATGAAAAGAAAGATAAACCTCTATGAGATTAATTCACACATCTCAAGGAACTTCCTCAGAAACCTTCTTTCTACTTTTTATCTGAGGTTACTTATTTTGTCACCAGAGACTTCATTGTGATCCAAAATATCCTTTCTCTAAGTCCCCATAAACAGTGCTACCAAACTGCTCCATGAAAAGAACCATGTAACTCAGTGAGATGAATTCAAAAATCACAAAGTAGTTTCTCAGAAACCTCTTTCTTGTTTTTGTCTGAGGATATTTGCTTTGCCACTATAAGCTTCAATGCATTCTGAAATATCCCATTGCAAATTCCCAGAAAACAATGTTGGTAAACTGCTCAATGAAAAAGCAGTGTAACTGAGTGGGATGAACTCACCCATCACAAAGAAGTTTCTCAGAAAGCTTCTTTGTAATTTTTATATGTGGATATTTCCTTTTAAACCATAGGCTTCAATGTGCTCCAAAATATCCCTTCTCAGACACCACAAAACAGTGATGCTAAAATACTCCCTGAATAGAAATGATTAGCTCTATAAGATGAATGCACAAATCACAAGGGATTTTCTCTGAAAGCTTCTTTCCAGTGTTTATCTCGATAATTTTCTTTTTTCACCTTAGGCCTCTACGTGCTCCCAAAATATCCCATTACTGATTCCTCAAAAACAGCATTAACAAACTGCTGAATGAGAAGAAAGATTTAACTCTGTGAGATGAACCCACCCAACTAAAAACTGTCAGAAAGCTTCTCTCTAGTTTTTATCTGAGGATATTTTCTTTTTCACCTTAGGCTTCTCTGTGCTCTGAATATTCCTTTGTAGATTCCAAAAAGTCAGGGACAACAAACTGCTCAATGAAAAGACTGGTTTACCTCTGGGAGAAGAATTTATGAATCACAAAGCAATTTCTCAGAAAGCTCCTTTCTAGCTTTCCTCTGTGCAGTATATTTATGTTTCCTCCATCAGCCTCAATATGTTCCCAAATGTCCCTTCTCAGACACCACAAAACCAGTGATGCCAAACTTCTCAATCAACAAAATGGATTATCTCCCTGAGTTGAATACACACATCACAAAACAGTTTCTCATAAACCTTCTCACCAGTTTTTATCTGAAGATATTTCCTTTTTCAACAGCAGCCTCTATGAGCTCCCAAATATCCCTTTGCAGATTCCCCAAAAACAGTGCTACCAAACTGCTCAATGAAAAGGAAGGTGTAACTCTGTCAGATGAATTCACCAATCAGAAAGCAGTTTCTCATAAAGCTTCTTTCTTGTTTCTATCTGAGGATGTTTCTCTTTTCACCATAGGCCTCCAGGCGCTCCCAAATTTCCCTTTGCAAGTTCCAGAAAAGCAGTTTTAGCAAACTGCTCCATGAAAAGAAAGGTGTAACTCAGTGTGATGAACTCACACATCACAAAGAACTTTCTCAGAAGGCGTCTCTCTAGTTTTTATCCGAGTATATTTCCTTAGTCATCAAAGGCTACAATGTGATCCAAAATATCCCTTCTCAGATTCCCGAAAAACAGTGCTACCAAACTGGTCCATGAAAAGGTTTGTGTAACTGTGAGATGAATTAACACATCAAAAGCAGTTTCTCAGAGAACTTCTTTCCAGTTTTTATAGAAAGATATTTCCTTTATCACCATAAGCTTCAATTCGCTCCTAAATATCCCATTGCAGATTGCAAGAAAACAGTGTTAGCAAACTACTTAATGAAAAGAAGAGTGTAACTCCGTGAGATGAATTTACACATCAGAAAGCAATTTCTGAGAAAGCTTCTTTCTAGTTTTTATGTAAGGATATTTCCGTTTTCACTATTAGTATCAAAGGGCTCACAAATATCCCCTTGCAGATTCCAAGAAAAACAGTGTTAGCACACTGCTACATGAAAAGAAAAGTACAACTCTGAGATGAATTCACAAATCACAAAGCAGTTTCTCAGAAAGCTTATTTTTGGACTTTTATCTGAGGATATTTCCTTTGTCACCATAGGCTTCAATGCACTCTGAAATATCCTATTGCAGATTACATGAAAATGGTGTTATCAAACTGCTCAATGAAAAGAATGATGAAACTCTGTAGGATGAATTCACACACCACAAGGCTACTTTTCAGAACGCTTCTTTCTAGCTTTTTCCTGAGAATATTCCGTTTGTCACCATAGGGTTCAATGTGATTCAATATCCCTTCTCAGATTCCCCAAAGACAGTGCTACCAAGCAGCTCCATGAAGCGAATGGTGTAATGGTGAGATGAATTCACACATCACAAAACTGTTTCTCAGAAATCTTCTTTTCCATTTTTATATGTGGATATTTCATTTTGAACAACAGGCTTCAATGTGATCCCAAATATTCCTTCTCAGACACCACAAAAACAGTGATGCCAAAGGGCTCACTAGGCAGATATGTTTAGCTCTATGAGATGAATACACACATCACAAAGGAGTTTCTCAGAAAGCTTCTCTCTAGGTTTTACGTGAAGATGTTTCATTTTTTGCCATTGGTCTCTCTGCACTCCCGAATATCCCTTTGCAGATTCCAGATAAACGGTGTAACCAAACTGCTCAATGAAAAGAAAGGTGTAACACTGTGAGATGAATTCACCCATCACCTGGCCATTTCTCAAAAAGCTTCTTTCTAGTTTTTATATGTGGATATTTCCTTTTAAACCACAGTCTTCAATGTGCTCCCAAATATCCCTTCTCAGACACCACAAAAATGGTGATGCCAAAGTGCTCCCTCAAGAGAAATGTTTAGCTCCATTAAATAAATACACACATCACAAAGAGTTTATCAGAAAGCTTCTCAAGGCCTCAAGGCCCTCCCAAATATCCCTTTGCAAATTCCAGGAAAGCAGTTTTAGCAAACTGCTCCATGAAAAGAAAGGTGTAACTCTGAGAGTTGAATTCACACACCTCAAAGAACTTTCTCAGAAAATTTCCTTCTAGTTTTTATCTGAGGATATTTCCTTTTTCACCATATTTTCCAATGCGATTCAAACAATCCCTTCTCAGATTCCCCAAATACAGCACAACCAAACTGTTCCATGAAAAGCATGGTGTAACTCTGTGAGATGAATTCACAAATCACAAAGCGGTTTCTCAGAAATCTTCTTTCTAGTTTTTGTCTAAGGATATTTCCTTTGTCACCCTAAGGTTCAATGCTCTCCAAAAAATCCCATTGCAGATTCCAAGAAAACAATGTTAGGAAACTGCTCAATGAAAAGAACAGTGTAGTTCTGTGAGTTAAATTCACACATCATAAAGTAGTTTCTCTGAAATCTTATTTTTGGTATTTCAATGAGGATTTTTCCTTTGTCACCACAAGCTTCAATGCTTTCTGAAATGTTAGATTGCAGATTCCAAAAAAACAGAGTAAGCAAACTGCTCAATGCAAAGAACAGTGTAACTCTGTTAGATGAATTCACGCATCACAAAGCAGTTTCTCAGAGCACTACTTTCAAGTTTTTATCTGAGGATACTCCCTTTTTCAAAATTGGCCTCAAGACACTGCAAAATATCCCTTTGCATATTCCAGGAAAACAGCGTTAGCAAACTGCTCCATAAAAGGAAAAGTGTAACTCTGTGAAATGAATTCACATATCACAAAGAACATTTTCAGAAAGCTTCTTTCTTCTTTTTATCTGAAGATATTTCCTTTGTCGCCAAAGGCCTCAATGTGATCCAAAATATCCCTTCTCAGAAACCCCAAAAGCAATGCTATCAAACTGCTCTATGAAAAGAATCGTGTAACTCTGTGAGATGAATTCACAAATCACAAAGCAATTTTCCTTTTTTACCATAGGCCTCAATGATCTCGCAAATATCCCTTTGCAGAGTCCACGAAAACAGTGTCACCAAACTGCTCCATGATAACAACAGTGTAAGTCTGCGAGATTAATTAGCACATCACAATACGGTTTCTCAGAAAGCCTCTTTTTGGTTTTTTGTCTGACAATATTTCGTTTAACACCATAGGCTTCAATGTGCTCCCAAATATCCTATTACAGATTCCACAAGAACAGTGTTAGCAACCTGTTCCAAGGAAAGAATCCTGTAACTCTGTGAGATGAATTCACACATCACAAAGAAGTTCCTTAGAAAGCTTCGTTTTACTTTTTATCTGAGTATATTTGCTTTGTCAACCTAGGATTCAATGCGATCCAAAATATCCATTCTCAAACCCCCAAAAAACAGTGCTACCAACCTGCTCTACAAAAAGAATGGTGTAACACTGTCACAAGAATTTACACATCCAAAAACTGTTTCACAGATTGCTTCTTTCTAGTTTTCATCTGATGATACTTCCATTTTCACCATATTCCTCAATGCACTCCTGAATATCCAATTGCAGATTAAACGAAAAAGTGTTAAAAAATTTCTCAATGAAAAGAACTTTGTAACTCTGTGAGATGAATTCACGCATCACAAAATAGTTTCACAGTAAGCTTGTTTTTGGTTTTTACCTGAGGATATTTCCTTTGTCAACATAGACTTCAATAATGAGGTCTTCAGTGATGAAAACAGTGATGCCAAAGTGCTCCCACAATAGAAACGTTTAGATCTATGAAATGAATGCACACATCAGAAAGGAGATTCTCAGAAAGCTTCTCTCTAGTTTTTACCTGAAGATATTTCCTTTTCACCATTGGACTGTATGAACTTCCAAGTATCCTTTTGCAGATTCCCCAAGAAGAATGTTACCAAACTGCTCCATGAAAAGAAATAGGTAATTCTGTGAGATGAATTCACTCACCATGAAGACGTTTCTCAGAAACCTTCTTTCTAGTTATTATCTGAGGATATTTCCTTTGAAACCATAGACTTCAATGCACTCTGAAATATCAGATTGCAGATTCCAAGAAAACAGTGTAAGCAAACTGCTCAATTCAAAGAACAGTGTAACTCTCTGAGATGAATTTACCCATCACAAAGGAGTTTATCAGAAAGCTTCTTTCTAATTTTTATCTGAGGATATTTCCTTTTCCTATTTAGGCCTCAAGGAGCTCCTAAATATCCCCTAAAAATTCCAGGAAAACACTGTTAGAAATCTTCTCCATGAAAAGAAAGGTGTAACTCTGTGAGATGAATTCACACAACATGAAGACAATTCTCAGAACAATTCTTTCTAGTTTTTAACTGAGGATATTTCCTTGGTCACCAGAGACTTCATTGCTATCCAAAATATCCCTTCTCAATTCTTCCAAAACAGTGATACCAAACTGCTCCATGAAAAGAAAGGTGTAACTCTGTCAGATAAATTCACACATCACAAAGAACTTTCTCAGAAAGCCTCTTTCTAGCTTTTATCTGAGGATATTTTCTTTGCCACCATTGGCTTCAAAGTGATCCAAAATATCCCTTCTCAGATTCCACAAAAACAGTGCTAACAAACTGATCCATGAAAAGCATTGTGCAATGCTGTGAGATGAATTAACACGTCACAAAGCAGTATATCAGAAAGCCTCTTTCTAGTTTTTATATGAGGATAGTTCCAATGTCACCAGAGGCTTCAATGCGATCTGAAATATCACGTAGCAGATTGCAAGAAAAGAGTGTTAGCAAACTCCTCAATGAAAAGAAGTTTAACTCTGTGATATGAATTCACACATCACTAAGGAGTTTCACAGAAGGCTTCTTCCTAATTTTAATCTGAGGATATTTCCTTTTCACTGTAGATTTCAATGCAATTCAAAATATACCTTCACAGACCCCCAAAAACAGTGCTACCAAATAACTCCATAAAAACTGTGGTGTAACTCTGAGAGATGAATTCACACATCTCAAAGCTGTTTTTCAGAAAGCTTCTTACTAGTTTTTCACAGAGTTTCTATCCTTTTTCACCGTAATCCTCAATGCACTATGGAATAACCCAATGCATTTTCCACGAAAAAAATGTTGGCAAAATTCTCAAAGAAAACAAAAGTGTAACTCTGTGAGGTGAATTCACACATCCCAAAGCAGTTTCACAGAAAACTTCTTTTAGGTTTTTGTCTGACTATTATTCCTTTGTCACTATAGGCTTCAATGTACTCCCAAATATCCTAATTCAGATTCCATGAAAACAGTGTTATCAAGCTGCTCAATGAAAATAAAGGTGTGTCTTTGTAAGATGAATTCACACATCACAAAGTAGTTTCTCAGAAAGCTTCTTTCTATTTGTTATCTGAGGATATTTCCTTGTTTATTATAGGCCTCAATGCACTCCCAAATATCCCTTTGCAGATTCCATGACAATGGTGTTGGCAAGTTGCTCCATAAAAAGAAAGGTGTCAATTTGTGAGATGAATTCAAACACCTCAAAGAACTTTCTCAGAAAAATTCTTTCAATTTTTTAACTGAGGTTATTTCCTTTGACACCATAGGCTTCAATGTGACCCAAAATATCCCTTCTCAGATTCCCCAAAAACAGTGCTACCAAACTGAACTATGATAATAATCGTGTAACTCTGGGAATTGAATTAACACATCACAACGCGGTTTCCCAAAAAGCTTTCTTCCAGTTTTTATATGAGGATAATTCTTTTCTCACCCTAAGTTTCAATGCGCTCCAAAATATCCCACTACAGATTCCAAGAAAGCACTGTTGGCAAACTTCTCAATAAAAAGAGCAGTGTAACTCTGTAAGATGAATTCACACATCCTGAAGCAGTTTATCAGAAAGTTTCTCTATAGTTTTTGTCTGAGGGTATTTCTTTTTTCACCATAGGCTTCAATTCGCACCCAAGTATCCCTTCGGAGATTCCATGAAAAGTGTTAGCAAACTGTTCCGTGAAAAGAAAGGTGTACCTCAGTGAGATGAATCCACACATCACAGAAATCATTCTCAGAAAGCTTCTTTCTAGTTTTTATATGAGGATATTTCATTTGTCATCATACACTTCAATGCGAACCATGTATCACTTCTCAGATTCCCCAAAAACAGTGCTACCAAACTGATCCATGAAAAGAATTGTGCAACTCTGTGAGAAATTCACACATCACAAAG
>NW_012118277.1:324222-338413 GCF_000951035.1 Colobus angolensis palliatus | reverse complement strand
TCAATGAGAAAGAATTGTGCAACTCTGTGAGAAATTCACACATCACAAAGAAGTTTCTCAGAAATCTTCTTTTTGCTTGTTGTCTGAGGATATTTCATTTATCACTATATGATTCAAACCACTCCCAAATATCCTAAAGCAGATTCCATGAAAATAATGTTAGGAATCTGCTCCAAGAAAGGAATCGTCTAACTCTTTGAGATGAATTCACACATCACAAAATAGTTTCTCAGAAAGCTTCTTTCCACTTTTTATGTGAGGATATTTCCTTTTTCACCATATGCTTCAATCTGATACAAAATATCTCTTATCAGATTCCACAAAAACAGTGCTACCAACATACTGCATGAAAAGAGTGGTGTAACTTTGTCAGATAAATTCACACATCACAAATCTGTTTCTCAGAAAAATTCCTTTTAGTTTTTATCTGAAGATATTTCTTTTCCACCACATTCTCCAATGTGCTTCAGAATATCGCATTGCAGATTCCATGAGTAAAGTGTTAGCAAACCTCTCAATGAAAAGAATGGTGTAACGCAGTGAGATGAATTCACACATCACAAGGAGCTTTCTCAGAACGCTTCCTTTTGGCTTTTATCTGAGGATATTTCCTTTGTGACCATAGGCTTCAACGTGCTCCCAAATATCCTATTGTATATTCCACAAAAACAGTGTTATCAAATTGCTTAATGAAAAGTACAGTGCAATTCTGTAAGATGAATTCACACATCACAAAGTAGTTTCTCAGAAAGCTTCTTTCTAGTTTTTATCTGAGGGTAATAGCTTTCTCACTAGAGGTCTAAATTCACTCCCAAATATCCCTTTGAAGATTCCACGAAAACCGTGTTAACACACTGCTCCATTAAAAGAAAGCTGCGACTCTGTGGGATGAATTCACACATCACAAGGAAATTTCTCAGAAAGCTACTTTTTAGTTTATATCTCAGGATATTTCTTCTGTCTCCATAGGCTTCAATGTGATACAAAATATCCCTTCTCAGATTCCCCATAAACAATGCTATCAAACTGATCCATGAAAAGAAAAATATAACTCTGTGAGATGAATTAACACATCACAAAGTCATTTCTCACAAAGCTTCTTTCTAGTTTTTTTCTTAGTATGTTTTCTTGTTCACCATAGGCCTCAAAGCACTCATGAATATCCCTTTACAGATTCCATGAAAATACTGTTAGCAAGCTGCTCCGTGAAAACAAAGGTGAAAGTCTGTGAGATGAATTCAAACATCACAAAGGCGTTCCTCAGAAATCTTTTCGGTTTTTCTGTAAGGTTATTTGCTTTGTCACCATAGGCTTCAATGTGTTCCCAAATATCCTATTGCAGACTCCACGAAAACAGTGTTAGCACACTGCTGAAAAAAAGAATCATGTAACACTGTGAGGTGAATTCACATATCACAAATAAATTTCTCAGAAAACTTCTTTCTAGTTTCTATCTGAGGGTATTCCCTTTGTAAACATAGGCTTCAATGCAATCCAAATATATCCTTCTCAGATTCCCCAAAAACAGTGTTACTGAATGCTCCATGAAAAGGGTTGTGTAAATCTGTGAGATGAATTCACACATCACAAAGCAGTTGCTGTGAAAGCTTTTTTCTAGTTTTTATCTGAGGATATTTACTTTGTAAGCATTGGCCAGAACTTGCTTTCAAATATCCCTTTGTAGATGCATGAAAACCGTGTTAGCAAACTGCTCCATGAAAGAAAGTTTTTACTGTGTGAGATGAATACACACATCACAAAGAAGTTTCTCAGAAAGCTTCTTTCTAATTTTTATATGTGAATATTTCCCTTTTCACCATACTCTTTAATGCCATCCAAATATCCCTTCTCAGATTCCCCAAAAACAGTGTTACCAAACTGCCCCATGAAAAGAATGGTGTAACTATGTGAGAAAAATTCATATATCACAAAGCTGTTTGTCATAAAGCTTCTTTCTAGTTTTTATCTGAGGATACTTTCCTTTTCACCACAGGCCTCAACACGCTCCCAAATATCCCTTCACAGATTCCATGAAAACAGTGTTAGCAAACTGCTCCATGAAAGGAAAGATGTAACTGCTTAATATCAATTCACACATTACAAGGAACTTTCTCAGAAAACTTCTTTGTAGTTTTTATATGAGGACATTTCCCTTGTCACCATGAACTTCAATGTGTTCTGAAATATCCCATTGCAGATTCCAAGAAAATAGTGTAAGTAAACTGATCATTGAAAAGAACACTGTTACTCTGTGAGATGAATTCACCAATCACAAAGCAGTTTCTCAGAAAACTTCTTTTTGGTTTTTATCTGAGGATATTTCTTTTGTCACCATAGGCTTCAATACCCTACCAAATATTCTGTTGCAGATTCCATGAAAACAGTGTTAGCAAACTGCTCCATGAAAAGAAAGATGTTACTCTGTGAGATGAATACACACATAACAGAGTTGTTTCTCAGAAACCTTTCTGGTTTTTATCTAAGGGTATTTCCTTTTTAATGATAATTCTCAACTTGCTCCCAAATATCACTTTGTAGATTCCAGGAAAACACAGTGAACAAATGCTAGATGAAAAGAAACGTGTTCCTCTGTGAGATGAATACAAACATCACAAATAAGTTCCTCAGAAATCTTCTTTCTAGTTTTTATCTGATTATATTTCCTTTGTCAGCATAGGCATTAATGCAATCCAAAATATCCCTTCTCCGATTCCCCAAAAACAGTGCTATGAAACTGTTCCATGAAGAGGATCATGTAACTCTGTGAGACAAATTCACAAATCACAAAGTAGTTTATCAGAAAGTTTCTTTCTAGTTTTGGTCTGAGGATATTTCCTTTTTCCCCATAGGCCTCAATGCACTGACAAATATCTCTTTGCACATTCCATGAACATAGTGTTAGCAAACTACTCCATGAACAGTAAGGTGTCAATTTATGAGATGAATTCACACATCACAAACAGCTTCTCAGAGAGCTTCTTTTCGGTTTTTGTCTGAGAATATTTCCTTTGTCACCATAGGCTTCAATGCACTCCCAAATATCCTTTTGCAGATTCCTCAAAAACAGTGCTACCATACTGCTCCATGAAGGGAATGGTTTAACTCTGTGAAATCACACAGTGGTTAATCAGAAAGCTTCTTTATAGTTGTTATATGAGCCTATTTCCTTTTCCACCATAGGCTTCAAGGTGGTCCAAAACATCCCTTTTCAGATATCACACAAACAGGGATGTCGAAGTACTCCCTTAACAGAAACGTTAACTCCATGAGATGAATACCCACAGCACAAAGGGGTTTCTCAGAAAGCTTCTCTCCAGTTTTTACCTGAAGTTATTTCCTTTTTCACCATTGGACGCTATATGCTCCCGAATATCCCTTTGCAGATTCCCCAAAGCAGTGTTACCAAACTGCTCAAAGAAAAGAAAGCTGTAACTCTGTGAAATGAATTCACCCATCACAAAGCAGTTTCTCAGAAAGCTTCTTTCTAGCTTAAATCTAATGATATTTCCTTTTTTACCATAATCTTCAATGTGCTCCCATGTATCTCTTCTCAGATACCACAAAAACAGTCATGTCAGAATGCTCAATCAACAAAATGGCTAAATTATTTGAGATGAATACACACATCACAAAAATATTTCTCAGAAATTTCTGTCCAGTTTTTATCAGAAGTTATTTCCTTTTTCTCCATAGGGCTCAAGGAGCTCCCAAACACCACTTTGCAGATTTCACAAAAACAGTGCTACCAATGTGCTCAAAGAAAACAAAAGTGTAACTCAGTGTGATGAATTCACCCATCACACAAAATTTCACAGAAAGCTTCTATCTAGTTTTTATCTCACGGTATTTCCTTTTACACCATCGGGTTCATGTGCTCCAAAATATCCCCTCGAAGACAGCACAAAAACAGTGTTACCAAACTCATCCATGAAAAGAATCATGTAACTCTGTGAGATGAATTAACACCTCACAAAACTGTTTCTCAAATAGCTTCTTTCTAGATTTTATATGAGGATATTTCATTTGTCAACATAAGCTTGAATGTACCCTGAAATATCCCATTTCAGATTCCAAGAAAAGAGTGTTAACAAACTTCTCAATGAAAAGAACAGTGTAACTCTGTGAGATGAATTCACACATCACAGAGAACTTTCTCAGAGAGATTTTTTCTAGTTTTTTTCAAAGAATATATCCTTTGTCACCACAGACTTGAATGCAATCCATAATATCCATTCTCAGGTTCCCCAAAAACAGTGCTACCAAACTTATCCATGAAAAAAACCATGTAACTCTGTGAGTTGAATTAACAATCACAAAGATGTTTCTCAGAAAGCTTCTTTTTACTTTTTCTATGAGGATATTTCCTATGTCACCCAACGCTTCAATGCACTCCAAAATATCCCTTTGCATGTTGAAAGAAAACAGTGTTAGCAAACCGCTCCATGGAAAGAACAATGTAACACTGTGAGATGAATTCACACATGAAAAGCCAGTTTCTCAGAAAGCGTCTTTCTACTTTTTATTTGAGGATATTTCCTTTTTCACCGTAGGCCTCAGTGTGCTCCCAATTATCACTTTGCTGATTCAGTGAAAAGAGTGTTAGTAAACTGCTCCATGGAAAGAAAGATGTAACTCTGTGTGATGAATTCACACATCACAAAGAAGTTTCTGAGAAAGCTTCTTTCTAGTTTTTATCTGAGGATATTTCCTTTGTCACCTTAGACTTCAATGTGATCCCATATATCCCTTCATAGAATCCCCAAAAACAGTGCTACCAAGTTGCTGCATGAACAGAAAGGTGTAACTTTGTGACGTGAAATAACACACCACAAAGCAGTTTCTCAGAAAGCTTGTGTCTAGTTTTTGCATCAGGATATTTCCTTTGTCAGCATGAAGTTCAATGCTCTCCAAAATATGCCATTGCATATTCCAACAAAAGAGTGTTAGCAAACCGCTCAATAAAAAAACAGTGATATTTCCTTTTTCACCATACGCTTAAATGAGCTCCCAAATATCCTATAGCAGATCCCACATAAACAGTGTTATCAAGCTGCTCTATAAAAAGAATGCTGTAACTCTGTGACAAAGGAAATATACTACTTCCAATGTGATCCAAAATATCAAATACTTTCAAAAACTACTTTCAATGCAATCCAAAATATGCCTTCACAGATTCCCCAAAAACAGTGTTACCAAATGATCCATAAAAAGAATCGTGTAACACTGTAAGGTGAGTTAACACATCACAAACTCATTTCTCAGAATGCTTCTTTCTCGTTTTCATCTGAGAATATTTACTTTTTCGCTCTAGGCCTCAATGCACTCACAAATATCCCTTTGCACATTCCATGAAAACAGTTTTAGAAAACTAACCCATGTAAAGAAAGGTGTATCTCTGTGAGATGAATTCACACGTCACAAAGCCATTGATCAGAAAGCGTCTTTTTGGTTTGTATTAGAGGATACTTACTTTGTCACCATAGGCTTCAATGCACTACCAAATATCCTATTGTAGATTCCACAAAAACATTGTTATCAAGCTGCTCAATGTAAAGAATGGTGTGATTATGTGAGATAAATTCACACATCACAAGGCAGTTTCTCACAAAGCTTCTTTCTTGCTTTTCTTCTGATGATATTTCATTTTTCATGATAGGCCTCAAAGCACTCCCAAATATTCCTATGCAGATTCCACGAAAACAATGTTAGCAAGCTGATACATGAAAAGAAATGTGTAACTTGGTGGGAGGAATTCACACATCACAAACCAGTTTCTCAGAATGATTCTTTCTAGTTGTTATCTGAGGATATTTCCTTGGTCACCATAGGCTTTAATGCACTCCCAAATATCCTATTGCAGATTCCATGTAAACAGTGTTAACACACTCTTACAAGAAAAGAACAGTGAAACTCTGTGAGATGAATTCACACATCACAAAGTAGTTTCTCAGAATGATTCTTTCTAGTTGTTATTGAGGATATTTCTTTTTTGATTATAGGCCTCAATGCTCTTCCAAATATCCCTTTGCAGATTCCTTGAAGATAGTGTTAGGAAACTGTTCCATGAAAAGAAACTTGTAAATATGTGAGATGAATTCAAACATCACAAGGAACTCTCTCATAAAGCTTCCTTCTAGCTTTTATCTGAGGATATTTATTTGTCACCATAGTCTTCAATGTGATCAAAAATATCCCTTCACAGATTCCCCAAAAACAGTGCTACCAATCTTTCCATGAAAATAATCCTGTAATGCTCTGAGATGACGTGACAAATTACAAAACAGTTTCTCAGAAAGCTTCTTTCTAGTTTCTGTATGAGGATATTTTCTTTGTCAGCATAAGCTGCCATGAGCTCCAAAATATCCCATTGGATATTCCAAGAAAACAGTGTTAGCAAACTTACCCATAAATGGAACAGTGTAACTCTGTGAGATGAATTCACACATCACAAAGCAGTTTCTCAGAATGCTTCTTTCTAGATTTTTTCTGAGGTTATTTCCTTTTTAACCATAGGCCTCAATGCACTCCCAAATATCCCTTTGCAGATTCCACAGAAGGAGTGATAGGAAACTGCTCAATGAAAACAACAATGTAACACAGTGAGATGAATTCACAGAAAGCTTCTTTATCAGAAGTCTTCTTTCTAGGTTTTATCTGAAGATATTTCCTAGGACTCAATGCACTCACAA
Organism: Colobus angolensis palliatus; assembly: GCF_000951035.1. NCBI lineage: Eukaryota > Metazoa > Chordata > Mammalia > Primates > Cercopithecidae > Colobus > Colobus angolensis. The sequence goes on along the minus strand of NW_012118277.1, from coordinate 331,724 downwards.
ATATCCCCTTGCAGATTCCATGAAAAACAGTATAAGGAAACTCCTCCATGAATAGAAAGGTTCAACTCTGTGAGATGAATTCACACATCACAAAGAATGTTCTCAGACAGCTTCTTTTTGGTTTTTTTTCTGAGGATATTTCCGTTGTCACCACAGGATTTAATGTCGTCAAAAATATCCCTTATCGGATTCCCCAAAAAGAATGCTACCAATCTGATATATGAAGAGAATTGTGTAACTCTGTGAGATGAATTAACACATTAAAAAGCAGACTCTCAATATGCTTCTTTCTGGTTTTTATATGAGGATATTTCCTTTCTCACCATAAGCTTCAATATGCTCAGAAATATCCCATTGCAGAATCCAAGAAAAGAGTGTTAGCAAACTACTAAATGAAAAGAACAGTGTAACTCTGTGAGGCGATTCACACATCACAAAACAGTTTTTCAGAAAGATTCTTTCTACTTTTTATCTAAGGATATTTCCTTTTTCACTGTAAGCCTCAATGCACTCCAATATATCCCTTTGCAGATTCCACAAAAACAGTGTTAGCAAACTGTTCAGTTAAAAGAATGGTGTGACTCTCTAAGATGAATTCACACATTACAATAAGTTTCTCAAAAAGCTTCTTTCTGGTTTAAATCTTAGGATATTTCCTTTGACACCATAGGCTTCCATGCAATCAAAAATATCCCTTCTCAGATTCCGAAAAACAGTGCTACTAAATTGATCTATGAAAAGAATCATGTAACTCTGTGAGATGAATTAACACATCACAAAGCTGTTTCTTAGAAAGCTTCTTTCTAGTTTTTATATGAGGATATTTCCTTTTCCACCATAGGCTTCAATGTGCACCGAAATATCCCTTCTCAGACACCACGAAAACAGTGATGCCAACTGCTCTCTCCATGGAAAGCCTCACTTCTATGAGATTAATGCACATATCACAAAGGAGTTATCAGAAACTTTCTCTCCTGTTTTTACCTGTAGGTATTTCTTTTTCAACATTGGCCTCTATCTGCTCCCGAATATCCCAAAGATATTCCACAAAAAGAGTGCTAACAAACTACTCAATGAAAAGAAAGCTTTAACTTTGTGAGATGAATTAGCCCATCACAAAAGAGTCTCTCAGAAAACTTCATTCTAGTTTTTATCTGACGGTATTTCCTCTTTCACAATAGGCTTCTCTGTACTCCAAATATCCCTTTGTACATGCCACAAACACAGGGTTAACAAACTACTCAATGAAAAGAATCAGTTATCTCTGGGAGATGAATTCACCCATTACAAATAAATTTCTCAGAATGTTCCTTTCTAGTTTTTCTCTTTGCATATTTACTTTTCCACCATCAGCCTCAATGTGCTCCCATATATCGCTTCCTAGAAACCACAAAAACAGTGATGAAAAACTGCTCAATCAACAAAATGGTTTATCTCTATGAGTTGAATACACACCTCACAAAACAGTTTCTCAAAACCTTCTCTCCAGATTTTATCTGAAGATACTTCCTTTTCCACCATAGGCCTCTATGAGCTCCAGAAAATCCCTTTGCAGTTTCCCCCAAAAGAGGGCTACCAAACTACTCAACAAAAAGAAAGGTGTAACTCTGTGAGATGAATTCACCCTTTACAAAGCAGTTTCTCTAAAGCTTTTCTCTAGTTTTTATCTGAGGATATTTCCTTTTTCACCATAGGTCTCAAAGCCCTCCCAAATATCCCTTTGCAGACTCCTCGAAAACAGTGTTTACGAACTGCTTCATAAAAAGAAAAGTGTAACTCTGAGAGATGAATTCACACATCACAAAGAACTTTCTCAGAACGCTTCTTTCTAGTTTTTATCTGAGGATATTCCCTTTGTCACCATAGGCTCCAAACCCCTCCCAAGTATCCTAGTGCAGATTCCACAAAAACAGTCTTATCACACTGCTCAATGTCAAAAACAGTGTATCTCTGAGAGATGAATTCACACATCACAAAAAAGTTTCTCAGAAAGCTTCTTTCTACTTTTTATCTGTGGACACTTCCTTTTTCAAGATAGGCCTCAATGTGCTCCCAAATATCCCTTTGGAGGTCCCAAAAAAGAATGTTAGAAAATGTCTCCATGAAAAGAAAGCTGTAGCTCTGTGAGATGAATTAACACATCACAAAGAACTTTCTCAGAAACCTTCTATCTATTTTTTTCTAGGGATATTTCCTTTTTCACTATATTCCTGAATGTTCGCCTGAATATCCCATTGCAGATTAAACGAGCAAAGTTTCAGCAAACTTCTCAATGAAAAGAACAGTGTAACTCTGTGAGATGAAATGACTCATCACAAAGCAGTTTCTAAGAAAGATTATTTTTAGTTTTTATCTGAGGATAATTCCTTTGTCACTATAGACTTCAATGCACTCCAAAATATCACTTAGCAGATTCCACGAAAACAGTGTTAGCAAACTGCTCCATGAAAAAAAAGGTGTAACTCTGTGAGATGAATTTACACATCATGGAGAAGTTTCTCAGAAAGCTTCTTTCTAGTTTTTAAGTGATAATATTTCCTTTGTCAATATAGGCTTCAATGTCATCCAAAATATCCCTTCTCAGATTCCCCAAAAACAGTGCTATCAAACTGCTCCTTGAAAACGAAGGTGTATCTCTATGATGAATTCACACATCACAAAGCAGTTTCTCAGGAAGCTTCTTTCTAGTATTTATCTGAGGATATTTTCTTTTTCACTGTATGCCTCAATGCACTCCCAAATATCCCTTCGCAGATTCCATGAAAACAGTGTTAGCTACTGCTCAATGAAGGGAAAGGTGTAAAACTGTCAGATGACTTAAAACATTACAAAGAAGTTTGTCAGAAAGCTTCTTTCTAGTTTATATCTGAGGATATTACCTTTGTCACCATAGACTCAATGCAATCAAATGTATCTGCCCTCAGATTCCACAAAAACAGTGTTACCAAACTGTTTCATGAAAAGAATCATGTAACACTGTGAGTTGAATTAACGCACCACAAAGTGGTTTCTCAGAAAGTTTCTTTCTAGTTTTTATATGAGGATATTTCCTTTGTCACTATAAGCTTCAAGGTGCTCCAAAATATCCCATTGTAGATTTCAAGAAAACAGTGTTTGTAAACTGCCCAATGAAAAGAACAGTGTAACACTGTAAGATGAATTCACACATCACAAAGCAGTTTCTCAGAAACCTTCTTTCTGGTTTTTATCTGTTGATATTTCCTTTTTCACTATAAGCCTCAATGCAATCAAAAATATCCCTTTTCAGGTTCCACGAAAGTAGTATCAACAAACTCCTCTATGAAAAGAAAGGTTTAATCTGGAAGATGAATCCACACGTCACAAAGCAGTTTCACATAATGTTTCTTTGAGATTTTTGTCTAAGTACATTTCGTATGTCACCATAGGCTTCAATGTGGTCTGAAATATCTTTTTGCAGATTCCAAGAAAACAATATTAGCAAACTGCTCCATGAAAATAGTGGTGTAATTTCGTGAGATGAATTCACATATCACAAAGCATTTTCTCAGAAATCTTCTATCTAGTTTTTATCTGAAGATATTTCCTTCTTCACCCTCAGCCTAAATGCACTCCTGAATATCCCTTTTTAGATTTCTTGAAATTAGTGTTAGCAAAGTGCTCCATGAAAAGAAAGCTCTAAATCTGTGAGGTGAATTCACACAGCACAAAGCTGTTTCTCAGAAGGCTTCTTTTTGGTTTTTGTTTGAGGATATTTCCTTTGTCATTAGAGGCTTTAATGCGCTCCAAAATATCCTATTTAAGACGCATGTAACTCTGTGAGAAACTACTTTGTGATGTGTGACTGTATCTCACAGAGTTACACTTCTATTTTCTTGAGTACTTTGTTGACACTGTTTTTGTGGAATCAGCAATAGGATATTTCAGAGTGCATTGAAGCCAACGGTTACAAAAGATATATCCTCAGACAAAAATCAAAAAGAAGTTTATCATATTCCACAATGTGCTCTGGAATATGCCATTGCAGATTCCACAAAAAATGTGTTAGAAAACTTCTCAATGAAAAGAATGGTGTAACTCCGTAAGATGAACTCACACATCACAAAGCAGTTTCACAGGCAGCTTCTTTTTGTTTTTTTATCCAAGGATATTTCCTTTGTTCCCAAAGGCTTCAAAGCACTCAAAAATATCCTATTGCAGATTCCATGAAAACAGTGTCATCAAACTGTTCAATTAAATGAATGGTGTAAATCTGTATGATGAATTCACACATCACAGAGCAGTTTCTCAGTAAGATTCTCTCCAATTTTTAACTGAGGATATTTGCTTTTACACATTGGCCTCAATGCACTCCCAAATATCCCTTTGCAGGTTCAACGAAAACAGTGTTATCAAACTCCTCCATGAAAAGGCACATATAAATCTGTGAGATGAATTCACATCACAAATAACTTTCTCAGAAAGTTTATTTCTAGTATTTATCTGAGGATATTTCCCTTGTAACGATAGGTTTCAATGCATTTCAAAATATCCCTTCTCAGAGTCCCCAAAAAACAGTTCTAGCAAACAGATCCATGAAAAAAAAAATCCTCAGTTAAAAACTGTAGAGAATCTTACTGAGAAACTGCTCCATGAGATGAATTAACGCCACACAATGTGGTTTCTCAAAAACCTTCTTTCTAATTTTTATATGAGAATATTTCACCATAGGCTTCAATGCAATCCACAGTATCCCTTTTCGTATTCCCCCAAAAAGTGCTACCAAACTGCTTCATGAAAAGAATGGAGTAACTCTGTGAGGTGAATTCACAAATCTAAAGGAGTTTCTCAGAAAGCTTCTTTACAGTTTTTATCTGAGGATATTTCCTTTTTTATCACAGGCCTCCACGTGCTCCTGAATATCCCTTTATAGTTTCCATGAAAATAGGGTTAACAAAGTGCTCTATGAAAAGAAACGTGTAAATCTGTGAGGTGAATTCACATATCACTAAGCACTTTCTAGGGAAATTTCTTTTTGATTTGTGTCTGAGTATAATTCCTTTGTCAATATAGGCTTCACTGCGCTCCCATATATCCTATTGTAGATTCCACTAAAAGAGTGTTAGCAAACTGCCCCAAGAAAAGAATCATGAAAATGTGTGTGATGAATTCACACATAGCAAAATAGTTTCTCACAAAGGTTCTTTGTGGTTTTTATCGGAGTATATTTCCTTTGTCACCATAGGCTTCAATGCAGTACAAAATATCCCTTCTCAGATACCCCAAAAAGTGTTCTATCAAAGTGCTCTATGAAAACAGTGGTGTAACTCTGTGACATGAATTCACATATCACAAAGCTGTTTCTCAGATAGATTCTTCCAAGTTTTTATCTGAGGATATATCCTTTTTCACCATATTCCACAATGTGTTCTGGAATATCCCATTGTAGATTCTAGAAAAAAAGTGTTAAAAAACTTCTCAATGAAAAGAATGGTGTAACTCTGTAAGATGAACTCACACATCACAAAACAATTTCACAGACAGCTTCTTTTTGTTTTTTAATCTGAGGATATTTCCTTTGTCCCCAAAGGCTTCAAAGCACTCAAAAATATCCTATTGCAGATTCCACGAAAACAGTGTCATCAAACTGTTTAATTAAACAAATGGTGTAAATCTGTATGATGAATTCACACATCACAGAGCAGTTTCTAAGTAAGATTCTCTCCAGTTTTTATCTGATGATATTTGCTTTTACACTATTGGCCTCAATACACTCCGAAATATCCCTTTGCAGATTCGATGAAAACAGTGTTATCAAACTCCTCCATGAAAAGAAACATGTAAATGTGTGAGATGAATTCACATATCACAAATAACTTTCACAGAAAGTTTCTTCTGAGCTGGGTGCAGTGGCTCACAATGTAATCCCAGCACTTTAGGAGGCCAAGGCAGGTGGATTACGAGGTCAGGGGATCAAGACAATCCTGGCTAACACAGTGAAATCACGTCTCTACTAAAGAACACAAAAAATTAGCTGGGCGTAGTGGTGAGCGCATAGACTCCCAGCTAATAAGGAGGCTGAGGCAGGAGAATGGAGTGAACCCAGGAGGCGGAGGTTGCAGTGAGCTGAGACTGCACCAATGCACTCCAGCCTGGGTGACAGAGCAAGACTCTGTCTCAAAAGAAAAGAAAGTTTCCTCCTAGTATTTATCTGAGAATATTTCCTTTGTAACAATAGGCTTCAATGCATTTCAAAATATCCCTTCTCAGAGTCCCCAAAAACAGTTCAAGCAAACAGATCCATGAAAAAAAATCATGTAACTCTGTGAGATGAATTAACACAACACAATGCGGTTTCTCAGAAAACTTCTTTCTAATTTTTATATGAGGATATTTCCTTTGTCACCATAAGCTTCAATGTGATCTGAACTATCCCACTGAAGATTTCAATAAAATAGTGTTAGAAAACTCCTCAGTGAAAAGAAGAGTGTAACTCTGTGAGATGGATTCACACACCATGAAGAATTTTCTCAGAAGGCTTCTTTCTAGTTTTTATTTGAGGATATTTGCTTTGTCACCATATTCTTCAATGTGATTGAACATATACCATCTCAGATTCCACAAAAATGTGCTACCAAACTGACCTATGAAAAGAATCGTGAACTCTGTGAGATGAAGTAGGACATCACAAAGTGGTTTCTCAGAAATCTTCTTTCCAGCTTTTATATGAGGATATCTCATTTGTCACCATAAGAGTCAAGGCAGTCTGAAATATCCCATTGCAGATTCCAAGAAAACAGTGTTATCAAACAGCTCATTGAAAAGAACAGTGTAATGCTGTGAGATGAATTCATACATCACAAAGCAGTTTCTCAGAAAGCTTCTTTCTAGTTTGTATCTGGTGATATTTTTCTTTTTCACCATAGACCTCAAAGTGCTCCTAAATATCCTTTGCAGATCCAATGAAAACAGTGTTAGGAATCTGCTCCATTAAAAGAAAGGTACAACTCTCTGAGATGAATTAATACATCATGAAGAAGTTTCTGAGAAAGCTTCCTTCTAGTTTTTATCTAAGGATATTTCCTTTGTCACCCTAAGCTTCAATGCAATTCAAAATATCAATTCTCAGATTTCCCAAAAGCAGTTCTACCAAACTGCTCCATGAAAAGAATCATGTAACTCTGTGCAATGAATTCACAAATCACAAAACAGTTTCTCAGAAATTTTCTTTAAAACTTTTGTCTGAGGATATTTCCTTTGTCACCATAAGCTTCAATGTTCTCTGATATATCCCATTGCAGATTCCAAGAATACAGTGTGAGAAAACTGGTCAGAAAAAGAACAGTGTAACTCTGTAAGATGAATTTACCCATCACAAAGCAGCTTATTGGAAAGCTTCTTTCTGGTTTTTGGCTCAGGATACTTCCTTTGTCACCATAGGTTTCAATGCGCTCCCATATATCCCTTTGCAGAATCCACAAAAACAGAATTATCAATCTGCTCAATGAAAATAATGGTGTAACTCTGTAAGGTGAATTCACACA
>NW_012118277.1:322481-324172 GCF_000951035.1 Colobus angolensis palliatus | reverse complement strand
CAATTCAAAATATCCCTTCTCAGATTCCCCAGAAACAGTGCAACCAAACTTCTCCATGAAAACAAAGGTGTAACACGGTGAGATGATTTCACATATCACAAAGAAGTTCCTCAGAAAGCTTCTGTATAGATTTTATCTGAGGATATTTCCTTTGTCACCATAGGTGTTGAAGCATTGCTAAATATCTCTTCTAAGATTCCCCAAAAACAGTGCTACAAAACTGCTCCATGAAAATAAAGGTGTAACTCTGTCAGATGAACTCACAAGTCACAAAGCAGTTTCTCATAATGTTTCTTTCCAGTTTTTATCTGAAGTTATTTCTAATTTTTATCTGTGAATATGTGTTTTTTCCAATGTAGGCCTCAATATGCTCCCAAATAACCCTTTGAAGATACCACGAAAACGGTGTTAGGAAACTGCTCAAAGAAAGTACAGTGTAACTCTGTGAGATGAACTCACACATCACAAAGCAGTTTCTCAGAGCACTTCTTTATAAATTTAATCTGAGGATATTTGCTTTTTTTTAACTGCAGGCCTCATTGCACTCCCAAATATCCCTTTGCAGATTCCATGAAAACAGTGTTAGCTAACTGCTCCATGAGAAGAAAGAGGTATCTCTGTGAGATGAATTCACGTATCACAAAGATAACTTTAACAGAAGGTTTATTTCTAGTTTCTAAATGAGGATATTTCCTTTGTCACCATAGGCATCAATGTGATCCAAAATATTCCTTCTCAGATTCCCCAAAAAGAGTTCTACTGAACTACTCCATGAAAACAATTGTGTAACTCTGTGAGAGGAATTCAAAAATCTCAAAACAGTGTCTTACAAAGCTTCCTTCTAGTTTTGGTCTGAATATATTTCCTTTCTAACCGTAAGCTACAATGCACTCCAGAATATCCCATTGCAGATTTCAAGAAACAGTGTTGGCAACTGCTCAATGAAAAGAACAGTGTAACTCTGTGAGGTGAATTCAAGCATCACAAAGCAGTTTCTAAGAAAGCTTCTTTCTAGTTTTTATCTGAGGATATTTATTTTTTCACCATAAGCCTCAATGTGCACTCAAATATCCCTTTGCAGATTCCAGGAAAACAGTTTTAGGAAACTGCTCCTTACAACGACAGATGTAACTCTGTGTGATGAATTCATAGATCATAAAGAACTTTCTCAGAAAGTTCTTTCTACTTTTCCTCTGAGGATATTTCCTTTGTCACCATAGGCTTCAATGTAATCCAAAACATCCCTTCTCAGATTCCCCAAAAGCAGTGCTACCAAGCTGCTCCATGTAAAATATCATGTAACCCTGTGAGATGAATTTACAAATCATAAAGCAGTTTCTCTGAAAGCATTTTTCTAGTTTTTTTCTGAGGATATTTCTCTTGTTACAATAAGCTTCAAAGTGCTCCAAAATATTCCATTGTAGATTCCAAGAAAACAGTGCTGTCAAACTGCTCAATGAAAAGAACAGTATAACTGTGTGACTTGATTTCACACATCACAAAGCAGTTTCTCAGAATGTTTCCTTCTGTGTTTTCTCTGAGGGTATTTTTTTTGACTACAGGCCTCAAAGTGCTCCCAAATATCCCTTTGCAGATTCCATGAAAACAGTTTAAGCAAAGTGCTCCAAGAAAAGAAGTAAGGTATGACTCCCTGAGATGAACTCACACATCACAAAGAACTTTCTCAGAAA